>NC_046156.1:9075571-9442599 GCF_011064425.1 Rattus rattus
TGGAACCATGCCACCAAATAGATCACCTGGCTGGCCCAAAGCCATGTTAGAGTTCCTGGATCTTTGGCCCTCTCCCCTGATATTCGGCATTTCTTCTGTGTGGATACAATGACAGCTCAGAATGAAGGGTGTGAGGAATAGTTGTAAAATCTCGTCTTAGATCCTAGAATCCTAGGATCATGCAAAGTGGTTGGAACATCCGGAACAGAAGGTTCTTGGCATGTTTGTCTATGACAGATTAACTCTGTGTGCAAATATAACTTACACACTCTAAATTGGTTGTTTATGGTTAGGCCTGGCTGTGCTTAAAAGTGTGTTGTGGAAGTTACTGGAAAGCGAGAGATGGAAATGGGAGTTAATTTTTCAGTATTCCTCTGATGGACAAGTTTACAAACCCCAGAACAAATGGGGGAAATGCCTCAGATGTGCTGGGGCCTCCCTATCAAGTTGCTTGGCTCTGCTGCTCCATAATTGCTGGTGCGTTCCATGCGACAAAGATGACTGGCTTAAAATTTAACCAAACCCCTCTGTTGCTCACTAGATATACTAAAGAAAAGCTAAAATTGCACATCCTAAGCAAGTGCTAATATTATCTTAAGATGAGGTGAGAATGTGGCTGGACATGAATCTGCAGCAATTATGTACCTGAATTTTAAAAACCTACATTGATCTCTCTGTGTTTGCCCAGGCGCTTGTGTCCACCCCTGTCGCTCCGCTGTGCTAATTGTGAAGCCAGTCTGTGCAACCCTAATAATGGCTCTGGTTTGTCTGACAAGATGGCTAAGTAGGTCATGGTTTTATGCCAGGAGGAAATGGCTTTTCGTGGCCAAAGGAACAACTGGTTTTGATTGTGAGGTGTGTGTGTGCATGTACTGTGTGTGACCCATCTGGTTGTGGTTGTGAGGTGTGTGGACTTGCACCGTGTGTGATCCATGGACACTTGGCCTGGTGACCCTGTTGCTATCATTTTCCCATAAGTTCATCACTTTGTCCTCAATCTTCCCTTTTGCCCTTTTAGTCAGGAAATTGTGTCAGGATTTTCTTTCACATATTTAAGTTTTAAAAAGCAGTTTATAATACCATACATACCATCACCTTTTGAGGTAATCACAGAAACCTAGCCTAGCTCCTGGGACATTTCCTATGGAGACAATGGCCACTGAGACCATGGTTCATTTATGAACCCTGAGTCCCCTTGCAGAAAGCATCCTTCAGGTGAACCGGACAGAAGCAGACTGCGGCCAAGGGCAGCCTCGCACTGCAGACTCGTTTACTAACCCTGCCTTCCCTTGCAGAATGTATCCTTTACCTGAGCTTCTGCAGCCTCAGGAAACTGAGCTGGTCTGCCAATCCTCAAGCTTCTCTAGCCTTTAGCAAGCTTGCTTGGTTTTTACCACACGAGTGCAAGCAAAGAGGCTCTAAACAGACAGCCCATTAGAGGAAAAAGACACCAGAAGGAGATGCGAGCCATTTAAGACTGAAAATGAACCCTAGCTTGTAAAATTTATTTAAAAATGTAATTACACAGCCAGGTTTTTAAAATGGTGTTGCTCGGGCTGTGTACTTGCGATTCATCAACTATTGCCAGCTACAAACTCTTTCATGGGTCTGAGTGGATCAGCAGTCAAGAGCAATGGCTCCTCCTGTCAGAGCATGAGGAATCAATTCTAGCACCCACATTGCAGTTCCATACAGTCTGTAACTCCAGTTCCAGGGGACCCAGTGCCCTCTCGTGGCCTCCACAGACATACATGCGGACAAAATATGCACATAAATAAAATAAAAATATTTTAAACACACTTTAGAATCTAGCTCAGACAAGGATCTTAATAAACCCTTCTACCTAGACGGTAAACGATCAATAAGGGAAAGCCTTGTTTCCACAAGACCAAACCTCTTGTATAGGGCGTATAGTCTATACACAGTCAGTGTTTATGTCCACACACACTTGCTGGACACTCCTACCTAGGTGGGGGGTGTGGTGGTGAGGAGATGCACATAGGAAGTTAAGAGGAATATCACATCTGCATGGTGACACTGGAGAAGAACGTCTCCAGATAATACCCATGACAAAGATCAGACACCCTATAAATACATGCTGTTGAGTTATACTTAGCTGTTGGAAACTTGGGACGAAATGGAAAATTCAAGACTTTTACTGGGAAGTGTATCAAGAAATTGATTGTGACTCCAGCTTTTAAAGGACAGAGAATCTAACAGTACTCAAGGACAAAAGTCTTCTGAGCCCATTCCTCACTAATATCCTCACTAATACTCCGCTAGGGACAGTAAATGTTGGGGCTCAGGAGTCTCCTCCAAAGCTTTTTCAAAGGAGGCAGCAATTAGAGGATCCAAAAGGAAGACCAAAGATATCTGGGGAAAGGTCTGGCCCTGGTCCGAGTCCTCTATGGCACCCAAGGATAGAGTGGATTATGTTTAGAATGTGAGAGAGGAGCTTTGTTTGACAGGAAGGTGTCCTGTTAACATGAGGGATTTTACGGATGTCTTGCAAAGTTGCTTTGTCTCATTGCAAATGCTGACAGGTCGCTTGTTTTATGTGATCCGACTTGCCTTATTCCACAAAGCCTAAAGGCTGGCTGCATTTGGAATTAGCTTTTGGTTTTCTCAGACAGAGCCTGTTGCCCTTGAAGCTCCTGCCTTAAGCGTCCATCTCTAATTGAACCTTTGTATCCATTCTTGCCCAGTGCTTCTCCGCGCAGTGGTTACTTTGTGTCCGAGTGAAGTCACAGCAGAACAGAACAGAACCAGATACTGCTGGTGATTAATGTAGAAAGAATTTCTTCCAGGGCCTCAGGCTTATCTGAAAAAGTATAGACTGAGGCCCACTTAACGAGAAGTGAACTGCAGGTAGCCAGGTCAAGCCAGTGCAGAAGGCAGAGCCAGGATTCAGTGAGCATGTGGCAGAATCATATAACATGTCTATGTCTTTCTACAGTGTCAGAATTCATTAAATAATAAATTAATAGCAATGTCAGCTTTGCTGACTACAGTTGACTAGGTGGTTCCAATTTCCCTTGATATGAGCCATTGACAAACACAGGTTCTCTGTTACAACCTTAATTACTGTTAACTCTCAGATCACACATAGCTTATCACACAAGAAATGTATATGTCTGTGTGTGTACCTGTGTGTGTGCTTGTATGTGTGAGTGTGTGTGTGCATGCCTGTGCATGTGCATGTGTTCAGAAGAATAGCTACAAACGGTTAAAGAAGCCACAGAGGTGTTCAAGGACTTCAGAGTCTCACTGGAGGCAGAAGACAGTTGACAGAAATGCAGAGAGAGTAACTTCTGCAGTAACTGGGGGGTTAATACCTCATTAGATTCCTGCTACTGGAGCCTTGAGTGCAGAGCCAAGCCCTAGGGTCACAGATCTGAGCCAAACCTAAGGGATAAACTAAAGAAGCTAAATTCGGTGATGGAAGGCACAGGGGCAATAAATGACAGACAGATGGCAGTTAAGGTAGACTGCATCAACAATGGAGCCTAGTTGAGCTGAAGCCCCCAGGGACAGTCAGGTGTGCTCTGCCTGTCAGTCCTTGATGTCCTAAAGCACACTCTGGGCTTCAGCACCATAGGACTTAGCGTCCACCTCTCTTTGTAGGGACCCTGTGAGGGTGTTACATCCTATTGTGGTCTTGGTAAGTTGTGAGCCTGGCTTCCCTGATGTAATTTGAATACACCCATATGTCCATATGTTCCCAATGGACTCTGATGAGTTTATAATGGTCCCTTGGGTAGTTATCAGTCTGTGCCTCTGGTGGTGCTGGGCACACTGGTGTTTATACGCACAGCGAGGAAATGAGTCCTCCTCCCTCCGAATCTGAACTCAACCTGGTGACAAATGCTGATCGTAAAATGGAGTAACCCAAGGAGAGGCACAGCCTGAAAGCCATTATATTACTCAATATGGAGTCACCTAGACAGGGTGCAGGCTGATCTCAAAAGCTACACGTGGCTGTTTCCGGGAAAGCAGTTGGTGGGTTTTCTTCTTGGGGACACTGGGTCTCAGTCCCCTTCTGTTTCCCAAATCAACCACTCACTGTCTGAAAAGACCTGCTACATGCCCTGACCCTCAATAAACCAGGCTTGACACCATACTGAATCAACTGAGTGTAGTTGGTTGGATGATAGGTAGCCAATAAAATTGCTTTTCTATGCAATAAAAGTTTAATGAATAAAATGTAGGCATTCCTTTTAGACAGCAACCAATGTCTCCACTTGCTGCTTGTCAAAGCCCTAAGCCTTCTGATGTTGGTATTTAACATTGAGACTTACAAAATTTTTGAGCCTCATTCATAGCCATTCTAGCCACAGGCAACCCATGGGCTCCAGGGTTAATTAATTACCCTGCTGGCTGAGTCATTCAAATTCACATGAGATCTTAGCCGCAGAGGCACCTACAGGATTATAAAGTCCATGTCTTTACTCCATGCTACAACTTGGATTCCCACTCTCAGTCTTCTTTTCCTCCTCATACATTTATGATTTTTTTCCCCTGAAACTTGGGTCAAAATTGCTCAATTAGCCAAAGAGTGGGTGAGTAAATTTTTTAACAACTCTCCATCCTGTAATTACTTCCTGTCATTGGGCCATCTCTCTGAGAAGTTAATTGCTCTGAAACCAAAATCAGCCTGCTTGTTTTTAAATGGGAGGGGAGCTAATATAAACACCACAGAGTATTAGAGCTGGGGATAGTAGTCAAGGAAGAAGCCAAGACAGGCACTGAAAGGGCTCAGACGTTGCCAATCACCCAACTTCTAGGACATAGAAAGAAAAGAGATACAACATAATTAAGAACATGGTTTAGTTCTTCCCAGAGCTAAAACAACTTAATTTTTAAAAGCAAGAGAATTGAAGAGAGAGGAACCTAATGTTGTGTTTTATAAAAGATTTGGTGGAGGTGGAGTCAGGTATGGGGAAAGGGGGTGTCTCCATGGGCCCATGCTGAGGCATCCCTTTGCCCCTAAGTATACACCTACAGGATGGTATAGAATAGAGTTTATTCAGGGCATGGGAAGGGTAGTTGAGAGGGTAGTAGAGACAGAAAAGCAGATAGAGAGAGCAGAGAAGTAGAGGCCAGCCATGAGCATGTGAAGAGAGAGGGGGAGCGGGACAAGAGGACAGAGCAGGAGCAAGAAGGCAAGAGAGAGAAGGAAGGGGGCAAACATCCCCTTTCCTAGTGAGTCGGGCACACCTGACTGTTGCCAGGTAATTGTAGGGCGGAGCTTAGACGAAATGCTAACCCCTAAGGTTTAATTCCATCTGCTTTCTCCACCGGGTCTATCAGCTTCAAAAATACTTTCTAGGCCAACTGTTTCTTGTTGAGATTAATACTTCATGTTGTTCTAGAACTCCACGCATGTTTTGTAGTGGTTGCTTACAATTGCGAAATTACCTGGCCGGACGGAGTAAAGCTTAGGAAACGGTAAGAGCTCATTATGTAGCCGAGCTCTGCTGTCCCATTCTTGTGCACACCTGTGGTACTCATTCACCTCAGATTCGTGGCCAGAGGTTTCAGGGACAGTAGGAAGCTACTCTCCAAATCAAAAGAAAGCTTTGAAATACCTTCACGAAGACGATGTGTAACCTAGAGGAACCCTCACTCGTATTCAAATCCCCATTCCGTCGCCCACTATTCCCAGTCCCCAGAAGGCCCTTCCTTTCTTCAGTTTGCTACTCATAGCTGTACAAAGCACACTAACACCTGGCAACCTCTGACCACATCCTCCCAACCATTGTCTGTTGGCCCCGGTGTCACAGAAGCACACTCTGCCTCCGCCCTTCTGACACCGAACTCTAGATAGTGATCTGCACGTTAAGTAATTCATCACTGACCTCACATCCACGAAGGCAAAGGCCTTGCCACTGTCCTTCCTTGAACTCAATTGAAGTACATCCCAGTGTAAGACTTACAGATTCGTCCAACGGGCGAGAACATGAGCAAGCTCCTTCTGTGGCTGTTTGACTATTTACTGTTCCAACAAAAACACTTCCGTAAATGCTAAGCGCTGTTCGTAAGGATTTGCAAGAAGGAGAGTCTCTTAGCATTAACAACTATGCATTGCCTGAAAATATGACTCCCTTTCCTACGTATTACCAGTGCCTTTCATCAGCTGGCCCTGTATTCCCCAGTCAGACACATTTCCCATAGTTCACAGTTTTCTAAGCTGATCTCTCTGAGTCAACTTGATTTCCATTGACTCTTCCACATAATTATGAACCGAGCATATTTGGCCGTCAACGCTAGTCAAGAAGACAGAAACATGTATTTATTTGTACTGGCAACTGATCTCAGTGCTGGAGGATGTCAGGGAAGGAGAGGAAAGTGGAGGGGAGGGGAGGAGAGGGGAGAGGAGGAAAGGACTGTGGGAATAGCCTGGTGAGTGATTGCTTGACTATCGTGTGCCAGGCTCTGGGCTCCATCGCTTGCACTGATGGTGGTGGTGGTGGTGGTGGTGGTGATCAGATAAAGCATTCCAACTAGGAAAAAAATCAATAATGAAGGAGAAGGAAAAGAACAACAACAAACAAACAAAAGGGAGATTGAGTCTGATTGTCCATCTTCCAGGGCTAAAATTAGCCCCAGTCAAACATCCCATGGCTTTGACTGTGAGCATGTGTGCTAATGTGTGTGTGTGTGTGTGTGTACGTGCATGCATGTATGTGTGTTTCGGACTTCCAGGGTACTTTTCAGAACTGGGGAACATGGGAACAGAGCCTGCAGTTAGAAAAGGAACCAATGTCACATAAAATCAAAATTTGGCTTCTAAGGCTCCAGCTTCTTTAATTTGCAAACTTTCTTGACAAAGGTTCAAATATTTATCTAACAATTTTATAGTTTTTGAAAGCCTCAGATTGCAAGAATGCTGGGAAGAAAGAGAGAAGAGGAAAACATAAGGGGAAAGAACTTTAATTAAGTTAGCTTTCTGCTCGGTTCAGTTTGGCATTTGGCGTCTGACTGGCGCTCACAAGTGCAGTAAAGAGAAGCAGGAGATGCTCAGTGCAGTCCGCAGACCCACACCTCTTCTCCACTCTCTCCTTTTAACCTTTTCTTTACTAGGTTCTCTCTGAGTGTTCTAGTCATCTGGCGCTTTAACAAGGACAAAACCAACATGGATTAATCTTTCTTCCTTATGACTCTATAACCCGGTACAGAATCTGTCCTGCAGAATGAGCTCAGTGAATAATGGGGGCAGGGAGTGGTGGGTAAAGTTCCCTGCCTCACCACCCTGGTGACTTGAGTCTGAGCACTTGAGCCCCCAAGATCCTAATGCAGTGACTCACATCTGGAGTCCCTCCATCCTACAAAGAGATAGGTGGAGGGGAAAGAATTATCCAGAAGCTGGCGGGTAGTTAGCCTGGCATACATAGAGCAGCAGCAAAAACAAGAGAGACTCTAGCTCAGCAGGGTGGATGGAGAGTTGTCCTCTGACTTGCAAATGTGCTGTTCTCTGGCACATGGGTGCCTGTCGCCCGCCCCACTCTGTCTCTGTCTCTCTCTCTCTATCTTTCTATCCCTGTCTCTCTGTCTCTCTCTGTCTCTCTCTGTCTCTCTGTCTTTGTCTCTGTCTCTCTCTGTGTCTCTGTCTCTCTGTCTCTCTATCTCCATCTCTCTATCTCTATTTGTCTCTCTCTGTCTCTGTGTCTTTGTGTCTGTCTCTGTGTCTCTGTCTCTGTCTCTCTCTGTTTTTCTGTCTCTCTTTCTCTCTCTCTCTCTCTCTCTCTCTCTCTCACACACACACACACACACACACACACACACACACACACACACACTTGACCTCACAGCATTGGCAGTCTATAGAGCTCATACTGTGTGTGGACACAAGTGTACTCAGCCCCTGTCTCTGCCTCTAACATGATCTTAGAACAGTTATTTAATCCTTTGGAACCTGTCTCTTGTTCTGGTTTTGTTTGAGTGATTGGTTGTTTTTGAGGCACTGGGGGTGAACCCAGAGCTTCACATGTACTAAGCAAGCTTTCAGTAGAGAGTGACATCCCCAGAGCCGAGGTTGTTTCAATCTTGATGACAGTCCTCTGTGTGTATGAGGGTGTTCCTGTGCACATGCACAGAAATCCATCCAAACAATGTTGCTGCGAAGATTGTGTGGCTAAAATACACAGACAACGACCATCACAGTGAAGTGTTTCCCAGTGGTGTGTCCAGCTGATGACGGCTGTTTACACAGCTCTCTGGGCCAATGCTACAAGGCTAACCAGGATTACCTTGAGCAGCCCCTTCTTTCTTAGGTTCCAGTCACAAAACAAACCAAAGTTCCAGTTACATTGTTACAGCTTCAACTTAAAGGCAGTTTCTTTTCTCAAGGCATTTCGTAAATATCCTAACAGGCTTGTCCTGGATCTCTTTACTCTGGAGGCTTTTCCTGACAAAACTGTTGACTTAGCACCTGAATTCCCAGCAAGATAAGGTGGAGCCTTGATTCCGCTCTCGGTGGCTTCCCAGTGCCCTGCACCCATCCCTCTGCACAGAATCCTGCCAGAATCTAGCCTTCTTTCCCATCGTGCCCTAATTCCTTTTATGAAGAAATAATAAATTCTACAGAGCTTGAGTCCACAGAGCTGAGCTACAGGAATCCCAATAAAAACACAGGGAGGCTCTGTCCCAGACTCGGACTGTGGCTGGCCACCCTGCCCCCCACACTCTGGGTAGATGTGACTCTTTTAGGTTTTATGGTGGATTATGAAGCTCTTAAAACCCAACCCTGCAAAGGGATTCCATCGGCCTCAAATTCACCACTGCTGTCTGCAGGCTTCACTGGCAGCACTGTGAGTCTTTGAAGTACTACAGTTTTAATGCAATCGTTACCATTTTTTATCTAGAGAACAAAGAAGTTACAAAACAAGAACACTAAGCAGTCTGTGACTTAGAGGGGCATTTTCACACATGTAACAGAGAGCATGTGTGAGTGTGTTTAGGCATGTGTATGTACTTGTGCGTGCACATGTATGTGTGCTTGTACTTGTGTGTGAATATACATGTGTGTGTGCATGTATGTGGGAGACAGATGATGTCATTCCTCAGGAGCCATTCACCTTGTTGGTTTGGTTTTGTTTTTTAGATTTATGTATTTATTATTATTTCATGTGTGCAGGTGTTCTGCATGCATGTATATGTGTGTACCACATAAGGGCTGTGCATGTGGAGGCCAAAAAGGGCATGAGGTAGCCCAGGACTGGGCTTACAGATGGTTTTGAGATGTCATGTGGGTGCTTGAGATCAAACCCAGGTCATCTGGAACAGTGGTCTTGCCCGCTGACCCATCTGTGGTTTTATTTTTGAGACAGGATCATTCACTGGCATCTGGGGCTGGCCAGCAAACCCCGGGAATCTGCCTATCACTGGCTCACTAGCAGATTGCTCGCACAGATGTGTTCCAAGATGAGGGGCTGGCTATTGAATCTGAGGGGCCTCCTGTGGCAGGGGAGGAAGGCCCTGGGAGAGTTTTGGTTGAAACTCCCTGCCTGAGATAGGGAGAAGAGACCATTTCTCAAGCCTGAGTTGGAATTGATGGTTAGAGAACAGCACTCAGGGGAACTAGGAAGCTGAGTCAATGCTAATAACACAGTTTTCTTCAGACTCATTCTCTAGTTTAACTAAAGGTGAGCTCCTGAAGGAGGATTGAGCTGACACCTTCCCACCGGGCTGGTACATCTCAGATAGCTGATGGTAAGAGAGGAAGGCTGGGGAAGGCTACCCCCAAGGAGGTTTGTGAAGCCTGTTGATCCCATGGTCAAACAAAGACCACTGAAAATGTGGGTGGCTGTGTACACCTTGGTGATACCCAGTTCTGCGCCCACCTCTGTAACTCCCTTTGCTAATCTAGGTGTTTCTTGGGCCTCCCTCTCTCAACTCCCTTTGTAACCTAGGTGTTTCCTGTGAGCAGCTCCCCCTCTGTAACTCCCTTTGCTAATCCAGGCGTTTGTTGGGAGCCTTTGTCTCCATTTGTTGGTCATGTGAAAACTCTTGCTGTGCTCAGACTAGGAAGTTTGGTCAGCAGGTCATCTTGAAATCTCCAGTGGCCCTCTTTGGTCCTCTCATTAACAGACAACCCACAGATTGCCCTGTGACCTCTGTGAGTTATGACCTTCTGAGTAAGAGAAGGGCTGGCTCGGTTAGGGAAAGCATTTGCTTCACAAGCATGAGAACTTTTGAGTTCAGATCCTAGGAACCCACATAAAGCCAGACATAGTTTTGTGCTTGGGCAACCCAGCACTTCAGGGGTGAGAGGGAGCTTGGGACTGGAGAATAACTGAGAGCTCACGAGACAGACTGGTACATGCAGTAACAGACATAAGAGCATGTCTCAAGCAAGGTAGAAGATGAGGGGTCACATCTAAGGCTGTCCTCTTATTTCTACACACAGATGAATATACCAGACCATAAACACACACACACACACACACACACACACACACACACACACACACACACACACAGAGTAAAAGTTTCAAAGAAATCCTAGACACCAAACATCAACTTACAGCCTGCACATGCATGCACACACATATGCATGCACACCTGTATATACTTGTGCATATCACATACGATGTACACACAATAAATAATAGATGGATGATAGATAGATAGATAGATAGATAGATAGAGATAATAGGAAATCTTTACCGCTATTGTTTATAACTATATATTTTCCTTTGTTATTAGAAACAGTAAGTCAGAAAACCTAAGTAAATTTCAATTATGTTTTCAGAGCTTGCTTTATACATTGAGAAAAGGCTGCCCACTTTTCTTAGCCACGGTGACTGAACATTTTCTTCCTACTGCCCCGCCTCGTGTGGCCAGACATCTAATTAAGAGACTCTCTAACGATCTGGTTAAAGACGCAGCTGCTTTAACTCCCACCTCCTCCTAGACGCAACTGAACGACACGCGCACATTTTCAGACTCACAATTATGTGTCTCACGTTGCAAACTTGTCTGTCTCGGTTTCCCCCAGTTCGATGCTGACCGAGATGAAGACGCAGTGTTCCATGACATCAGCATGGCCGTCGACAACAAGTTATTTCCAAACAAAGAGGCTCCGACAGGTAAGTCTCCACGTCCCTTGGCATCAGAGCACCACGACCAACTACAAATGAGCCAGGACTTTTATCCGTGCTGAAGCTTGAGCACAGAAGCCCTATCCTTGGGCTCAAACTTTCTTATTCGAAAATAAAGATTAAAAACTAAACAGAAGGGAAAGGCTAAATACCTGTCCCTGTGAATTTGCTGACGCTTTTTTTGTCATAGTACATAGAAATCCTTAATCACCGTGATGTAACACAGCACCTGTGTCTCCATAGTAGGAAGAAATCTAGCCTACCCCATACTTGGTTTAACTATAGCAGGTTATAGTCCTCGGGCCCCTCTAATCTGCACAACTCTGTCTTGTTCTGCCCAGAGAGAGCATCTGCCTCCTCTGATAGCTACACCCATCCCACCCCATAGCTCTACAGTCATTTCCCCCCTTCTTTTCTAAGCCCTCAACCCTGGAGTCATGGGACACTTGAGAGAGGATCCATACCTCACATGGTTATACTCTCCATGTGTCTTTGTCTGTCTGTCCGTCCCCCTCCCCGCCTTTTTTTCTGGAGTAATCATTTTGTGTAAATGACTCTCAACATTTTACCTTAAAGCCTGGGACTTTGAGGTTTTACTTTATGAGATCACAATGCAAAAGAATTGAGAACAGGTAATTAGGTTTAAAAATAAAGGTTTGGGAGCTGAGAAAAGAGTTCCGTGGTATAAAGCTTCTCTAGCGTGTGCTTGGCCCTAGTTAAGTTCCCTACACTGCAAAATAGTTAGATATGGATTTATAGATGGATACATTGATAGATGATAGATAATAGTTGATAAAGAGATGCAGATATATATATAATAGAAAATAGATGATAGATAAATGAGAGAAAAACAACTACAGATAGGTAATAGATTTATCTAGATGATTGATGTCAATGATTGACTGATAGTGAATTATGTAGAGGCGAGATGAGAGAGTGCTATAGACATCAGATATTAACTATATCTGATCGATGTGCATTGATGATTGATTGATTGATTGGCTGATGTTGTATTGTCTATGTTCACATTATAGTCAGGTAAATCAGCCACTCTGAAAACAGAAGGTTCTGGCTTTACTTTGAACATCTTGAGGCCAAAACAAAACAAATTTAAAAAAGCTCTGGCACCAGCACTAACGTCCCAGAATGAGCCTCAGCAGGGGATGAGTGTAAACCACGTCACCTCTTTTCCAGAGTTAGCCAGAGGTGGTCCTGCTCTCACCACCTCAGTTGGCATTCCATGAGGGCACCACGGAAATCCACAGTTCCTTCTCTGCTTTCACAGCGTTGGTAGCCTTGACATCTTCCATTTTGAGGCTTCCCTACCTGTCAGTAACCCTGCTACAAGAGGTTACTGAGAACCTCAGAGAACGCCGCTCTAACTGTCCCACCTCCTGTGACTTCTGCAGGCTGGGTACCATTGCCCTTCCCATATCTAAACACCCAGAATCCTCAGCTGTCCCATGCTCAGTATAGCATCACCTCCACCCCTCACTACATTATTCTTGGAGTTCTCCAATTGGCTTAGTCCCTGCCTCTGTCCTTCCCACCTTCTCTTCCAGTCACACTGAATACCTGTCCCCATATATGCTTCCTATGTCCCAGCTCCTCAGCCTCATCTTAAAGGACCAGATCCTCTCTGTGCTTCTATTTAAGAGTGATCGTTTCAAGACTTGTCGAGGATGTATACCTACTCTCTCTCTCTCTCTCTCTCTCTCTCTCTCTCTCTCTCTCTCTCTCTCTCTCTCCCCCCCTCCCTCCCTCTCCTCCCTCCCTCTGTCTCTGTCTCTCTCTCTCTCTGTGGGTGCGTGGGTGGGTGTGTGTGTGTGTGTGAGAGAGAGAGAGAGAGAGAGAGAGAGAGAGAGAGAGAGAGACTCAGTGCGAGCCTCACAGATATAGTATATAAAGCCTTTCTTTTCTAGCTGCCTACCTCTGCTGACATCTCATGGGTTCACCAGCTCCTCACCTTGAGCCCCAGTGTGTATTTGGGGCTTTTTTGCCTTTTTCTCTGTGCAGCAGGCCCATGGCCTCTGCACCTTTCCTGAGAGCCCCTCCTCTGTGGAGCCCTTTAGTTCTTGCGGCAGAGCCATCCATCTCTACCTAACTATGCACCACTCTGTCATCCATGGGCTTGTATTTCCTTATCTAGAAAGAGGAGACAGAGTACTTGCGTTCTTGGGCCATTGGAATAAGGGTTTTGGTAAAGAGATTGTGGGTAAAGGGGTTATCTGTCCCACTGGGAAGACTGCATATGAGCTGTGCATTTGCAACGACCACGGAGACTCATGGGGAGACAGCATGTCCTTTGGTTTTTTTTTATTGGATTTTTTAAATATATTTCAAATGTTACCCCCTTTCCCAGTTTCCTGTCCATAAACCCCCATCCCATGCCCCTCTCCCCATTCTTCTATGAGGGTGTTCCCCCACCCAACCACCCACTCCTTCCCACCTCCCCACCCTGACATTCCTCTACATTGGGGGATCCAGCCTTGGCAGGACCAAGGGCTTCTCCTTCCATTGATACCCAACAAGGCCATCCTCTGCTACATATGCAGCTGGAGTCATGGGTCTGTCCGTGGAGACACCATGTCTTAAATAATAGCTTGCCCTTCTTCCCCCAGATCCATCTCTCCTAATTCTTTCCTCCTTCTTGACCTCTCTCCATCCCTAACCTAGAGGCACTGAAGAACCATCCCTTCTCTTCTCACTTGGGATAATACAGATAACACCCCCATGCCAGTGGCATAAGAGTGGGAGTCTCAAAATCAGTGTGGACAGGACACTGACAGGAGGCACAGAGTGTGCACAGAGAGATAAACTGAAAACCTCAAAAGAGGGAGAGATGAAATCCATGCGACCACTTTTACTAAATATCTGAATCCTGTGGTCATTTCTGAGGAAGAAAATCATGTCCGCTGGTTCAGGGGCCTGTGTGTTGACTGAGGCAGTCCAAACGGAAGCATCAGCCTGTGGTTGTCTCCCCAGTTCATGTGCTAAGCCTTGGGCTATTAGTAAAGTCCTCATTTCCAGAAAACTGAGCAACCAGTGTTTTGTTTTGTTTTTTTTTAAATAGCTGTTCAATCATGATCTGAGCTGATAATGATACACTGTGTCTCTCATCTGAGCTATATTAATGCTGCAGTTGCCAGTGGCAACAGTGTGTCAAGAAATGCCATCCCTTAGTGATACAGTAAGATTTCTGTCAAGGCCCTTGATTAGGAAGGATAATTGATCTCCTCTTCCTCCTAAGCAGGAAGTTCATTTTAATCAAAAGTCTTTTCATTCTGATGTTACTGAAAACTATTTTCTAATGAATTTGCTGCTGTCTCAAGAGCTAGTACGTGGCTCCCACTCACTGGGTTGTTAAAGGGCCCTTCAAATTGTACTTTCTGGAAACAGTTGGAAGAGTGGTTTCCAATTTAACAAACTAAGTAGGACAAGGGACCCCTTGCCGCTGTGTGTTCCGCTCCTGCGGACTCCAAAGGAATCACTCAGAGGCAAGTCAGAGACTGGGAAAACACCTCTGCCCACACACCTTCCTCCACTTGACGAGTCGAGTAGACAGCATTCACACTGGAGACTAATGAAATCTGAATACGTTTGTGTTATTGTTAACACTGCCGTCCACAAAAGCCACCCAGAAGAGAAACATGATTGTCCTGGCTTGAACTAGACTCTGTTATTCTACCCCAGATGTTTCACAACCCCTGCAAGGAGCTTCACTGGGATGCATTTATTGTCCCTCTTTGTCTCAGAATGTGAATGGGCAACCACACCCTCGGGTTCTCACCTGCATAGCGCACTGCACTGAAAGGCAGTTTGGGTTGTCCTGTTTGGAGTGTGTTGTCAGCCGTGTGAGGGAGAAAGAGAAGAAATAAAGGAACCAGGTTCTGTCATCCCTATCACACAGTGACACTTGCTCCAACTCTCAGATCATCCTGGGACAGACAAACTCTGTCCCAGAAGAATAGAAAGATAAAACCACAAACAATAGTCTAATGGTGAGAACTTTCTCGGTTTGGCAGAGTAGTGTTAGCCATAATCAGAATGGATCGGTCACCTATAGTGGCACACACCTCAATCCCATTAGAGCTTGAAGCTGCAGTTTCACAAGTTCAAAGCCAGCCTGAACTAAAAAGTAGGGTCTACCCTCCAAAAGGGGGGTGAAGGAAGGGAGAAGGTAGTGGTAATAATAAAAATATGAAGCTGGCACCAGGCACCAGGCAACACTACCTCCTGCTACTCTCTGTCCCCGGCCGTCTCTCTGCCTCCATGGCCAGCCCCATCAGCGGCTGTCTATCTTGGCTCTCTGCTGTGGACTCTGCTCTCATTCCCAGCATCCAAACCCCTGTGGTTAGCGTAGTCACAACTCCCAGCAATCCGTTAAAATCAAAACTCTGGAAGCTTTTAATTTATCAATCAGATTTATATCAGTAAATTGGCTTTAGAACCTCACACTTTCTGGTCTCTGAATCTTGCTGTCGACAAATTAGCCTCCTCTGGAGCTTGTTCTTCTGAGGGCTGGGGCCAGGTCCAGAGAGTCTGTGTCCTCTAACATCAGCCCAGATACAGATCATGGCAGATGGCGGGATGCATAAATGTGAAAAACACAGATGGAGACCATCGGCTAACTGTTGTCTTTCTTAAATGTAGATTCAAGTGACCTTGACCCTTCCATGATGTTTGATGCTGGAGAGATTGTTGACACAGGATCGGATTACGACAACCAGGTAACTAAACCTACAAGTGTTTTCTATTTAAATGTTTTTCATTGTAGTCTTTGTGTTTTATGAATACAAACACAGAAGTTTTCATTTGGTGGGGTCTTCACAGGTCACTAATAATGGGTCTCATGTTAGGCACGGTCACCCACAGCCTTTAACTGCACTTGGGTCTCTCACCTTCCCTCATCCGCAGACCCAAAGCAGTCAGTGAAGGAAGGGCCTTAGGATGAAAACTCCTTCCGATGCAGATAAGCTCCTCTCACCCAAGAGTTTCCCTTACCCGCCATGGTGGCTGGTTTTATCTAGTTGAGTGGATTAATAAGTGCAGAGGGCAGGAGTAAGCCACACCTCTGGGCAAAGGGATCTCCTGACAGAGAGATCGGAGTAAAGGAAGCGCTGTTCCACCATCTGCCATCCCAGCCTGAATGAAAAGAGAAGAGGAAGTTACTGAACAGCAACCCCCTGCTCCCCAGCCCACAAATTCTCCAAAATTCAAAGGAACTGCCTGATGCTGCCATCACCACAGCCCCAGATCACAGCCTCCACTGCGCCTCTCTGCCTATGACAGATCCCAAACCTGGGTCAAAATAAACCTCTCCTCCCTTTGGCTTCTGGTCTTGACATTTGTCAGAACAATGAGAAAAGTAACGAATGCGTTCCACCTTCCGAGTAAACAGTGAAGAACACAGCTGGGCATCAGCCATGGCGTCAGAGACCTGTAGCTCTTCTCCATCTAACTCCGCAGGGAGTGATGCCCCAGGAAAACATGGCCAACAAGCAAAAATGTATGCTCCTTTTGGGGGAAAAACCTGAAGAAATTTATCTGGGTCATTTTCCTCTCAGCAAGAACTTCCTCTACTGCTATATTGTAATGATCCAAACTAGTCGGGAAATGATCTACCTCCCTAATTAGGCTTTAAGTCTCTTCTTTTTCCCTTAAAGATAACGTCTTAGACTCCGTGCCTACTCTTGTCACTGCTTCTCAGAAGTGATGGAGAGCCAAGTGTGTTCCTGTGATGGCTTCTGCCCCCATTTCTTATTTATGTCACAACTGGAGGAAATGTGTCTGCCCACAGTATCCACACATGACTGGCTCTATGTGTGTGTGTGTGTGTGTGTGTGTGTGTGTGTGTGTGTGTGTGTTTATAAATTAAGTTCCTTCCATGACAAACCATGACGTTATTGACAGGTGAATAACACAGGATGGTCACCATGCATTTGTAGAACCTGGTGACAGTTATTAAGCTTGTACTACATGGAAAACTAAGCCATTGGCTCTGCGCTGACTGTCGGGCTAACTTCCCACAGCATCTCCACAGGTAGGATTATGGTTTCTACTTCACAGGTAGAGTCATTGGCCCACAGTCACACGGACAGGGGTCAGAGTGGGGATGGACCATAGGATGCTCTTTCTTGGTTATGGTACTTTCATTAGCATATGCTAATTATGCATATCAATGGCTTTCACTGTGTGGTTTCTGTACATGCCCTTAGTGAATTTTGGTTGTACCTACCCTGTTACCCTTCTTGACCTACCCCATGTCTGTTGATTACACGTGTTAGCCCTATTTTACCTTCATGCTTTGTTGTTTTATTTTGATGATACAATGAGTGTGACTATGGTTGCTCACATAGGGTCGGGGACATTTACAATAGCATCTGCACTCACCACCTACAGTAGTGAAGAACGTCTCTCTCGTCTCCAGCAATTACTAACTGCCTACATGTCCTCGTGAAGGGGCGGGGCCTCGGGGAGGTGAGGGGCCTCAGAAAGGGGCGAGGCCTTGTGAACTTTCTCCTACTCCATGACAGGATCTTGATCCATCCAATCTTCACAAGTAACCATAGCTGCTGAGTGCCAGGGGTGCCATGGCCACGTCATGAGTGGAAGAGTGCTCTACAGCACCCCCTCGTCTTCCATGATGTTCCTTGGGCCTTGGAGAAGGTGATATACATGTCTAATTGTGGCACATTTTCTAATAATCTCAGTGTATTGCCTCCCGTCCTACCCCGGAAAGCCAAGCCGGGGGTAGTGTTGGAAACTTTTCATTTGCTGACCCTTAAAGCCTCAGCTAAAGCAAATGGCCACCGCTCATAGTGTGCATCTAAAATTTATAGATGACACGAACAGATGAGCCATGGCAAAAAAGCCAATACCAAGTGGGAGGCTTCTCATCCCCAAGAGCTAGTGATGACCGTAAACACTGAAGTCTTTTTTTTATTTATTTAAAATGAAATATGGACATTTATTTCTTAGGACGCTCAACAATGAACGTGTTACCACTTTCTTTGTGTGAGGGAGAATACACCTGACCCATGTTGTGGGAGGAACAGGGTATCCAACGGCTCCACAAGAAATCCCCGTTTACCAAGGAGAGGATGCTTCCTGCTGGCACTGTCTTGGCTGTAAAATCCAGACAGACAGCCAGGATTTCCCCAGCATCCCCTTGAGCTGTTACTGCCTCAGATACGGGAGAATATAAGGCTACACACACCAAAAACACACAGGACATTAATAAACGGCACCGGGACATAGGCCTAACATCAAATGTCTTCAAATGATAAGGGGTGGGAGGGACTGCTACCCAAAGGACGTTCATCAGTGGTGGTAACATTTATGGAGATCTTACATCAAAGGCACAAGGGACCCCTGTCACTGTCATCCTGCCCTGCACAGTGGAGGAAGTTTGTAGGTGACAGTATCCACTATCCCTGGCTTAAGTTTCTCCTGGTTCTTCCTGTTGTTGAATGGCGACGTTCTGCCTTTCGACCATCTTAGCTAGCATTCATTTCCTTTTAAAAGGAAGACTAAAAAATGGTAGAAGAGGATGAGGAGATGGTGAAAAACAACGCTGTTCAGGCAAAAATAAAATAAAAATACAAAACCCAGATGAGGTACAATAGGATAGAAACTGGCTGAAAACAGTACACACTAACAGACAATATGGTACACAAACTCAGGGTGGGAGGAGACAGGAAAGGGCAGGGCCACAGCCTACACCATGAGCCGTTCAATAGACCACTGAATGGACTGATCTGCCGCTTTAGTTGAGAGCCCTCTTTGATGGTAACGAACAGGCGATGACCGGCCTGGAGACTCCACAGGCCCGTCCTAAAGCCTGCTTGGAGCACACAAATACACAGGGGACATTCTTGTCTTCGCACAGCAGAGGGAGGTGCAGGATGATCTCCAAGAGCTCAGCATCTGCTGCCATCACAATGAACTCAGAGACGCCTCTGTTCAGGGTTTTGGTGGCTTCATTGGCTCCTTTCCGAAGCTGCTTGTGGTTACACCACTGCTGAACAAGGTCCAGCGGCTTCTTGGTCAGGTGGGCATCTGCGAGGGGATAGGCCTTCAGATCCACGTCAGCCTCTATGTCATCGCTGTGACGTGCCGGCCTCACCATGACTCAACGGCCCGCCCCAGACAGATTGAAACCCCTCTCAGAAAGACCAGAGTCTTACATAGGAATATTTTAAATGTTCAAAGAAATAAAGCGGAACTGCAAAACAGCTACCAGAAAGAGTGGGAAGAGAAAGGAAAAAGAAATAAATGAATATGGTAGGTGGGATAGTTGATTGTCAACTTGACAGGATCCGGAACAATTTAGGAGACAAGCCTCTAGGCACACCTGTGCAAGACCACGCTAGACCCCGTGTGTGTCTGCGAGGGACATTCTTAAGACCCGCCATGAAGAAAGGTAGCACTATTCCACAGTCTTTGGCCCTAGACTACATAAAATGGGGGAAGCTACCTGAACACAAACATTCATGGCCTTCTCCTCACATCTTGACTATGAATGCGATGTGATCAGCACCCTATCACTCTCTGATGGGCAGTGCACTGTGAACCCATGAGCTGTGAGTCAAGATAAAAGCCTGCCTTTCCTTTCCTTCCTTCCTTCCTTCCTTCCTTCCTTCCTTTCCCTTCCTTTCTTCTTCCTTTCTTCTTCCTTCTTCCTTCTTCCTTCCTTCCTTCTTCCTTTTTCTTCCTTCCTTCCTTTTCTTCCTTTCTTCCTTCCCTTCCTTTTCTTCTTCTTCCTTTTCTTCCTTCCTTTATTCCTTCTTTTCTTCCTTTTCCTTTCTTCCTTCTTCCTTTTCTTCCTTCCTTCCTTTCTTTCCTTCTTCCTTTTCTTCCTTCCTTTCCTTCCTTGAGTCCTTTCTTCCTTCTTCCTTTCTTCCTTCCTTTCTTCCTTGAGTCCCTTTTGTTGGATGTTGTTGCAGGAACCAGGAAAAGTAGCTAAAACATCGGTGTCAAAAAAAAGCAATTGTTACTGAAATAAAAAAATTCCACCAACGGTTATGAAAAGGTGCCCAACACAAAGAGGATGATGGAACAGAGGAAATTGCCTTAAAATAAAGCAGAAGCCTGAGCAGTCGTCCAGTATGAGGAAGAACTCAGTAGACACCGAGAATAGGATGAACCGACGTACGCATTCTGAACATTCCAGATGGAAAGAAGGAAGATGGCACGGAGACCGCACTTTAACAGAGAGTGGTTGAGAACTTCATAGACGTGAAAAGGACAAATACTCAGACTGAAAGAACACAATCCAGGAAAGAATCTTACAAACTGTCCCTACTAATCTCTCTTCGTGTAGTCACTGGACAAATTTTAAGTTGTACTTGTGATACCTACTCAATGAGCAGATGAGGAGGCTCGTCTCAGGAGCTTGCATTCTAGCAAGGAAGACACACAGAGAGGTGTAAGCATAATGTGTTAGTAAACTCTCTACGTTGTCAGATGTGATAAGCAAAGGAAAAGCCAAGCAGGGGTTAGGGAGCTTGAGATCCAGGGAATGGGGCTGAGCAGAGCATTAGACAGAAGGTTCAGGTACATGGATGACCTCAGCAAAGAGGTGACACTCAACACAAGATGGAAGCCAGACCTTCAAAGTGACAAGGGATAGCTATGGGGTGGCAGCAGATTAAACAATGCACCTGTACTTGCTGTCTGGATCACACAATGAAGCAGGTGCCATGCCCAACAGCATGCTGTTGGTAACCCTTACAAGAAAGCTGCCCCAATGTATACCTGAGGAAACTGGAGGTGAGAGACTCCCCAGGGCCACACAACTGACAGGTTAGAGTCAGAAATCAAGCGTTGGTGAGAAAAGATCGTGCCATTCCCAAGCTCAGGGGCTTTCTAAAACACAGCCTGTGCCCCAAACACCTCCATTCATCTCCCTTTGACCTCTCTGTTGTCTGTAGGAGGCAAACATGTTTTTACTGGAACAAAAGAAAATTGTAGAAGCAGAACCAGGAAACAAAAGCAAATCAGTTTTCATTAGGTGCTTCAGAGAGGCTAAGAACTACAGAGAGTGAGACCAAAACAGCACTTATCCGGTTTCAGAGTTATGAAATAAAACTGCATACAGCTGGAAAGCATCTGCCAGCCCCACTGTCCTGCCAATGCTGCAGTGCCCAGACAAAACTCAAATGGCAGACGGCTCTGTGCATCACGCTCTGGTCACACCCTCGGGCCTCCCAGAGGCGTCCACTGTTTTGGGTGTGGTGTTTATTAATCCCACATCTGTTCTCCTATTTCCATTGTCTCTAGAAACCAGAACAGGAATTCAGGAACTTCATCTCTTTATCACTGGCCCCTAAAACATCTGGCCTTCAGTGATCATTGACTGGCTATTAAATGATGTATTCCTATGAGGTGTAAGGGTTGGGTTTTGATACGTTTTCCATCCCTTATAGGTGCCTGTGTTCTCCATATCCGCATGCAGCTTGATGCTTTTGTTCAATCGGTATTGGTAATGCAGATTGCTTGATGCATTTCTGACTGTATTATAGCACAACTACAGGAAATTAGGATGCAGCTTGGTTACTACTTCTTCCTGGGGTGGGTAACATTTCACTGTGGTGCTGGCATGGAAACATTCATGGAGTCCAGTGAAGTCGAGTAAAGGACTCAAAAAGTAACCCACCACCACCACCACCACCCCCGCATAGCCACAACTGCCTAGTCTTTGACAAACGTGTCAAAAACATACATTGTGGGGGAAAGGTGGTTCCACTGGCAGTGGTGGGAAAGTTGACTTATACACACACAGAAGAATAAAGTTAACTCTTATCTCCTGTTAAGCACAAAAATCTATGTTGATGGGCTCAAAAATCTTCACATAAGACATGACACTTTAAAGTGGCTGGAGAAAACATAGGAAGAATGTGTCAAGACAGAGGTGAAGACATTCTGGAAAGGACTCTGACAGCACAGGACACAAGGACTGGCGCGTGGGATTGCCTGTAATTAAAACCTTCTATGCGAAGAAACAATGACTAGAGTGAAGAGACAGCTAAAGAATATTAGACAAAACATTTTTGCCAACCATGTATCAGATAGATAGAGGGCTAATATTTGGAATACATTTTTTAAAAATTTTAAGAAACAACAGAAAAACCACTATTCCACTCAAATAAATATGTTAACCAACCAAGTAGACAATTCTCAAAAGAGGATAACGATTGTCAGTATGTACTTGGGAAAGTCTTCAAAGTGTTTGTACGTGACGATAATGCTAGCAAAAATGGCAACCACCAAGAAAATAAGCCACAGTGGTGAGGAGGATGAGGAAGAGGAGGATGCTTCACTCACTGCTGGTGAGAATGTAAGCATGCCTGGCCACCATGGGAATCAGTGTTGACTTTCCTCAGAAAAGCTAAAAACAGAGCTCGTGCATCACCTAGCTACACTATCCATGGGTATATGGACACAAGAAGGGACTGTAAGTCAGCAGACTAAGAGACACCTGTGTATCCATGTTTACTTCTGCATTATTCTTCAGTGGGCAATTGTGGAATCAGCATAGGTGCCCACCAACAGGTTGTTTGGATAAATGAGTGTGGTGCACAATGGGAATTGATTCAGCTGTAAAGAAAAATGGCATGTGTAGAAAAAAGGCAATGAGCCTGGAAAACTTCGTGCTCAACAAAATGAATTAGACTCAGAAAGACATGTCTGGGATAGTTTTCCCAGCTGTAGATCTTAGATTTTAATTTGTATATTTACATCTATAGGTTGGAGGCAGGTCATGAAGCTAGAAGGAAGATCAAGAAGAGATCTGAGGGGACTGGTGAGGGCAAGCATGGTGACATGTGACCAAGAAAGCAGAAGGGGGCAACCAAGGGTAGGGAGTAGGTGGCGAGGGACTCAATGAGAGGGAAGTATACATGAAAATGCCGTAGTGAAACTCACAGCTCTGTAAGAGAACTTACAACAGAAAAGAGTGAGTAGAATGGAGTCACAATACACTTGCTACTTCGTTGCCTCTCTATTCACACACTATGTTGTCATCTCCTTCAGTAGTAAACATGTTTCCTTGCACATTGTTTAAGTAGCTTGGAGAAGCCACTGAAGATGATGGAGTTTTTAAGTTTGCTTCGGAGTTGTATTTGATTAAAATACCAACAGTATTCTCTGAGTTTAAAGCCTAAAAACTGAATCTGTTGAAAATATTACTGAGGTCGGCTAAGAGGATAATTTTTGCCAGCAGTATGAATCTATTTTAATGAAAGAAAATGAATTTGATCTCTGCAAGTGGGAGGTTTTCTTAATTGTTTTTCTCGCCACTGATTGATTTGCGCTAGTTTATTTAAGCTGAGTGCTAAATCCTTCTCTTCATGGTTCATGGAATCCACATTCTAATGGGGTGATCATAAGCATGGGTTGGGTATGAACAGAGCATCTCAGGTAAGGTATAAAAGTTCTTGTCCCTGAAGGGACCATCTTCATTTCTCTTCATTTCATGGGGAGGCCAACAGGCAGCACTCTGTGTCCCTGTCTACTCCTGACTATGAGCCAGCCCAATGGCAGCTCTCTCCTTTGAGAACTGAATGAAGGCCAGCGCTCAGCTCTGTTAGTCCAATAACAAACGGCCTCGCTCACACTGACTGCTTTTGTCTTTGGGTGACCATCCCTCTTGCTCCAAAATAACAATTAGGGCAAAAAAGAGATGCTGGGCCCGATCAGAGGCAAAGGGAAGGAGAGGAGACAAATGTGCTGGACTACAGTGTTTTGCAGGCTTCTGTCCCTCTGATACCAGAATCTGGTTCTAGAGATGGCCTCCAGACGCTCTTTGCCAAGAAAGGAAGCTTCTGGAAGGGTGGTGCTGCCTCCTCCAGCGTAGGCCAGCTGCAGAGCTGAACCTGATGACATTTCAAACCCATCCAGCGTCACGTTATAATTTTCTTACCCGGGAAAATGAAATGCTGCCATTTCTGGGTCCCATAGTGGGGGAACGTTGACAGATGAAAAAAAAATGTGTATCCATAGTTCATTGAAGGCACTGAGTATTCAGTTCTCAGGTTACCATGGCAACCAGTCAATTAAGTGAGAAAAAATAAGTGTAATTATTATGCTTACTGTTGAGCTTAACGTTCCTTTTTGAAAATGATGACGATGAAGAGGAGGAAAGGAATGAATGCGTTTCGTGAGTTCTTCTCCCCACACCTACCCTAGGATGTTCGCTCTGCATTTTCACACACTTTGTGTGGAACTGAGTGCTAGAGTCGTCTCCGAGGTTAGGAGCGTGAGCCTTGGATGCTGTCTCAGAACATTCTTTGATAACGTGTGCTTAGACCTGGCTTCCACGGAAGGACACTCACACAGAATCCTAAGGTGTGGGAGGGGAGCCTGCAGGACAAGAATCAGTGGAGACAGACTGTGGGCTCTCACCCACTCCTGTAACGCTCTAAGGGGCATGGCTTTTCTAAAGGTGTGACTGATGGGCAGGTCTGCCTTCGCACCCCAAGAGACAGGATATGGGGAGCTGTGTGTTTGTGCATGGATTTTCTGCTTACGGAATAATCTGAAATGTCACTTCTAGGCAACCAACCACCCTCTGGAGCGGCCATTTTTCTTTACATCTCCAGTGCTCCTTCTGCACAGAATGGGCTCTGTAAAATCCCCAGACTGAATGTGTCACTTCTCTGTTTGCTGTCTACCCTTGGACTCTTTCTCCCTGTTGTTGATGCCCAGCGGTTACCCCCACCTGGCCTCTCAGTCTACCCTGGCCAGCCACATGCTTACTCTGAGCCCCAGCCACTGAGGGTTCCAGAATTCCCATCGGTGCTTCTGCCCAGCATGTGTCTGTGTCTTCCATATTTGGCCAACTGAGCTCACTCTCCAGCCCCAATTTCTATCAGAGCTGACGTTTTCATAGTCTTAGAAATATGCCTCTAATATACACTCATCTGAAAATAATTCGTGTACGTATTAAACAGTATCACTCGTGAGGTGGACACCAAACACCATGAGGATGAGCGTCGAGATGACATGGATGTGTATGTACAGTTTCCTCCCAAGTCTGGCTAGTATTTGACAGACAGATCTTAAGTGTTGGGTGGAAGGCCTAGCACCTTGTCAAAGAACACTCAGCAGAGTTTAGACCCAAACCCAGCAAACTCACACGCCACATTGTAGCAGATCACAGGAATGCAAATACCTAAAGTATAAAACGTGTGCACACAGGAAGAGCGACAGCGTCTGTCAGCCATGCCAACTTAGCTGTTAGCGTGCAGCGAACAGCAACTCCTTCTGTGCAGAGTCACACTCTCCAGCCTGAAAACTAAAACCCAGCTTCCTCCGCTC
Source organism: Rattus rattus (assembly GCF_011064425.1). Taxonomy (NCBI): domain Eukaryota; kingdom Metazoa; phylum Chordata; class Mammalia; order Rodentia; family Muridae; genus Rattus; species Rattus rattus. The sequence goes on from NC_046156.1 coordinate 9,100,996, forward strand.
TTCATTCATGAATACGGCAAAGTAAGTGAGTCTCTGGAGACCAGGCCCTGGGTAACACAGTATCCTTCCAGCTGCCTGTGGTGTAGCTGTGGGTGGAGTCCCATTCACAGCCGCAAGCGTCCCACCCAACCCTGGAGACTCTGCTTCCGGCCTTGTTTCTGACCCCTTTACAGCTGTAAGGATCCTCTCCCACCCTGCAGTCCGCTCTTTGCAGGGCTTGCTGCTCAGAAGGGAGGGGACCAGGAGAGGGAAAGCATCCTGGGGGCCCAGGGCTGCTGCTGACTTACTCATTGGAAATTCCAAGGCTGAGTTTTAGAGCAAGAACGGGAGCCTAGGGAGCGAGGTCTCAGTGGGTAAAGACCCAATCACATGTGAGATGTGAGTTAAGACTGCAGAACCCGTGGAAAAGCTGGGCATAATGACATGTACCTATAGTCATTAAGGAAGCTAAGGAAGTGGAAGCAGGCAGGCCCTGGGGCTCTCGGGCCAGCTAACAAGCCTAACTGGCAAATCCCAGGCCAGCAAAAGACTGAAAAAAGAAGGTGGAGGGCACGTGAAAAACGACACTTGAGGCTAGCCTCTGACATCCTTGTGCTCACAGGCAGAAATGTGCATGCACACACACACACACACCTGAATACATATGTATGTACATACATACATACTACATACATACATACATACATACATACATACGCACACAAAAAGTAAAAAGTAAAACTTTGTATTTGTCCAGTTTCTATATGGTAAGTCTATTCTTGATTTTTTTTTCCCCTAAAATGGATACTGCTGTGTGGAATCCACAGCATAGTCCCTCTGTTTACTCCTGTTCAGGGCTCTGAAGTCTCTCATTATAGTATCTCCAGGGAAAGGTCATGAAGGAGCACTAAGGGATAGCATTGAGTCCAGCCTCTTGGACATTCCATTGTCTCCTAAACATCCTTAGAGCTATTCAGCCGCTCTATGAGATACTCTCGCCTAAGGGGCCTCGGGTTGCTAGCCACAGGAAAGGTATGGCTTCTCTTCACAGCACGGATCCAGCTTTCCCCTGGCCCTGGAGGAGATGGCTGTGAATTCATGGGGTACTTCTTACCCACTCCCATCCCTCCTCGCAGCATCCTTCTCTTCACATCCCTGTATATCCACACCACAGCCATCATCATGGGAGAAAGGAGTGCTGGTTCTCCTGTTACCGATCAACACAGAAGGCACCTCTGAAATGTGTACAGAGAAGGAGCTCAAGTGCTAAGCTAGATCAACAAGGGCTTAGGAGCTGGGCTTGGTGGCACACACTTGTATAATTGCAGTCCCAGCACTCAGGTGGCAGATAGAAGCAGAAGGATCAAGAGTTCAAGGCCAGCCTGGGCTGTACAGCAAGACCTTGTCTCCACAGATGAGGGGAGGCTTAGAGAGCCAATCTGAGCCATGCTAGCAGGCAAGTCCTCAGCTGGGAAATGAAGTGAACATTCAGACATTCAGACTATGAGTGGGGTAGGTGAGTCCTGCGGATCAGACAGGTCCCATGGATGCGTCCTTGCAAAACCTACAAACTCTCATTTCCCCTTGTCCTCTAATTGTCTTCATGTTATACTCTGAATACTTAAAATTAAAAGGATTGGATCATCAATCCTTACATCAACTAGAGACACATACATTGGTTCATGCAGTCAACACCCACTCAGCCCCTTAGCCAAGGTTGTCCGTGCAGTACACAGATGTGGAGCTGTGTGGGGGCAGCCGTGCCTAAGGGGCAGGCCTTGGGTTTCTAGTCTAGAAAGGGGGATTCTTCTCTCTTCCTTAGCGATCCTGCTTTCCACAGGCAGCATCCTCACTTCTAAAGGTTCAGTCTGGTACAGGCCCTGTCTGTCTTGTCTGAGCATTTGTCCTTTCTCCCCTCCATGGTGTATCTTTGTTGACTAAGTGCTACCTGTGAGAGATTGTAGGGGCAGAAAGGAGATGCAGCTCCCTGAGTCTGCACCTGTGGTGTCTTAGCGGAGGTTGAATGGGCACTGTTCCTGGTGATGTCATTGATATTCCCAAAATACTTTTAACCCAAAGGCTTTTCAAAAAACAGTGGATGTTTCTCTTTACTGCCTGCGGAGTTTTGGGCTAACATCTTAAGGAAAAGAGGTCCTCTAAAAGCTGGCTTCCCAGCCCAGCATGTTACCAGAAGCATACAACTAGGGGTGATCACACTGCAGACAATGCTGGGAGATGACTTCTGTGTTGTCCTGAGTGGGGAGGGGGAATGGAGATATAGATAGATAGATGATAGATAGATAGATAGATAGATAGATAGATAGATAGATAGATAGATAGATAGATGTGTGTGTGTGTGTGTGTCTCAAAGTGGAAAAATAAGGGACAATTGTTCATTTCAAAAGAGGAAGCTGCGATTCTGTAAACTGTTACTGTAACACTGCCTAGAACTTTGGGACTTAAGCCAGCATCTTCTGGTGATTTCTCCACATGTGGGGTGGACACTAGCTTGGCTGAGCAGGTCCTCTGGAATCCACCGGGTTGGCTGTTCTTGGCTGGGTGCCCCATTCCCAGTGTGTTTGTGTGCTCTGACTCATGAGTCAGCCTTGAGAAGGTATTAGTTACTGAGTGACTGCCGGGAGGAAAATGTGAACAAGTCCAAATGGAACATTCACAGCAGACCACAGAAGCTCTCCCAGCCAAGTCTAGTTTCATGAACCAAGGAAGTTGAGGGGTTCCTTAAAAGAGTGCTGGGGACTCAGTGGCTGTGCTCCTGGAGTGCTCTGCACAACTTGCAGGCAGCTTCACCAGAGTCTCCTTTGGCTGAGAAAGGGATTTTGTAGATATCATTGACATCAACAGTCGGTTGACTGTCACTGAGAGGATTATTCTCTAGAACCTGGTGGCCTTATCCAATTAATTGAAGGTCCCTGGAGAAAACAAGGTCCTATAGACCACGTCCAGGGCCACCTCCATCCCTAGACTCACAGCTACCTCAATGTCAGACTTGCCTCCTCAGCCCCTTCAATAGCCTAAGCCGGTTTCTTAAATGAACCCCAGGTAAAGTCATGGATACGGACATTGGAGTAAGCAGACAAGTCTGTCTCTCTGCGTGTACCTGACTGGGTGGCCAGCAGCTATCGAGACAAGGACAGCGTCTGGGATGGTGCAGTGCTGTGACTCAGACTTCCCTCCACGAGCCCTCGTAAGCTCATGCAGGCAAACTCAGGCCTGCCCTGTAGCATGGTGGGAGACAGAGGGAGGAAGCAGCACCTGAGGCTGTTGAAATGCTACCTAGGAATCAGTTCAACCTCCCCTCAGCTTCATTCTGTTGACTGAGCATTGAGTCACAAAATGGACAATGGGTCAAGAGTCAGGATGGTGTTCCCCATAACTCAGTGTGAAGGTCCATGGGGAAGGAATAAGAACGTGAGGCCATGGCTACCCCTGTGCTGACTATACAGAGTCTGGTACTTTATAGAACAGCAAAACAGATACCAAAACTCTAAAAAGCCAGACATGCTGACACATGACTTTAATTCCACACTCAGGGGGCAAGGCTGGAAACTCATGGGTGTGAAGCCAACCTGGGCTGTGAAGTGGGTCCCTAGCCAGCCTCAGCTACATAGAAAGATCCTGTGTCCAAAGCACAAGAGTTGGTTATGTAGCCTAGTGATGGAATACTTGTCAAGCATGTTCAAGGATCTGGTTTTGATCAACACACACACACACACACACACACACAAACACACACACACACATACAAGGCACATATGTACATACACATACATACCACACAGACTCACACTATACACATACTATACACAGACACATAATATACATACTATATACACATACACACAGTACACACATACCACACACAAACACATATATACATACTATATATATAATGTGCACACCATATATGAACACACTGCACACACACATTGTACACACACACACACACACACACACACACACACACACACACACACACACTCCACCTCCCAAATAGTGAGATGATAGAATGTGTGACTCTCTTTCCTCGCTGATCAAAAATACCACAAAAGTTTAAACCATCTTCTGGGCCAGTCTAGAAAATCTCTCAGAAAGGTCTCTTCTTGTTATTTCACCTCAGCACAGGCTGGCTGGCTGGAGTTGGCCAGAAGTTAACCTTCAGAATGAGCCTTATTGGAAACCCTCAGGACCCTGGACAGTCATGCTAAGGTCTTGATGACAACGATAGCCACCATGTTCAGCATGACAGAGGCCAGAAGTGAGAAACAGACCCTTCAGTTCCAGAGGGAAGGGGAAGAGGGGTTCTGCCTCATAGGTAATGGGGGACAGGTGGTGAGAGGAGAGAACAATGGTGAGTTGACATAAACACATGACTATGGAATCAGAAAACTATAGCTATGGAGAAAACACTTCCCTTAGAGTTACTGATTAGAAACAGTAGTATTCCATCTACAGAAGGGGAAAGTGCCACTCTGCAAGGAGAGCCTGCAATTGGGATGGCCGGGAAGGCTTAGCGAGGCACACGCTGTGGTTTCCCTTCTCTGTTTGCTAGTTTATACAAACGCTTCCTGCAAATGGCCCTCTAATCATGTACGCATCAGTGGCTGACACACAAGACTTGCTGCAGACTACATTCTTGAGTGTGACTAAATTGCATACCACTTCCCATACATTTAAGGGGGGGGTGTTCTCCTGATGGGAATAAAAGATTTCAAAAACGTCCTTCTCAGCCATCTAGTAAAACTCGACACGGCATTACTAGATCACTTGATGAAGTCCAGTGTGGAGGTTCATGCCCTGGATTCCGGCACTCAGAGGCAGAGGCCTGAAGTGTCTGTGAGTTCAAAGGCAAGACGGGTCTACATAGTGAGCTCCAGGTCAGCTAGAAATGCCATGAGACCCTGTCTCAAAAACCATACAGCTGGAGATGGCATGGAAAGTAATGCTACGCTTGCATAGGACCAGGGTTCAGTTCCTGCCACCTACATGGCTTATAGCCACCAAAACTGCTGTTCCAGAAGTTAAGTCTTCTGGTCTCCATGGGCACTGCATGTATGTGGTGCACAGGCATGTATGCTGGCAACACACACACACACATGCACACACACATGCACATGCACACATACATGCACACACACATGCACACACATGCACATGCACACATACATGCACACACACACATGCACACACACACACACAAATAAATAATCTCTTTTAATCTCCTGGTGAAGGATATCCACCTCCAGTTCATCCATTAACAAGGGACTCCATCCCCATCCCTCTTCCGATGACCCATGCTTCTGTGACCTCTACGTGCTGGCTAAAGTGGGTCTTCTGTACGTCACAAACCTGTGTATCACCTCCCTCCATGTGGGATGGTGGGAGAGAGGCAGCACACAAGTTTGGTGCTCAGAACACTGACCCCAACCCACTGCCCCACACCAGAGTCACACTTCCTGTCTAAGACCGTGCTTCCTTGCCCATCAGTCACAGCCCCACGCTTGCCTGCCTCCTACTGATGCTGAGCTCAGATAGGACCACACATGCCGAAAGCCTCCGGGAGTATGTTTATTTTGTGCATGTTGTATAGAGTGCGTGTGATGTCTGCACACATGTGTGAGGCTGAAGGAGGATGTCAGGTGTACTGCTCTATCCGTCTCTCATCTATTCCTGGAAAACGGCCTTTCCCTGAGTCTGGAGTCAGCCTGGTAGCCTGGGGGAGTGTCTTAGTCAGGGTCTCTATTCCTGCACAAACATCAGGACCAAGAAGCAAGCTGGGGAGGAAAGGGTTTAATCCAGCTTTCACTTCCACATTGCTGTTCATCACCACAGGAAGTCAGGACTGGAACTCAAGCAGGGGAGGAAGCAGGAGCTGATGCAGAGGCCATGGAGGGTTGTTTCTTACTGGCTTGCTCCCCCTGGCTTGCTCAGCTTGCTTTCTTATAGAACCCAGGACCACCAACCCAGGGATGGCACCACCCACAATGCCCCCCACCCCCTTGATCACTAATGGAGAAAATGCCTTACAGTTGGGTCTCATGGAGGCATTTCCTCAAGGGAGGTTCCTTTCTCTGTGGTAACTCCAGCTTGTGTCAAGTTGACACACAGAACCAGCCAGTAGGTTGGACAGGAGTATGTCACACTGTGACACTGAGGAGGTAGAGACTGGCATCAGGGAGTTGGATTTGGTGCCCCCTCCCCTGACACACTGGGATATCAGACACATCCCACTCAGGGCTCCACGCCACTTCAGTCACTCTGTGCTTATACGGAGGACAGCGGCAGCGTTTGGGAGAGACCACAGCAAATGCCATCTCAGCATTGTGGAGATATTTGATGACGTCAGCTTCCTATTACAGAGTGATCCTCTTGGGATAGCGCTGTATAAAATGGTCCTTGAGCCACGAGCACAGGCTACGCTGTTATTAGAGTGGGACAAAGATTACATCAAGGAAGCTGTCTGTGCCGCTGTGGTGTTCAGCTTTGCCCTCTCTGGGTCATTTGTTGAGCTGGTGACAATAGACACTGAGATAGTGAGTTTGATGGGATTCCAGTCACCTAGGATACGAACACCGGTGGGGAGCCCTTGAAGGCGCTTCCACAGGTGTTAAAGAGAGACTCACCCAGAGCATGGTTCGCACTAGTGCGTGGTTGAATAAAAGGAGAAGAAGGACAAAGCCCAGTGAACACATCTTTCTCTGCTTCTTGTTCTGCCCTGTGGACGAACAACCTCACTTTCTCACTCTGCTGCACTAGAGCCGCTCTGGCGGACGCACCTTCCCAGCGTGATGAACTATACACTCAGACGGAGATGTCTCCTTTGGCCCTGAAGTTTTCCTGTCAGGTCCTGAGAGAAGAACTAACTCAGGCTTCATTACATGGAGGAAGATGCCGCACGCACACCAGTCAGCTGCACCTCCCACCCTCACAGATAATTCCACCCCAAAGCAACTAGAGTAGGAAGCTTATCAGTTGACTGGAGACCTGACTACCTAAGCATTTACCTCAGGTGCTGCTGTGCCCTTCAGTTGACTCAGTTGAGTCATGGATGTTTTCCCACCTGTCATCAACACACCACCCCACATCGAGAGCCAAAACTCTGCAGTGTCGGTGATTCTGCAAGCCCAGCACAGAACACCACAGACACCCTCTCCTGGTATTGACTGCATCACTGCGTGGAGCTTCTGGACTCCACATCTGTGCGTCACAAATGACGTTTAAATAGAATCTCTGTGCTGTCTTGGTCAGTTTGGAAAATTGGCTATCCCACAGCACGTCCCCTTAAACTTCAGTTTAAAGCTATGGAAAGTTGCCTAGGCCTCGTTGCACCTATAAACACTGGTCCTCAATGCAGACTCAGCGTAACAAAAGTCAGGCTGTATAGAATCTACACTAAAAAGCCATGACACAAGGAAGTGTCCAGTACTTGGTAGAATTCGGTGGTTAGAGCATTGGAATATCTCGAGTCTCCCCTCAGGGGAGATGGAACCCCAGTGCAACTGAGCAAAAGCAACATATCAGATGGTCCAGAAGGAGACTACACCTTCCCTTCTTGTCTAGCAGGTAGCCCAGGTTAGCCCCATTCATGTAGAACATGTGTAGCATGGTAAGACTGTCCCTCCAGGGCCCTAGCTTTTTATTCACTAAAGCAAGTTCTTGCCATTCAACGTGTGTGTGTGTGTGTGTGTGTGTGTGTGTGTGTGTGTGTGATGTGTGGTGTGTGTGTGATGCCAGGTTTCTTCCTTTTTCCTTTCCCTCCTTCCCTCCCTCTCTCCCTTCCTTCATTTTGTTTCTTTTTTCCAGTACTAGGAACTGAGCCTCAGAGCCTTGAGCATACGAGAAAAGACTCTACCATAGAACTGTATCCCCCTCCTCATGGTACTCTCCAAAATTGACCATATAATTGGTCAAAAAATGGGCCTCAACAGGTACAGAAAGATAGAAATAATCCCATGCGTGCTATTGGACCACCACGGCCTAAAGCTGGTCTTCAATAACAATAAGGGAAGAATGCCCACATATACGTGGAAATTGAACAATGCTCTACTCAATGATAACCTGGTCAAGGAAGAAATAAAGAAAGAAATTAAAAACTTTTAGAATTTAATGAAAAATGAAGGTACAACATACCCAAACTTATGGGACACAATGAAAGCTGTGCTAAGAGGAAAACTCATAGCGCTGAGTGCCTGCAGAAAGAAACAGGAAAGAGCATATGTCAGCAGCTTGACAGCACACCTAAAAGCTCTAGAACAAAAAAAGCAAATACACCCAGGAGGAGTAGAAGGCAGGAAATAATCAAACTCAGAGCTGAAATCAACCAAGTAGAAACAAAAGGACCATAGAAAAAATCTACAGAACCAAAAGTTGGTTCTTTGAGAAAATCAACAAGATAGATAAAACCTTAGCCAGACTAACGAGAGGACACACAGAGTGCGTCCAAATTAACAAAATCAGAAATGAAAAGGGAGACATAACTACAGATTCAGAGGAAATTCAAAAAATCATCAGATCTTACTATAAAAACCTATATTCAACAAAACTTGAAAATCTTCAGGAAATGGACAATTTCCTAGACAGATACCAGGTACCGAAGTTAAATCAGGAACAGATAAACCAGTTAAACAACCCCATAACTCCTAAGGAAATAGAAGCAGTCATTAAAGGTCTCCCAACCAAAAAGAGCCCAGGTCCAGACGGGTTTAGTGCAGAATTCTAACAAAACTTCATACCAATATTATCCAAACTATTCCACAAAATTGAAACAGATGGATCACTACCGAATACCTTCTACGAAGCCACAATTACTCTTATACCTAAACCACACAAAGACCCAACAAAGAAAGAGAACTTCAGACCAATTTCCCTTATGAATATCGACGCAAAAATACTCAATAAAATTCTGGCAAACCGAATCCAAGAGCACATCAAAACAATCATCCACCATGATCAAGTAGGCTTCATCCCAGGCATGCAGGGATGGTTTAATATACGGAAAACCATCAACGTGATCCATTATATAAACAAACTGAAAGAACAAAACCACATGATCATTTCATTAGATGCTGAGAAAGCATTTGACAAAATTCAACACCCCTTCATGATAAAAAGTCCTGGAAAGAATAGGAATTCAAAGGCGCATACCTAAACATAGTAAAAGCCATATACAGCAAACCAGTTGCTAACATTAAACTAAATGGAGAGAAACTTGAAGCAATCCCACTAAAATCAGGGACTAGACAAGGCTGCCCACTCTCTCCCTACTTATTCAATATAGTTCTTGAAGTTCTAGCCAGAGCAATCAGACAACAAAAGGAGGTCAAGGGGATACAGATCGGAAAAGAAGAAGTCAAAATATCACTATTTGCAGATGATATGAAAGTATATTTAAGTGATCCCAAAAGTTCCACCAGAGAACTACTAAAGCTGATAAACAACTTCAGCAAAGTGGCTGGGTATAAAATTAACTCAAATAAATCAGTTGCCTTCCTCTATACAAAAGAGAAACAAGCCGAGAAAGAAATTAGGGAAACGACACCCTTCATAATAGACCCAAATAATATAAAGTACCTCGTGTGACTTTAACCAAGCAAGTAAAAGATCTGTACAATAAGAACTTCAAGACACTGAAGAAAGAAATTGAAGAAGACCTCAGAAGATGGAAAGATCTCCCATGCTCATGGATTGGCAGGATTAATATAGTAAAATGGTCATTTTACCAAAAGCAATCTACAGATTCAATGCAATCCCCATCAAAATACCAATCCAATTCTTCAAAGAGTTAGACAGAACAATTTACAAATTCATCTGGAATAACAAAAAACCCAGGATAGCTAAAGCTATCCTCAACAATAAAAAGGACTTCAGGGGAATCACTATCCCTGAACTCAAGCAGTATTACAGAGCAATAGTGATAAAAACTGCATGGTATTGGTACAGAGACAGACAGATAGACCAATGGAATAGAATTGAAGACCCAGAAATGAACCCACACACCTATGGTCACTTGATTTTTGACAAAGGAGCCAAAACCATCCAATGGAAAAAAGATAGCATTTTCAGCAAATGGTGCTGGTTAAACTGGAGGTCAACATGTAGAAGAATGCAGATCAATCCATGCTTATCACCCTGTACAAAGCTTAAGTCCAAGTGGATCAAGGACCTCCACATCAAACCAGACACACTCAAACTAATAGAAGAAAAACTAGGGAAGCATCTGGAACACATGGGCACTGGAAAAAATTTCCTAAACAAAACACCAATGGCTTACGCTCTAAGATCAAGAATCGACAAATGGGATCTCATAAAACTGCAAAGCTTCTATAAGGCAAAGGACACTGTGGTTAGGACAAAACGGCAACCAACAGATTGGGAAAAGATCTTTACCAATCCTACAACAGATAGAGGCCTTATATCCAAAATATACAAAGAACTCAAGAAGTTAGACCGCAGGGAAACAAATAACCCTATTAAAAAATGGGGTTCAGAGCTAAACAAAGAATTTACAGCTGAGGAATGCCGAATGGCTGAGAAACACCTAAAGAAATGTTCAACATCTTTAGTCATAAGGGAAATGCAAATCAAAACAACCCTGAGATTTCACCTCACACCAGTGAGAATGGCTAAGATCAAAAACTCAGGTGACAGCAGATGCTGGCGAGGATGTGGAGAAAGAGGAACACTCCTCCATTGTTGGTGGGATTGCAGACTGGTACAACCATTCTGGAAATCAGTCTGGAGGATACTCAGAAAATTGGACATTGAACTGCCTGAGGATCCAGCTATACCTCTCTTGGGCATATACCCAAAAGATGCCCCAACATATAAAAAAGACACGTGCTCCACTATGTTCGTTGCAGCCTTATTTATAATAGCCAGAAGCTGGAAAGAACCCAGATGCCCTTCAACAGAGGAATGGATACAGAAAATGTGGTACATCTACATAATGGAATATTACTCAGCTATCAAAAACAACGACTTTATGAAATTCGTAGGCAAATGGTTGGAACTGGAAAATATCATCCTGAGTGAGCTAACCCAATCACAGAAAGACATACATGGTATGCACTCATTGATAAGTGGCTATTAGCCCAAATGCTTGAATTACCCTAGATGCCTAGAACAAATGAAACTCAAGACGGATGATCAAAATGTGAATGCTTCACTCCTTCTTTAAAAGGGGAACAAGAATACCCTTGGCAGGGAAGAAAGAGGCAAAGATTAAAACAGAGACTGAAGGAACACCTATTCAGAGCCTGCCCCACATGTGGCCCATACATATACAGCCACTCAATTAGACAAGATGGATGAAGCAAAGAAGTGCAGACCGACAGGAGCCGGATGTAGATCGCTCCTGAGAGACACAGCCAGAATACAGCAAATACAGAGGCAAATGCCAGCAGCAAACCACTGAACTGAGAATAGGACCCCATTGAAGGAATCAGAGAAAGAACTGAAGAGCTTGAAGGGGCTCGAGACCCCATATGTACAACAATGCCAAGCAACCAGAGCTTCCAGGGACTAAGCCACTACCTAAAGACTATACATGGACTGACCCTGACTCTGACCTCATAGGTAGCAATGAATATCCTAGTAAGAGCACCAGTGGAAGGGGAAGCCCTGGGTCCTGCTAAGACTGAACCCCCAGTGAACTAGACTGTTGGGGGAGGGCGGCAATGGGGGGGAGGGTGGGGAGGGAACACCCATAAGGAAGGGGGAGGGGGATGTTTGCCCGAAACCGGAAAGGGAATAACACTCAAAATGTATATAAGAAATATTCAAGTTAATAAAAAAAAACTGTATCCCCAACCTAGATATACAATATTTTTACCATGTTCAGATGCTAAACTCAGGACCATTTGCATCCCCGGAGAGTACAGTACCACTGGGCTACAATCCCAGCCCTTTCCCTTGGTTGGTTGGTCAGTTGGTTAGCTGGCTGGCTGGCTGGTTGGCTGGCTGGCTGGCTGGCTGGCTGGCTGTGAATTGTGCCTTCATAAACTCTACGTAAGCAGTTGGTTTTATTTTACATGGCAGAGAAAGACTTCAGAGCCATGAGTGTTCTAGGCAAGCCCCCCACCAAATTTGCTTTATATATTTAGCCTAGAAGTATGAGGTATTCTGAGAGTTACTGGAGAGCAGTACCCTCAGTCAAACATTCCCTTTGTCTGTGCAAGGCATTCCTAAGAACAAATGACAGTTCCTTCTATGCCCCAGAAACGTGTTCACTACTAGTGAGCTAATAGAAATAAAGTGGGGTTCAGTCAAAGCCTTAGGGTGAATGGGATAGATGGCCGTGAATAAGAACTGGGGATAAGAACAGGCCGGACTCCAGAAGCCAAATTTGGGGTGGGGGGGGGAGAGGGCTTTTGTAGTGTGTCCTGGTTTTTTGTTGTTTGTTTGTTTGTTTTTTGTTTGTATGGGATTTTATTTTTAGGAGTTCAGATTAACTCTGATCAAACTCCCAAGACATACTACCGTAGACAGGAATGGTGAGGCCATGTCAGCCTGTCAGGTATCATGCTCTAGTCTAGCAATACTGACGAGCAAGAATGTGAGCTCAGTTTCTTCTCCGCATCACCAAGATGTAGCCAACAACAGAGTCTCCTTGGCAGTCACCCTCTACCCAGCATCAGTACCCTCTTACCCTGTGTACATTTTGGACAAGCGTATGCATTGCTCCAGATGGGTGCATAGGCTGGCTTCCCCAGACGCTGCACCCGAGTAAGGGGTTCTTACGCAAGGGTGTGAGTGGGTGGGTTTCCTTTCTGACGGTGCAGGGGTCAAAGTTCAGCAGAACTGTGGTCCTGGCTTCATCCTAGCTCCTGAGAGGGAGCTCCAGAGCACAGCCTGTACTGTAGAGTCTAACCCCATTCATGGGCACAGACTGCTGGATCCTGAGCGCTAAGGGCTGGGGGTCAAGAGGGCAATGGAAGGCCACCAACACCCACCATGGTTGCTCTGCTGATGGGGCTGCTCAAGATGGTGAAGGGAGTGGCTGTCATCCCAGTGCTGACTTCACCAAGGGCATGGTGGCATCTCCAGAGGCCTCTCGGTTTCTTCGTATTCGGAAATGGGAAAGAGAAGTGGCAAGAAAGGACAGAATTGTGCTCAGTCCCCACACTGCGAAAGTGGCAATTTCACTCAGGGATGTAGCAGGAGAGTGTCCCTGATGAGCCCTGAGGCTGTCTCCCCTCAGAGAAGATTAATTAATGTGAACTTACCCCTGAATGACCACCGTGCTGAGCACCCTGTCTTACTGCAGTTTCTCCAGAGACAAGGGCAAATGTAAGAAGACAAGCAGTAAAGATGCCCTGAGGCTCACATTCTAACAAGGTGACAAGGCTCTGCACTTCCACAAAGTGTTTTCCATGCAGGTTGCCTCAGGGAGGCCATGTAACCAGCCGACCTCATTTAACAGACTCTGGCATCCAAGAGCATTAGAGGCAAAGACAGGAAAAGTGCCAGCCGTGGAGGTTGACCTTGAAGAACAAGGTAACCTCTATGGAGATCAGCTTGGCAAAAATCTATCAAAAGTATAAATACATTTCATCTGCGACCACAAGGTGGCCATCCTAGAATTTATCTGCGGGGATATATGCATGACATGGTATCTATATGACTTGCTCCACTGAGCCACCTTCCCTAAAATAGGGAAGAGTGAAACAGCTCAACTCATCAACAAAGAGCCGGGGGAAAAGTAACTATGGTACCCAAAACACAAAAGAACGCTGTGCAACCAAGAACGCTGTGCTGAGAACATTTGGTATTGACAGAAATTTCTCCAAATAGGTGCAAAAATAGAAGCGCATCATACCCACACAGACACACACACACACACACACACACACACACACACAAAGCATATCCTTTCTTGGATATCTGGAAGTCACTTTTTCATGTACCTGGAAAGGAATTTCCAACTCTGGTGTTCTAGCTTCATTCCTGTGGCTGTGATCAAATACCCTGACTTAAAGCAACATTGAAGAGGAAAGTGCTTCTTCAACTTACGATCCCAGGCTACCACTGAGAAGTCAAATGTCCAGTGACATCACATCCATAACCGAGAGCTGAGAGAAACAAATGCCACATGGTTGCTGGCTTTCTTTTTAGCCATCCTTCTTCATTCTTCTGTAGTTCAGGGTCCAGCCTAGGAAATGGTGCCACCCACAGTGGACTAAACCTTCTGGTCATTTAAGAATCAAGACAGTTCCACACAGACATGTCCACAGGCCAACCCTATCTAGATAAATTCTATGAAGACTCTTCCAGAGATGATACTAGACTGTGTCAAGTTGAGAGTTAAAACTAAGCTACACGTGTGTTACCTGTGGGTAAGGAGGGAAGAAGATAAGGCAGATGACCATGTAGGTGGTGGTTAGAGTTCTCAATACATGAATCTTTATAAATATGTCCCCCAAAAGAGTGAGCTAAAAATGGTCACCTAGCTAAAGGTAAAATAAGAGTTTTGAAGATAAATATGGGGAGCAGGGAGATGACTGGATCTTTCTTTATTTTATGCTTAAGAACTAAAACATATAACCTTGGCCAAGGACAATGAGGCTTACATCTCAAACACCACCTGGCCTTTTACTGAAACATTTGCTAACCTCAGCTTTATAATGTGTTCATGAAATGGCTGTGACCATGCCCATTCATTAGTTTCTAACATTGAAGGATTTTTGTCTTCTCGAAACAGGCTTTTCTGTCCATAGTGCATAGATAATTCATGCACCGAAAGAAAGAGATGGATTCTGTACCAGTTGCCAACAGGCCATAGACTCTGAGGGCAGATGTCTCAAGTTTACCTTTGAACTTTGTCCCTTAACAGCTGTATGGGTTTCAACAATGTGACTCCTGAAAGTCTGTTACTCACCTGTACAAATATTCGAAAGTTTTCCCCTTAATGGAGTTAATTCAAATGTCAAGCATCTAATGTCAGCAAGGAGCTTAAACATATCTCTTAATGTTACCATCTAATGCTTTAATTGTTTTTAAAACAGGATGATGATCAGCTAAATGTATTTGGAGAAGACACCATGGGAGGTACGTTTCCTTTGCTAATCAGACCGCGTGGCTTCTAATGTGCTTTCTTTATTTAATGCCAACCAAGGAGATTAAAAACAACAATAATAGAGTTGTTCCCCTGGCCAGCAAATATGAGTTACCTTGCAAGTGTGTGGCTCACTGCCTTCCTGGTCCACAGGAGGAACCAAGAGACTCATTACTGTGAGATGTATTTTCTAACATTTCACAGAATGTGACGCCTAAGGTGCTCAGTGGATGCTCTGGTCCAGATATTTGGGATGCATCCATTGTCCCATTCCGGCTGGAAGTCACATGTGTTACATTGAAGCAAGGCCCCATAGTAAAGAGTAATGGTCTCATGTGTTACAGTGTCCCAAGGCCCCATAGTAAAGAGTAATGCTGGCACGTGTTACAGTGTCGCAAGGCCCCATAGTAAAGAGTAATTCTTGTATGTGTTACATTGTAGCAAGGCCCCACAGTAAAGAGTAATGCTCTCATGTGTTACAGTGTCCCAAGGCCCCATAGTAAAGAGTAATGCTGGCATGTGTTACAGTGTCCCAAGGCCGCATAGTAAAGAGTAATGCTCTCATGTGTTACAGTGTAGCAAGGCCCCACAGTAAAGACTAATGCTCTTCACCTCAGTATGTTCCTAACTGGAACATAAAAGTTCTGCAGCGGTGGCAACAGAGCCCATGGGGTTTATCTGAGGTGCAATTATTGTTAATTGAGCTGAAAACATAATTCTTTTTCCCAAATAGCAGTTGCTGAACTACAGCATCCCATGGGGAGCCAACCCCAAACGTAGCCTTCATTATTATTTTCATCCCGTTCAGAGTTTCTCATAGGTCTAGAGAGCATGCGCCTAGCAGCCTTGGGTTGAGAATCCAGGCTCTCGTGACCTCGGCGTGATGATGCACACCTGTAAGCCAACACTCAGCAGGTAGAGACAGTATTAGGAGTTCAGGATTATCCTGAGCTACACAGCAAGTTTGAGGCTAGCCTGGGGTAATGAAACCCTGACTTAAAAGCAGTTACTTAAAAACTAAAATATCCACATGCTAGCTATATATAGAACTAAAAATAGATCAAATTCTCTGAATTTAATGGTGTTTATAAAAGATGAGCTTATAACCGCCTAGGATAATAATTATGTCCTGTCTACTTGCTTTAAAAAAAGACGTTGGCATGGTTTGTGGGGAAAAGGTTCATAGTATTAGCTGTAACTCACACAGCTGATTTGGCTTTTTAAATAACCCTAGCTCTTAATTCCCCATTGATCCATGAAGGGCTAGATAAACTGTTATTCTGTGAGAACAACAGCAGGATGTGAAAATAACTGTCACCAAATAATTGTGGGGATCCACAGGGAAGGCACAGAATCACGAGCTGTCATAACTCGGCCCCTGTCCAGAACCAGCTCTGGATGTGGGATGGCTGGCTGCTGGATTTATTCCTACTTATAAGAACAATACACCCACTTAGACATATTTTAAGGTAGAAAACTAGAACCATCTAAAACTTTACAGCCACTATACCTTCCACACCTAATAGTCTAGCACACTGCGGTGTGCTGTCTTCATCCTGCTTTTACCCAGTTGGGAATCTGTGTTTGCGATCATCACACTTTTTCACACATTCACACATTGGTATATAAACATGTTCCCAGGCCATAAAAATTATACACCTTAGTGATTACTATTTTGTATGAATATATGATTAGCAACTAAAAAATTATTGTTTCTTAAACTGAAATTGGGCATAGCCATATTGCCTCTCCTGAAAACGAAGAAAATAAGCACAATGAATGTGGCCTCCTTCCTGAGCTGCAAATACATTCAAAGCTCCTCAGAAGCTGCAGAACAGGTGAGGAACACTGTGTGTCTGACTTTAACAGAAAACGCCACACACCAGCTGGACCCATGGCACAGGCCAGTAACCCCAGATGTTCAGGGGGCAAGTTGGTAATATCTAGAATTCCATGCCAGCCTGGGCTACAGAGTAAGTTCAAAGCTAACCTACACCACTCAGTGACACCCCATCCCAAATTAAAAAGTAAAAACAAAAGGACTGGGATAGGCTGGAGAGACAGCTCTGAAGTTACAAGCACTGGCTGCTCTTCCAGAGGACTTGAGTTCAGCTCCCAGCATACTTGCGGGGACTCAGCCATAAATAGCTCTAGTTGCCAGAGATCTGACACCCATTTCTGGCCTCTGTGGACACCAGGGACAGATATTGTGTGCAAACTTACAAGCAGGGAAAACACATAAAGGAAAAATGATAACAATAAATTTTAAGGTCTGGGAGTACAGCTCAGTGGTTGAGCCGTTGCTTAGCTTGTGTGAAACCTTGAGTTCTATACCCCAGTAAAAACACACAATCTCAATCTCTTTCTTTCTCTCTCTCTTTCTTTCTCATACACTCACACATGCACATACACATACTCACACACATGCACACACATACACACATGCACATACTCTCACACATTCACACTCGCACTCACACATATATGCACACTCTCAGACACACTCACACATGCACACATATGTATACTCACTCTCACACACTCACCCATGCACACACACTTACACACTCATACTCACATATACTCACACAGAGGCACACACACATGTGCACACATGCTGTCACACACACACACACACACACACACACACACACACACACACACACACACACACACCCCTGTCAAGTCTGTTGCTTTATGGTACTAGAAAACATGGCACTTATGTCCTTGCCCCTGAGGTCCCCATTTCAACACTTGGCAACCCCAAACCCTCATGGATCCCAGTAACTCCAGATGTTTCATGTTTTCCCTACCCTGACTCATTTCTCCTTACAGCAGCGGTTCCCCAAGTTCAGACCTTTTTCCTGTCATGATTATTGCCGTACACTACTGATTCTGTTTATTGCTCATTTGGTCTTGTTCGACAAACAGACTCATGATTATTAAATAAATGCAATTTTAATGGAAACTTTACATCACAACTTAAGACACAAAGTGGCATTGTCTGCTGCAGCTATAAACTATTGTTGTCTTCTAGACATCTTACTTGTGTACCAGATTCTCCTTTATTAAACAGGATGTTTGCAAATGCCAGAAATTGGGTCAGGGTGAGGTGGATCTAGGAGGCACAGGGGCAAGAGTGCAAATGAATACAATGAAATACATTGTGTGCATACATGTGTGTGCATTGTGTGCATATATGTGTACATTGTGTGCATATGTGTGTATATCTGAAATTCTTAAAAAAAATAGAAGCACTACACTTTTAAAGTGAACAAAACAAACATGTTTAAGAAAACTTATGGGGCTGGAGAGATGGCTCAGCAGTTAAGAGCATTGACTGCTCTTCCAGAGGTCCTGAGTTCAATTCCCAGCACCCCCATGGTGGCTCACAACCATTTGTAATGGGATCCGATGTCCTCTTCTGGTGTGTCTGAAGACAGCTACAGTGTACTCATATGCTTAAGTAAATAATTCTTCAAATAAAATAAAATATTTGGGAGGGGGAAGAAAACGTATATGTAAATTTTAAGATTGGCCTTCTAGTCAGGTATGGTGAGAACTGTAATCTCAGCACTCAGGGAGCTGAGACAGAAAGGTGGAGAGTTTGAAGCCAGCTGGGGACACAGTGAGACCCTGTCTCAAAACAAAACGAAATGGTTGGCTTTCTTTGTGAATCACACTGTTTGATGGTATCAGTTTTACACTTAAGATTGATGGTGAATGTTAAATAAAACTGTGCCACCTCGGTCTAGGGAAAAGGCCAACGCGGTCATTACCACCTGCTTTGTCACACTCTGCTTTTCCCCTGTGGACTCAACTTACCTTACTAAACAAAGCGTCAAGATGTAGACTTTCAGAACATGAGTAGAACCTGGACTTTGGTGCAGTGTTTCTTGCCAGTAATTTAAGTTATTCTTATTTTAAAGGCTTCGTGGAGGATTTGAGGAAGTGTAAAATTATTTTCCTGATGGGTGAGTAACAGCTCTCAACTTTTCTAATATAGTCGCTAATAATATTGTAATAGCAGAAAAATTGCATTCATCACTCATTCTGCCCTGCTTTGAAATCATGTTCCTCTTTTTGATCAAAATAATACCCCTGAGGTTTCCAGACGGTTGCGTGCATAAATATGCAATTTAACATTTTTTTTGCCTTGTTGATTTTCTGCAGAGAAAAGGCAGGGCTGCAGGAACCTCAGCTTCTGAGCTAGCTCTACAGTAGTGGGGTGCATTACAAAGCCAACGGGGCGCTGTGTGTTAATGTCCAACATTCATCTTTGCTATTTGATTGCCAACCCCCTACTTAAATTAAACGTGCGGTGACTATATATGAAAACATACCTCCCTCACCACACCCTACATTCTGCACAACTCACAGGAAAAGCTGTCTAGTTTGGGGATGGGTGTGCAGACCAAGACTAGAACATTTGCCTCATATCTGTGAAGCTTGGATTTGATCCCCAACAACATGTGCATGTGAACACGCACACACACACACACACACACACACACACACACACACACACACACACACTTTTTAAATGTCATTGTAAAATAATCTTTTCTAACCAGTTGTGGGGTAAAATGCCTTGAGATTAATGCCTTCTGTGCCCTGCCATGTTCCAGGTTACCTCAGATAATCCTTAAACAATGCCATAGTTTAGTGGGCCAGCCCTATTCCATCTCCTAGACAGATAAGAAAGCCCAACACTCAAGAAAATTTAAGGGACTTAGCCAAGATCATGGTATAGAGATCAGTTTTATTTGTGGGCAGGAATGAACTGGTTATGCAGTGGTTTAAATTGTAAGGAGGAACTGGAGGTGTGGCTTACTGGCAAGAGCTCTGGCCAACGATGTTCAAGGTCTTGGGTTCAATCGCTGGCTCTCTCCAAAACATGTTGTCAGAATGCCTCCTGAAAGTGATGCTTTTCTTCTATCTTCCCAGTATATCGTTGCCAAATACCCTCACCTTGTCCACTGTCCATAAAAGTATCTGTTTATAATCAGAAATAGTGAAAGATCCCTACCTCTTCATGAAGGAGAAAACGGTGACGTCATTCCCAGAGAAATACAATCAGATCAACTTCTAATCGTGTGTGCTGATACTAGGACACCCCCTGGGAACTTTCACAAAGATCTCCCTCATTATCAGGTGGAGAAAATGAAGCCCAGAGAAGTGGAAGGGCTGCTCAAAGCCTCTCAGTTACCTGGTGGACATCTGCAGACAAAGGTCTCTGGCTGGGGGTCCTCATGCCAGGTTCTCACCCCTCAGCACCCAGCTATGTGAGCTGTCACCCCGAACTCCTGGCCTCACACATTAACTACTGCAGTGGGCTGTGCTGGGAAGGAGCCAAGGCTACCCCATCCTAAGGAAGAGAGAAGTTAACAGATCCCATCTCCTGAGAAGTGTTACTAAAGATTTATTAGAGAGAAAAAGAGCAGGCTGGGCTAAGCCTTGGGGAATCACATAGAGTAACGGCTAGGTAGTCTCTCTGAGGAGGCCATGTTGAAGCGGAGAATCAGGAGCTGGGGATGGGCCTCTGAGAACGGCATGTGTTCGTGAGAATTCCCGAGTCTTCCTGTCTTGCTAGGTCTGCATTTCTTGCCCCTTAGCCAGGGACACATCTCTTCCCATATATAGTTTGTGTTTTTCTCAGGAAGTAAAAGTGTGGGTTTTTTTGTTTTGTTTTTTAGCCTTTACTGAGCAGCCCTGTTTGTGGCTTACTAAATCCTAATAATCTGTTTTCTAGGCATGAAACCTTCCTTGTTTGTATATATTCTGGTCTCTGTTCATATTTTATATTAGAGACCAAATTAGGGAGGGAGAGCTCCTTTAGAGTTGATGTTTAGAAAGTCAGACTGGGAACCCTTCGTCACGGTAAGGTTTTAATAACTCGATACCCGGAAGCTTCTAACAGTAATACAGCATGGCTTTGGTCGTCCTCCCTACTCCTGCTGATATTACTTCTGATTTTCCCGTTGCTGTGACTCACGGCTTATGACTTGGAAATACGTTGTCAAATGTGGCCTCTGTGGTACGTGCATAGCCAAGGACCTCAGCTCACCTGTTGCAAAGCCCTGTGCCCTTTAGAGACACAAAGAGGGGAGTGTGTAATCGTAGACAGCTAGACAAAGCACAATGCATTTAGAGGGCCACAGAACACACTCAGACAAGCTTTCTCTGGACAGAAGAATTTTCATGGAGCGGCTCAAACTCTCTTGTTTTTTCAACCTACTTATCAGCCGCTGCTCTGCTTGGAAAAAAAAATAAAACAATTTACTATTTAGATAGAAGGGACAAAGTCACTGTGATACAGGGAATTGACTTCTCCTTTTCTAGGGTGTCAGTGAAAATTGACTGACAAACAGCAGGATGGCTATTTCATCACAGGTCAATTTGAGGTCATGAAGCCCTTAAGAATAAAAAGGCACGGCTATAGCTGTGTGGGTAAATTTTAACAAGAGCCACGAGATTTCAATGGTGCAAGCTTGGTTCTGCCTCTAGACGGTTAGAGGGCTGGAGATTTGACTCAGTCGGTAGAATGGGTGGCCTAGCATACATCAGGCCCTGGGTTCGATCCCCAACCCTGAAGATAGATAGATGTTGAGGCCCAGGAAGTTAAAGTCACTGTTGTGTTTTATAAAAAGAAAAAAGAAAAGGGGGTATGTTTGGTGGAGGGGTGGTATAGTGTGGGGGCAGGGGACAGCTCTGCGGGCCTATGCTGAGGCACCCCTTCCCCCTGAGGTGCCAGCCACAGGACAATATTGTATAGAATAGAGTTTATTCAGGGCATGGCATGGGGAAGGAGGGGGATTGAGGAGGTAGCAGAGAGAGAGAGAGAGAGAGAGAGAGAGAGAGAGAGAGAAGAGGAGTAGAGGCCAGCCATGGGCATGTGGAGACGGGGAGAATGGGACCGAGAGGAAGAGAGAGAGGGAGTGAGAAGAGCAAGAGAAAGGGAGTGAGGAGGGGGCACCCCTGGCTGTTGCCAGGTAACTGTGGGGCGGAGCCTAGACGGAATGCCAAGAGTCACCCTTAGCTACAAAGGGACTTTGTGGACTTCCTGGGCGACATGAACCCTGCCGCAAGAAAGAGAGCATTCCTGGGTTGTGTAGTTCACAATTAGTGCCTTAGCTCCAGCCAGCACTACAGTAGAACTGCAGGATTGACGGGGCCTCGGCCGATTTTACCTGTTCGCTACAACGCTTCAAAGTTAAGATTCCAAACACATTCGCCTGCCTTCAAGGACCATCAGCTCCTGTAGAATGGGACAAGCCCCAGTTGACTGTTCTCATTACCGTCTGCTGGCTGACCCCGATGTGTCCTTCCTACTTCCTGCCGCATCCCTGGGTCAGTGTTTGCCTCCAACTCTGTCTACACCTGTAGTCTCTTGAGCTGGCCTCCTTGTTAGTCTTTTCCTGGAGACAGCTGGTCTCCACTGACTCAGTCAGGCTTAACAATCCGCTCCTGGAGAAGAAGCCTTTGCTAATCATGAGCTTTGCTCCTTGGGACCCCTCATCCCTTATGTATGAACCGCTCGTTTGGATGGCCTATAGCAAGTGGGGGGAAAAAAAATCAGCTTGTTGGAATAATTGTTCTTGAGGATGTAGTATGCTCCGTTTCCATAACAACTGAGTTCGGCAGTCAGGATTGCTGAACTGGAACTGACAGGCGGTGTCTGGTGCAGTTGCCGTGTCTCGAGGGAGAGCGCTCAGGTTAATCATGAGTCTGTGTGGTGCCTCTTCCTCTATGTCCCACAGCTCTCTCACCAAGAGCAGCACCTTTCCCCCTAGGCTGACTCAGCACAAGTGAGAGCACTCTCCACCATCCCAACGGGAGGAATGTTCGTGGAGAGTGTTCCCTCCTCAACACCGGGGCAGATGCAAGCACGAGCTTAGCGGTCTTCTGATTCCTCCGTGAATATCACTGCTCTGTTCCTGAGGAGAGCAATCCAGAGCCTGTATATAGAGATATGCCCGTCCGAGGATACAGAGTTGATCTCTAAAGATCAAGCCAGCATTCACAAGGCTTTGTGGCTACCCCACAGGCTTTGTAGGGTCCCACACAAGAAGCTGCACTCACACAGCATGAGCCCAGCCACTGCAAGCATTAGAAGCATTTGGAGAATGTGCTCCAGAGAGCTTCTCCGGGTCCCACCAGGGGTGCCTGCCTTTTTTCATTGCCTCTTCTCCTACCTCCCCTTCCTTCCTCTATTGCCCAGGTCCCTCCTTCCCTTGAACACGGTCTTTCGATTGCCCAGTGGAGTTGGGCTTCACTTCCCTTGTGCACTTTTCACCGTTGTGTGTTGCCTAAGACATCACATAATCTGAGTTCACACTGATTCGCCCAAAAGCGTTGAGAGACGTTTGCACTTGGAAAGCACATCTGGTTAATCGAGTGAAAGGCGAAGCTAATGGCATAATGATGGGGCCATCACTCAGTGCTGGTGGCTCCAGCGTGTCAGGGCACAGATGGCCTTGTTTATGTTGGCACCGGCGCACTTGGGAGCTGTTTCTAAGCATTGTGGTGGCCATCTTGACTGTTGACTTGACTGGGTTAATAAACACCTCTAGATATGTGTGGGAGGGGATCTCCAAAGAGGATTACTACATCCTGAGGACTCTGACCTAATCAGTGGGATTATGGATTCATTGAAGGAGTCATGATAAGGTAGCATTATTGTAGGACGTGGGACCTTGTTCGAGGAAGGAGGTCGTGGGGACCTCCTTTGAGGGCTGTCTCGTGTCCTACCACTTCTTGTACCTCCTTCTCTCTGTTTCTTTGTTGCTATGATGTGAGCTGTTCATCTCTACCTTACCCTCATAGCCATGATGGGGCGAACTCTTGGAAGTCACGGTCCACAGTCAATCTTCTGCTTTTCACAGGCATATTGTCATGGCGATGCAAAGACCAGCCAACCCAAGCCATGAGCTTTAGAGATATTCTGATAAAATTCCATGTCCTTACATGCGTTTTAGCCACTACACGTGGTCCTAGCTAGTTTATTAGAGAAATGAGAGGCTTTCCTAGAATTTGATGTTAAATGATTATCACGATTTCATTATAACCCCGTCGTCTTTCATTGTTTCCTGATAAAAAAAAGAACTGAATAATTACCTTTCAGAAGAATCTACTTAGAGATAAGCATGAATGTATTTGGTTAAATCTGTTATAACACGTTACAATCCTTTCTATTCAACCTCACTTGATAGGAACCTGCTTAGCACTTGACACGGCCAGGCACTAGAGAAACCTCTTCAGTGCTGTCTTACTCAGTGCTTGTGCCCAGACAAAGGCAGAGCACACTGACAACCTTCATTTCCCAGGAAGACAGAAAGATGAATGGTGTATGAGAAAACGGTGTAGCTTGGTCGGGGGTAGGACTTAAAATACTCTCTGTTGTCAACAAACACTATCAGTTGTTTCTCTTGACGTGACAACCTTTACTTACTTTCAAAAAAAAAAAATATCTGCCAGATATTGGAGCCTGCCAACTCCTGGTTGGCTCCTCAGAAAGTAAAAACAGATTTACAGCCAAACCATTGGAAACGTGCCAATGTTACCTGATCTTGGGAGCCAAGTAGGGCCTGAACCCAGACAGTACTCAGGAGGGAGGGAGTAGGAACAGCATTCAATTAGAAAGAAAGGGGGAGGGGGAGGGGAGATGGGTAGAGAGGGGAAGAGGGAGGGAGAGAGGGAGGGGGAGAGGAAAGCTAGTTCATGAGTGGAGAGATGGCTCAGTGGTTAAGAGCACCAACTGCTCTCCAGAGGTCCTGAGTTCAAATCCCAGCAACCACATGGTGGCTCACAACCATCTGTAATGGATCTGATGCCCTCTTCTGGTGTGTCTGAAGACAATGTACTCATATACATAAAATAAATAATATAAAATTTTTGAAAAAGAAGGTAGCTAGTTCACAATGCAGGCACGCACATGCTCTTCCCCTAGGAAGCAGTTATTCCTCTGTGTGCCCAAGTGTTTTATGCTCACTTCCCGTTTTGCTGCACAAACTACTCAAATGAGCCAGGCAAGACGATGTATGCCCTTAGTCCTCACACTCAGGAGGTGGAGGCTGGGGGCTGTCTGTAAGTTTGAGGTCAGTCTAGTCTACATCAAATCTCAGGCCAGCCAGGGTTTCATAATGAGATTCCATCTTGAAAGAACCGAGATATCGCATACTTATGGGCCATTTTTCTTTAATTAAATTTTCTTCTGCTTTACCAAAGTGTCCTTAAGTGGTACCGATGTGGGTACATCGTGGTGAGGATGCACGAGCCAATGAGATGGCTCCCTGGCGAGGGCAGTTGCTCACCACCCAGCTTGAGGACTTGCGTTTGATCCCTGGAGCCTATGTTAGAGCAGAGAACTGTCACTGTTGTGTTACCCTCGGGCCTCCACATGCATGTTGCGGCAAGCGTACACACTGAATACATACATGTAAGACACGATAAAGAGGCACACGTGGCTGTACTGCTGGATTCTGACGCTATGCCTCCGTGGTTTTAGCCACTGCCATCCAGGGGAAGTAAATAACGTCTTAGGATTAGGAGCCCCCCCCCCCGGTGTCTGCGGGGCTGCACTGTGAGGATCTGCAGCTGCGGTGACAAGAGAGTGGAGAGGGGAGGGTCCCTGTTTGCTGGCATTGGCCTTCTCAAAAGAGGGCATCAGAGGATAGTGGCATCTCCAGGGAGTCTCTGCTTCTCTGGCTCCTGGAGGTCTGGGATGCTCTGGACCAAGGGACACAGGACACATGTCTGACACAGTGTGTCAGACCCAGCTTTGGGTCAGTACAACAGAGAGAGTCAGGCAGAAAGGAGGACAAAACAAACAAACAAAAACCAAATAAACGGAAAACCTTCGAGGTGGAGAAGCGGCCCTAACTGGAAGGCAGAAGCAAACGAACTGAACCGAGGGCACCAGAATGAGCAGGCGGAGCTGTGGACTCCCAAGGCTACACCTTGGCTTCGGCCGTCGTGTGACGCAGGCGGCTCAGGAGCAAAGCAATGGGCGGTTTGCTTTGGCTGGGTTATGGGCCACCCAGACAGTGGGTAAAGTGTGAATTCTTGGTGTGCCTTGAGGGTTTTTCCAAGTGAGACTGCCATTTGAATCCCTGGACCAAATAAGGAAGACTGGCCCCCACGGGTACAGAGAAGCACTATTCAGCCTGTCTGCCTGGGGAGAAAGGACACACAGAAGAAGAAAATGGGGGTCTTTGTCACTTTGGAAGTTGGAATCCATTTGTCCTGTCCTTGAACATCACAGCTCCAGGTCCTTCAACCTTCAGACTCTAGAATTTATACCATGGGCCTAGACTACCAAACTGCTGGAAACAGTGTGTCACTTGGGCTCAGCTTGAATGCCGTCAGTCAGTTCCCTCACTCTCTGATTTGAGACGGCCGCTATGGGACTTCTCGGCCTGCAAGGTCACATATCCAATTCCCCAAATTAATCTCCTCTTTGCTGCTGCTGCTGTTGCTTTGGCTTGTGAGACAAGGTTTCATAGCCCAGGCTGGCCTCAGTCAGACCTGAACCAATCCTCCTGCCACAGCTTCCTGGATGCTGGGATTGTAGGTGTGTGCCATCACGCTCGACCCCAGGCTATGAATCAGTCCCCTGGCCCACGAAACGGGGTTGCCATAGAGACATGTTTCCATCTGACTCCCAGTCGTTAGCCAGGGCTAGCTGAATCTGAGAGTTCATATGTGCATGGGTGCACACACACACACACACACACACACACACACACACACACACACACACACACACACACACCACACACCCACACACCACACACACACACACACACACACACACACACACACACACACACACACACACACACACACACACACACACACACACACACACACACACACACACACACACACACACCCCCTATTCTTTCCTCCATGAAAATATGCAGACACTAGATCACTCACAGTGTCTTGGCCCCAACCTGCATTTTCAGACACCTGGCCATTCAAGATGGGAAAGAAAAGGAGGCAGACATTGATGTTCTTGCCAAGAGAGCCCTGAGCACAACATTTCTCTAAGGGACAACTGTGGGTGTTGAGTCCTGAGAGCGAAGCCACCCAGTTACAGAAACTTCACAGTACAGATTCCGTGTCTAGTGGCAGCACTGTGAGCACGGGCTTCGCTTACTCAAAGTTAATAATCAACTCGGAAAAACAAACAAACAAACAACCCCCTGAGAGTCAAAGGACATGGCACCATCCTTGGATGCTGTATAATGGAATTGTTTATCTTCTTTCATTTCTCTCTCTCTCTCTCTCTCTCTCTCTCTCTCTCTCTCTCTCTCTCTCTCTCTTCCTCCCTCCCTCTCCCTCTCCCTCTCTCTCCCTCTCCCTCTCCCTCTCCGTCTCTTCCTCTCTCTCCTTTCTTTTCTTCAAGTTTTTAAATGATTCCCTCCAAGAAAGCAGTGCTGTTGACTTCGCGGTCATTTGGAATACCATATTACCACGAGAGAGAAAAGAATATAAGTCTATGCCCAGGGCTGACCTCACACTCTCCACCTCCTTCCCTCACTGGCTGAGATCCTTCTGGAAGCCATATAACACTGGCTGGGATGCTGGTCCGGTTGCACCTGAGCCCGCACTGACAGCTGACTGTGGTCAATGCTATGACGAACTGTGCACCATGAAGAGACTACCAAACTTACGGCAATGAGGGCCTCCATTTCCCGAGTTCTGTTTGTTTGTTGTGTGTTTTCATGCGTGTATGCCCCCCTTCTGAGTTCTAATTTAATGAGATGTGGTCAGTTTGAGCTGAATTGCACAATCTCAGGTTAGTCAGGACAGAGAGTAAACGGGGTTTTAACAGTCTCCACTAGCCAACGTTTGGGCCAGATTATGTGGCCCAATTTAGCACATAAAACTACAAAGTCCTTCATGAAACGTGAGTTTTATGTTTGCCGTCATGACAAGGACCCTTTCTTGGATGTGTTCCTATGGCAAACCTGTGGGGCTATGGTGGAGGCTTGGCTCCCCATGACCACACTGACTGATAGAGGCCTATGCGATGTGCATCTGAACTCCACTCCAGCAAGGAGGGCCAGAGGGCCTTACGGGGAAGGGGGGGAGTGTGAGTAGTACCAGGGCACCTGTGCCTCTACTGTAGAGCGTCA
This sequence comes from Rattus rattus, assembly GCF_011064425.1. Taxonomy (NCBI): domain Eukaryota; kingdom Metazoa; phylum Chordata; class Mammalia; order Rodentia; family Muridae; genus Rattus; species Rattus rattus. The sequence goes on from NC_046156.1 coordinate 9,129,190, forward strand.
GAGAGCTACCATCAGTGTCTAAGGCTGCTAGAAAGAGTGCATGCCCTATTTCAGACAAGGCAGACATGTATTAGACAGCACAGCAAGGTGAAATGAGGACTTTCTCGGATGGCGTGCAGGGACTCTCAGGCACATTGGGTCTGTGAGCCCCAAGTCTTAACTTGCTTCCCACCGACCTGACAGAGGACAACAGCAGTTTCTCCTCTCTGCCCTGAGAGAAATGGTCCAGTGTTTGGTAAGAGGACGAGGACTTTATTAGGCATCATAACAGTTACTCGTTCACCATGAGGCTGTTATCTAAGCATTATTACACTGTAAATATGAAAAGGAAGATGAACAGGCCTCCCTGGGCAGCCATTGGCCATGGCAAACTGCCTCGCCTTGCTCAGGTCCTCCAGAAGCTGTCAGGCAGGCCTGGCCCCAGAATCACCTGGGGACTGTTTTGAAGACTTTATTTATTTATTTTTTTAATAATGAGAAACTTCAAACTTTCAACAGAGATAGAAGCATTTTTTTTCAATATAGAAATCTTTTATTGTCCCCCAAGAGCCCAAGTTGTCCTTGTGATCAGGATCTTTCTTCTGGAGCTGGGAAACTAAGGTCTCACTCATCAGCCTGCTACACGGTTCCCCTCTCGGACACATAGATGCTGTCCAAAAACTTCCTGATATCCTTGTTTTTAACTGTTGTGGCTTGCTGAATCAGAGCTGCTGAATTTGAAACAAGTTCAATATCATTTCCTTCAAGATTAATTCGTCCTCCTGGGCTTGAGAGGCAGAACAGGCAACACCTGTCCTATTCCGAACCCTGTGGATATATTTTCCACCCAAGAAATTTCAGATTTCAACCAAAGGCCCATTCTTCTGAATAACGACGTTGTTGGGGAAGGGAGCATCCCCAGACCTCATCTTGTAACAGAAGCCCAGCGTCACACCCTTGATCATGTTCTGAACCTGACCGCAGATGCTTCTGACAGTGGCCAGTTCCTTTCTGTTACCCCACCACTTGTCCGCACGGAGCCTGTACATTATCTTTCCAAGAAGACTGAGCTCTACGTTGATGTGATTGAGGTCCCTCTGCAGAGTACCCCTGGGGCCCTTCACAATGACCGTGCGACCCTTCAGAGTGGTGTGGACATTTTCTGGAATGCCGACAGTATGATTGCAGAGAGTGGTCTTCATTCTCACAGTAGATGGGGCAAAGAGAGAACGTCTTTCGTCATCACGTTCTTGTAACCCCGAGCTAGAAGCATTTTTGTAGTGAGCACCGTGTATCTGTCAGCTATTTCTCTGGTGAGCATTTTGTCAGGTCTTGCTTCTCACAGCTCTGTCTACTCCCAGCTCCCCCTCCCCATATCTTATTTTTTTATACATTTCAAGACACATTGCAAATCCCTGCCCCACTTTTCTGGAGAACCTTCTAAACTTTTGAGTCTCCAGGAGGTGTCATAGATATTTTTCCTGTCCTGGAATTCTTTTCCCCAAATCCTAAGTTTCTTCGTTCACTGCAGTAACCGTGCTGATGGAGTCCCTACCAACCAAGACTGTGCCAGTCCCATAGTAAAGACTCAAGACAGCTAAACACTGGCTGAACAGAGCTCTGGAAATAGGTTAGGGCGGTTGAGTCCGTCGTGGAGTACCTGCCTGGCATGCCTCAGTGGGTCACATGACCAGTTCATGAAACAGGAAATGAGTGAGCCAGCGTCCGGGTCACCTTTGGGGCACATCCCCAAAGACCTCAAGCCTCCCACTCGGTCCCGCCTCTTAAACTCCCTGCCACCTTCCACAGCGCCAAGCTGAGGATCAAGCCTTCACCACCACATGCATGAATGAGCCTTTAGAGAATATTCCAGACCTAACTTTAGCAGGTCAGGAGCAGAATCCTCCCGTAGGCAGGGTACTACGGTGTAATACAACCCAAAGTAGGGGTCCCTTCAGGGAACCCAGTCAAGGGACCAGGCCATGGAGGCAGAGTGGCTCCGAGCATGCCCTAGACCTCAGAGCTGTCTGATTTACTCAGCTTGTGCGATCGCACCCACGACTGTTAATCAGAGGAAGGATGTAGGAACTTTGTGGCCCGAGAAAAAAGGCAAATCAATGCTCTTCCAACCACTTAGAAGCTCCAAAGCAAGGCCTACGACTGGGGTCCCACTGACTCTTGTGTCATGTACAGGGCTGCCTCATGGAGCGCTCAAACCCCAGTCATTGGCCCAACAGTTGCCAGGTACCTCCTAGATTCCAGGCCATGATAGTAAGGAAGCCCTCAGGGCCCAGCCCAATCTAAAGTCTTATATGACCCACAGCTGACCCTGTCACCCGTGTTTCAGCCCATGAAAGGCTTTCAGAACTTGTAGAAGGTTGACTGGTGTAAATACATAGTTTTCTTTGTCACCCCAGGCCACAGAGCATCAGCTCCCAGCCACGCACATTGGAGCTCAGCTCAGCAAAGCACTCGTGTTAGCTGGAGAAGGTCACAAGTGATTTGTGGGCCCCGAGTGGCTCAGGGTCACAGCTAAGAAGCAAAACAGCCTTTCTCTGAAAGGAAGCATTCAGTCACAAAAACGTGCACTCAGGGTTGGGACCATTTTCATTGAAAGAGAAGGATTTCAAGGGCAGGAATGGATGGATTTTGAAAAAGAAAAGAAAAAAAAGGATTGATTACCTGGAAATAGGATTTGCAAAAGATACTTAGTACTTGTCTTAGTTCGCTTGTACTGCTGTGAACAGGCACTATGACCAAGGCAACTCTTTTTTTTTTTTTTTCGAGCTGGGGACTGAACCTCAGGGCCTTGCGCTTGCTAGGCAAGCACTCTACCACTGAGCTAAATCCCCAACCCTGACCAAGGCAACTCTTACAAGGACAACATTTCACTGGGGCTGGCTTACCGGTTCAGAGGTTCAGTCCATTATCATCAAGGCGGGAGCATGGCAGCATCCAGGCAGGCATGGTGCAGGAGGAGCTGAGAGTTCTACGTCTTCATCTGCAGGCTGCTAGCAGAATACTGGCTTCCAGGCAGCTAGGATGAGGGTCTTACAGCCCATGCCCACAGTGACACACTTTCTAATAGTGCCACTCCCTGGGCCAAGCACATGCAAACCATCACAGTATATCTAAGGTATAGTTACAGAGACTATACACCTTAAAGATGTGGAAAATAGAGCTACAGTTTAAAGGAGTGTCTAATCATTGTAAAAAGCATACGCTGTTAGAGCTAATATGTCTCTGCGTCTGTGTGCGTGTTCATGTGTGTACACATGTAGGCATTGTGCATGTGCTGTGTGTGTGTGTGTGTGTGTGTGTGTGTGTGTGTGTGTGTGTGTGTGTGTGTAGGTCTTGCTGTTTCTCTATCAGCCACTTTCACACACTGTCCCCTTGACGGATTGTTACCACACCTGATGCACACATCACGTTCCGCAGGACGTGCTAACGTGGCCCCATGCCACGCTAGTCCCAAGCATTCTATAGCCTGGCACGGCTTCCTGTCACGGACTCTGCTCACACTCCCAACAACCCAGTGAGATCATGACTCAACAAACCGGAACCCAACAACCAGATTTATGTTAAATACTCAATCCACAATACATCCACACAATTACAACCAATTGATAAGGATATAAACCACCCACCTAGATAAGATAGATTTGCCTGTAGAATCCATCTGTTAAGAAACATTCATAACAACTTGTATCTATATGGTTTACATCTGCCTCCATGTTGCTTCTCTCAGCTGCTCTCTTCCTCACTCTGGTCTCCTCTCCTCTCTAAAACTTTTCTTCCGCCCATCCTTCCATCTTGTCCAATGACAGACCTTGTTCTATCCTATTCCTACCTTCACCTGCATAATGACATCAACCTACGCCTTCTACCTTTGGTTTGAGATATAGTCTCTCATTGGCCTGGAACTTGTCAGGATTGGAGAACTGGTCCGTAAGCTCCCAGGGATTCACCTGTCTCTGCCTCCCATCTCACGACCACTGAGAACTTTGGGGGACATATTCAAATCCCACTAGGAACATCTCCTGTCATCAGAAGAGGAATATAGTTGCCAGGAGGTGTTAAGGCTGGGATGAAGTTAGGTCCGATGGCCCAATGGGCTCTGTTTTCTCACTCTCTCAAGGAATACTTACCAACTCAGAGTGGATGCGGATAAAGTTAACAATTGACTGGTTATAAAGAGTGGGTGGTGCTTGTCATGGGAGGCACCATAGTTTCAAAGGAGGCAAAGCACCCATTACAAATTAGGGCCTGATGTCGGGCTGGCTGGATGGTAGAGCTTCAAGGATTTGGATCAACTTGGTGGGGTCATAACGAGGACAAACAACAAGGTGAACAAGCTGGAAAATGGGGGCGGGAAGACACCATTAGATGGTTTGAGTTGAGTGGTGATTGCTTGGGTTCAACCAGATGTGGGCTTAGCTGAAGCTGGGTCATGGGAAAATTAATTTCCTGGCTAATGTAGGAATATAAGCCTAGGAAACTTTGCTAATGGCAATCGGAACCCAGCAGACATTTTCCTCCACTTTGCCTTAGAGAAATGTAGTCCTGTAAGTTCTGCAGATCCAATGTGTATAGCTGAACTATCAAATATGCATACAGAGGTTCCTATGTACTGATAGCACTTGCATGCCCTCACGTGGTCAGACATTTCTAAGCGATGAAGTCACCTCTGACTTTGAAGTGGGTTTGACTCAGACCCCCACGTGCTCAGTGTTGCAACTCAGGACAGAGCTAAGGAATGGGTGTTCATTGGACATGGCGGGTGCCAAGCATCGTGTTTTGTCTGAGAGAAAAGATGAAGGACAGGATTATAGATTTCAAAGACAGTGTGAGGCAGGAGACTGATTGTTTCTCCCACGTAGAAACCGGAGGTCAGGCGCAGTAAAGGGCCTGTCCACAGCCACAGGAGCCGCATCCTCCACACTGTAGAGGATGCTGCACTGTTAGACTCTTCCTTAGCATGTCATTTGCACTGGCACGGCCATAAATTACTAACCCCCTGCCTCTGGATGGTGCTTACAGGCCTCAATCAGACCCTGGCACCCAGCTGTCACCCTGTCCTAAATCTGATAATTCTCTGGTAGGAAGACTCAGCTCCAGGACTGTTAGCACCAGGCTTATTTGTGTCAAACCAGTGAAAGCCACCCCCTCGATGTCCCCACAGTGTCCCCAAGTGAAGAGCTGTGTGAGCATGCCGCAGGCTAAACCCTAGGTTACCGCCCCAGGGTGACCAGTATACAATAAAATGTCAATAAAGGACACTGTGGGCTGGGGCCGGGGTTTAGGTGGTAGAGTGCTTACCCAGAGAGCACGAAGCCCTGTGTTCAGTCCCAGCACCAAATAAACCAGATGTGTGGTGAATGCCCGTAGTCACCTCACTTAGGGAGCAAAGGAAGGAGGGCCAGAAATCATCCTTAGCTACAAGTTCAAGGCTAGCCTGGACTACATGATATTTTCATGCTCAAAAATCTAAAATAGCCAGCTCACGTTGACTATATACATAACTGTAAATATATAAAATCGTGAATTTGAAAGTCTTCGCAAGAGATGAGCTTCATAGTAGCCCTAGGTAAACCGATTCTATCATTTCCACTTAGTGGAGAAGAAAGTTACCATGGTTCCTGGAAATGTGTTTATAATATTGACTGTGAACTCACAAAAATACATAATTTGGCTTTTTAAATAACCACAGCTCTACTTCAGTGATTCATGAGGTGCTAAAGAGTCAGGTGCGGAGAACAGAAACAACAGAGCACGCCCAACTCAGCAGCATCTCTGTGGGAGCACTCACACCATCTCTGTGGGAGCACTCACACCATCTCTGTGGGAGCACTCACACCATCTCTGTGGGAGCACTCACACCATCTCTGTGGGAGCACTCAGCACCATCTCTGTGGGAGCACTCACACCATCTCTGTGGGAGCACTCACACCATCTCTGTGGGACCACTCACACATCTCTGTGGGAGCACTCACACCATCTCTGTGGGAGCACTCACACCATCTCTGTGGGAGCACTCACACCCATCTCTGTGGGAGCACTCACATCATCTCTGTGGGAGCACTCAGAACGAGGAGTCATCCAAACTGAAGGGCTCTCACTTGCTGGTATTCAGGACATGGCTGACTGTCTGTCTGACATCATCTGCCTGCACTTTCCGAGACTAGACCAGAATGCGCTCTACCTGCCAGCATTACTGTTTCCTCCCATCCTTTCCAAAGCCAGGCAACTGTAACAACCGCTTAGGATACAGGTCCTCACCCCAAAGGGCACAGGATGAGAATCCAGGAGCTCCGCTTACGGTGAAGCCATGAAAACTGAATACCAGGTCCAGAAGAACATCCCTCACTCAGCTAGGCTCCTGGGTTCCGTCTGACAGGCTGAGTGGAAAGCCAGGCTCTGAGGACTGACCCTGTTCCAATGGAGCAGTTTCAGATTCACACGGAAAATTCAACAGACCAGTCTTTCTAAATTCCATTTGGTGTTGAAAATAAGGATTCCTCTGCTCTTTTTGCTATGAAGACTTTGACAGACCCCCCCAATGTGGAATTTCATCTAAACTCTGAGTCACGCTGGGAACGGTATACTAAACATCGGTGAGGTGGCAGTAAAGTGACAGCCCGCTGTCTTCTTCAGTCACCTGGCCTGGCCAACGGCAAACACAGACCCTTCAGTCTAAGATGGGGTTCTCCAAAAGAATTTTGTCCCATGTATCAAATTACCCTAGAGGATATGCCAACCCCACCCCCTGTCCCAAGCGCTAAGTTAGACCTTGGTGGTGTATCAGAAAACCTGTGCAACCGCTAGTAGGTTATATGTCCTTATCACAGTAAAAAACTCACATTGCTCCCCAGTTTGGAGCCAGGGGAAGAATCGTGCCATTGTGCAAGTTACTTAAAATTCCACGCTGCCAGCACCATTCGGGCCAAAAAACGCTAAGAATCTGCAGCCCTTGCTCCCACAGAAGGTTTCTAACTGGGGCAGCCTCGCCGCTCCACACAGCTGTTGTTAATTTGAGATGGAGAGTTTTAATTGCCTCTGTGTCAAGATTTATTAAATAACACTTCAGAGGGGCAAACCTATAATAGTCATATTAGTAGGAGGCTGAAGAAAGAAAATAATTGGAACGCAGCATCTTCGCCTCGGAAGCCAAGTCAGAAAATATCTTTTCCTCGTGATCAGCCACTAGCTATCCCGGGAAACAGAGTTTCCAGGTAAACACAAGCCACGGAAGTCCCGTGGCCTCCCAGAGCTCAGCTGTGAGTCCTCCTAGTCATTTACCTAGAAGCACTCCTTCCTCTGAGTGGCTTTCTAAATTCCATTTGATATTGAAAAGAAGGATTCCTCTGCTCTTTTTGCCACGGAGACTTTGACAGACCCTTTCAAAGCAGAATTTCATCTAACCTCTGAGTCATGTCTCCAAGCTCTCCCTTCCTGGTACAGCTGGAGGCGAGAGTCACTGCTTTTGCGCTGGGGTCACCAACATGGCCTCGACGGAAAGGGCTGCTCACAAGCTGGCCGGCCCTGTTTCTGTCAGCCTCTGTAACGGCTGTATTCCTGCTCTGTCTGGCCCATCCATGCAATGCTGTGGGGGTGTCTGAATCTTCCCTTTTGACTGAAAGCAGCGATGTGGATGAGCACGTGTGTGACAGTGCATCTTTCTCGGCCTGTCTGCCACGGGGAGAAGCCTGAGAGGCTCTTCTGCTGAAGTGGATTGGGAAGGGACATCCCATAATAGCCAGTTCCCACAACCCAAGAGAGCTAGGAGTCCGGCTAGAATCTCAATTGTGCTTCGTGTCTTCTATTTCAAATATTCCTTTTTCAGGAAGCTATGATTAGGGGGCATGAACCATGAACCATCCCCAACTATAGGTGGTGTGTTCTATGTACACACACACACACACACACACACACACACACACACGCCAGAAAAATAAAATAAACATAGGGTGTTTTTTTTCCCCTAAAATCTGGGGAGTAAAGAAAGTAGGAAAGTCCTGGCATTTGAAGATGAGAACCAGGAAGAACAAATGCTCTATGGTCCTCCAGAGGGAATTGGGGTGCCCCCGCCAGGCTCCAGCCAACACTGATCCACTCTTTGTTTCTGTTAGCATAACTTCTTATACATAAGCTGCAAATAAATGAGGTCATGGGTGGCTTTCTCTCTGTGCCTGATTTATTCCACTTGCAATAAAGGACACGCTGGCCTGGGGAGGGGATGAGTGGGAGAATAATGATTGAGGGAGTGGAAGTGCCGGGGCCTCTGGCTTGATCGTATACATTTACCACATTCCCAAACACGTACAGACTCACCGGTATAAAGATTTTACAAACCTTTAAGAGAGTTATCAGCGAAGCACGGAGACATCTGAAGCAGGAGGGGACTGGATACTGGCGTCTCTTCTCTCTAGAGTATTTCAGCATCGCCCCCTGCACACGGGGGACCAGGGTTTTCCTACCCTCCTGCACAGCTACCTCTGCAGACCACCGCCAGCTTTCGGTGGAACCAACCGATTGACCCAACAGTGTCCTCTGAAGCCCGCAGTCTAATTCAGAGTCCCACGTTGTCATTCATGGATGGGCTCCCGTAGTCACCTTCAATGTGGAAAAGTCCCTGTGGGTTTGACGCTTTGCAAGGTTGTTTTCATTTCAGCTGAACCCCCACTTCTCTCACTCAGACTTCCACTCTTTGCTGCATGGGGTAGGGAAAGGGTTCCAGCCACCTGGGAGCCAGAGAGCAGTGTGGCTCAGGAGAGCAGTGTGGCCTCGGGAGAGCAGTGTGGCCTCAGGAGAGCAGTGTGGCTCAGGAGAGCAGTGTGGCTCAGGAGGGCAGTGTGGCTCAGGAGAGCAGTGTGGCTCAGGAGAGCAGTGTGGCCTCGGGAGAGCAGTGTGGCTCAGGAGGGCAGTGTGGCTCAGGAGAGCAGTGTGGCCTCAGGAGAGCAGTGTGGCTCAGGGAGGCAGTGTGGCCTCAGGAGAGCAGTGTGGCTCAGGAGAGCAGTGTGGCTCAGGAGGGCAGTGTGGCTCAGGAGGCAGTGTGGCTCAGGAGGCAGTGTGGCCTCGGGAGAGCAGTGTGGCTCAGGAGAGCAGTGTGGCCAGGAGGGCAGCAGTGTGGCTCAGGAGAGCAGTGTGGCTCAGGAGAGCAGTGTGGCCTCGGGAGAGCAGTGTGGCTCAGGAGGGCAGTGTGGCTCAGGAGAGCAGTGTGGCCTCAGGAGAGCAGTGTGGCTCAGGAGGGCAGTGTGACCTCGGGAGAGCAGTGTGGCCCAGGAGAGCAGTGTGGCCTCAGGAGAGCAGTGTGGCCTCAGGAGAGCAGTGTGGGGCTCAGGAGAGCAGTGTGGCTCAGGAGGGCAGTGTGGCTCAGGAGAGCAGTGTGGCTCAGGAGAGCAGTGTGGCTCAGGAGAGCAGTGTGGCCTCAGGAGAGCAGTGTGGCTCAGGAGAGCAGTGTGGCTCAGGAGGGCAGTGTGACCTCGGGAGAGCAGTGTGACCTCGGGAGAGCAGTGTGGCTCAGGAGAGCAGTGTGGCCTCAGGAGAGCAGTGTGGCCTCAGGAGAGCAGTGTGACCTCGGGAGAGCAGTGTGACCTCGGGAGAGCAGTGTGGCTCAGGAGAGCAGTGTGGCCTCGGGAGAGCAGTGTGGCCTCGGGAGAGCAGTGTGGCCTCAGGTAGATTATCAGAGCAGCAGATTCCATGGACTCGGAAGCCTTGCTCAGCATTGCAGGGGTGAGAGTGAATGAGAGAGGACAGTGAGTGGTGCAGGGGTGAGGGGGCATCAGTGAATGAGACTCAGCAGAGATAAACACTCATGAAACACCATCATGAAGCCCATTGTTTTATTCAATGAATATCCACCAGGAAAAAAATAATTATTACATCCCCCAAAAGGAGACATGAGATAAGTGTCTGATGTGTCTTCTTCCCAAGGTGGCCCTGGCTCTGGCAAAGGCACCCAGTGTGAGAAGCTGGCAGAAAAATATGGGTTCACCCATCTCTCTACTGGTGAGCTGCTGCGCCAAGAGCTGACCTCGGAGTCCGAAAGAAGCAAACTGATCCGTGACATCATGGAGCGTGGAGATCTGGTGCCCTCGGTAAGCAGAAACCCACCCTGCCTTCCCCTGGCGTCCAAGCCACTGACTGCTGTGGCGGGCTGGATCACAGAGACAAAGAAATCCCCAGGATCCAGAGATAGGTTTGATTTTTCTCCTCAGTGGCAGTCCAGAGGCCGGCTGGCTGGCCTTTGTCCACAACCAGTTATGCCTTGGCCAGCCCCTTCAATGTCAGCCTGGTTCATGAGTATCCAAAACCAGCCTCAGTGTGGAGTAAGATCTTCAAAGCCATCGAGTATGGAGAACTAAAGTCAGAAGCCTCCAGGAAGCAGAAGCTTCCTTGGAGTGGGCTCGTGTGATGTTCTGCTGTTTGTCCACCTGACAGGCTCCAGAATCACTTAGGAGACATTCCCGTGTGGGAGATTATCTGGACCAGGTTCATTGATATGAGAGGACCCAGCTTGACTGTGAATGGGACCCTCCTCTGGGCGGGGATTCTTGTTCTAGTCACTTCCATTGCTATGACAAACACCAGGGCCAAAAGCAGTTTACAGGTGGAATCAATCCATCCGGATTACAGATCGCAGTCATTGAGGGAGCCACGCAGGAACTGACGGCAGGAACTGAGACAGAGGCCAAAGCTGCTGGCTGGCTTACTGCCCTGGCCCACCTCCCAGAAATAGCACCATCTACTTTGGGCCGGGCTGTCCATGTCAATTCATAGTCAAGAAAATGCCCCAGAGACATGCCGTCGGCCAATCCGATGGAGGCAGTTCCTCAGTTAAGACTCCCTATTCCTGGAGGCTAGGTTTATGTCAAGTTGACAAAAAGCAACCAGCACAGTATTTAAGACTGTATATAAGACTGTATATAATAAGACTGAATATAAGACTATATATAAGACTGTATACAAGACTGTATATAAGACTGTATATAATAAGACTGAATATAAGACTATATATAAGACTGTATATAAGACTGAACAAGACTGTGTACAAGACTGTATACAAGACTGTGTACAAGACTGTATACAAGACTGTGTACAAGACTGTGTACAAGACTGTGTACAAGACTGTGTACAAGACTGTGTACAAGACTGTATACAAGACTGTGTACAAGACTGTGTACAAGACTGTGTACAAGACTGTGTACAAGACTGTATACAAGACTGTGTACAAGACTGTGTACAAGACTGTGTACAAGACTGTGTACAAGACTGTGTACAAGACTGTATACAAGACTGTAATAAGACAGAGAAAGTAAGCTAAGCTACAGCAAGTATTCACATCTCTCTGTTGATTATGGTTTCATTATTGTAAGTGTGTGTGTGTGTGTGTGTGTGTGTGTGTGTGTGTGTTTGTACGTGTGTTTTAAGACCAGAGGAGGATGTTAGGTACCTTCCTCGACTGCTCCCACCTTAGTTTTTGAGAGGTTCTCTCACTGAACTGCCTGCCGAAGCTCACCTTGTTGCCCAGGCTGGGTGGTTAGGGGACTCTTGGGAGCCACCTGTCTCTGCTCCCCAATGCTGTGGGTGGCCTGCAGCTGCTGTGCCTGGCTTTGTAATGCAGACACCGGGAATTTGAATTCAGGTTCTCCTGTTTTCATACCAAGTGCTCAGACCCACTGAGCCTTGTCTCCATGCCCTCAAATAGAGATTTTTTTTACTATGTGCCTGCCATTCCAGCCCTCTCACCTTGCTGCCTCCTATGTAGCTTCTTCCTCAGTCAGGTTGTGATGGGGCATTAGCCTGAGTCCTCTCCACCATCCATCTCTAGTCGACTTATTTGCATCCTACAGAGTTCTGCGTAGTCGCAACTTAACGGACTCCGCCCCTCTCCCCCAAAAAGCTCCCCCAGTATGCTCTGGCCCTTGGTGCTGTTCTACATGTCTGTTATCTTTAGCTGGAATATATTCATTTGTTTCTCACTGTCTGCCTTCCTCATTAGACTGTGGATTAGGTGGAGAGTTAATTCACAATTTTTTAAAAAGATTAATTTACTTATTGTATTGAGTACACTGTCGCTGTCTTCAGACACATCAGAAGAGGATCCCATTACAGATGGTTGTGAGCCACCATGTGGTTGCTGGGAATTGAACTCAGGACCCCTGGACGAGCCATCTCTCCAGCCCAATACACAATTATTTAAGGAAGGGTTCTGGCCATACCTACAACTTCTCCACCCCAGGCTCCAACCAAAACCTAGAGGAGGAGGTTTCCTCCCACCTCTCCCAAGGTCCCACCCCTTTCCCCGGCCCCTCCCCACACTGCTCTGTTCTTTCCTTATCTTGCACACTTGTTTTTTTTTTTTTTAAGGTTTATTTATTTTACTTATATGAATACACTGTAGCTGTCTTCAGACACACAGAAGAGAGCATCAGAACCCATTACAGATGGTTGTGAGCCACCATGTGGTTGCTGGAAACTGAACCCAGGACCTCTGGAAGAGCAGTCAGTGCTCTTCATCTCTGAGCCACCTCTCCAGCCTCCTTGCACATTTGTTTAATCAATCTTTTTAATGGGAAAACCGTGTTGCTAGAAAATAGTTGATCTCGAGTTAGCACATGTCAAGTTTTGCATAATGTTTCCTGGGAGGACGTTGGCAGTGACATAGTTCGGAGCAGTGTCTCATTTGCCAGGATGCCTGGAACATTCTGTTGCTACCATGTGGGACAGGACTAGCACGTCTCATGGGGCGTAAGATGCTGACAAATACCTAGTGGGATAGCAGCAGAAAGGACAGACCAGACCAACGGAACAATGGCCCAGTACTGACTCAAAGACCTAGCTGCACTGCAGACATTAGTGTAGGAGGAGAGGGGTGGGACAAGTTGGCCCAAGAGATCTGCTGTTAATCTTGACCAATCCTCCCTTCGCAGAAGGATGTCTGAGGAGTCACAGTTACTGTGATTTGGGGGTGCCACTAGGCCCCATGCTGACCACTCTCTCTGCTGTAGGGTGTCGTCCTGGAGCTGCTGAAGGAGGCCATGGTGGCCAGCCTGGGCAACACCAAGGGCTTCCTGATTGACGGCTACCCCCGGGAAGTGAAGCAAGGGGAAGAGTTTGGACGAAGGGTGAGCTGATGTTAGCGGTGCCCATCCAGGACACAAGGACAACACTCAGCTTAGGGGATAAACTCAAGGCCTTCTCTTGCCCGGTAACGCTGACCAGATCTTGCCGTTACAAAAATCAGAAACGTAAACATGTTCCTTTTCGAAGACGAAGTAGGAGGCAGTCGGGCTTGGCTGGGTGTGGAGAGCCTAGTCAGTTCTCTCCATCTCTGCACTGTTCCTCTCTGGGTTCCTCCATTCTCTTCCTACTCCAGGCTTCCCCCCTCCCATTTCAGTGGCCTGGCAGAAAACTAATTCTGCCTTGGGGTGTCAGGGTGCCCCACAAAAGACCCACGGCTGCCTCCTTTTCGTCCCTCATCACTGAATCAAGGAAGAAAAGAGACTGCCTACAGGAGCCAGTTTTGGGGGGTTGGGGGGCACCACTGAGCCACACAGCCTGAGAGGGAGGGGCAGTCGCCCCAGGTGGAGGGAATAGCGAGGCAAGAGATACAGGATCCAGAGTCATCCCCAACTTCGTGCTGACACAGCAGCTGCCAGACGGGGAGACCTGCTTGGGCCAAGCCCTGTGGTGTATACTGAACACCTTGTCTGCAACTCCCCAGGTCCAGGCCAGTGGGGGGCAGTAAGACTGACACAAAACCTACCCGAAAGCCAGGCGTGCGTGGCCGCTGTTTCATTCTACCATATTTTCAGCTGAACTCTTTCAGTTGACGTTTTTAAAAGTGAAGTGACCTTTTCAGCGAGTAGAGAAAAAGAAATTCCTGGGGGTTGGAGGACCAGTGCAGGCTACGCCTCTCTGTGTGGGGCACCTACTACACAGCCGCTTGCAGAAGCTTGCCGTACCCTCGCCCTAGACACACAGCTGATGGGGTCACCCAGTTCCATGCCCTTCTAGCAAGGCCGCATGGATGAAGGCGATAAAACCTTAGGTTTCATCTACCCTTGAGTCTGCTTTGTCTAGCTTCCCTGAGGAGTTCCTCCGTTGTGTAGCCCCCACTTAAAATAGAGTCAAGGGGTCTAGAGAGATGGCTCAGTGGTTAAGGGCACTTGCTGTTTTCAAAACAGACATGAATTTGGTTCCCAGAACCCACACAGTGCCTCACTACTGCCTGTAACTCCAGATACCAGTATCATAGAAGTAAATAGGTACACGCATACACATACTACATAAAACATTTAATATGTATTTTTAATTAGAGTCAAAGAAAAGCTTCATGATCTGATTGGCAAAGACGAATGTGGGGGAAGGGAGACAGGGGTGGAAGGTAGACATGGGTGGTAGATTCAGGTGGCCAAGCGGCCTGTGACAAATCCATGGATAAATGCCAACAATAGCAAAAAGCAGCAGACGTGCAGCAGATGACTGTAACTGGCTTCTGAGTGACGAGAACCCCACCAGAGGATGTCACAGCCACCTCTGCTGAGGAGGGAAGAGCAGCAGCACAGGCCATGCCCCAGCTTAGGTGTTCAGGGTACAGAGGTCTTTTCTTGAACTTGCGCTCAGAGGGGTAGAGTTTTCTGGGTCCCCCATGCAGTCAAGGATACAATGGATTGTAAAAATCGGTGTCTCCACCCAAATTCCATGGGGGAGAGAGCTGAACACCAAAAAGTTTGGACAATCCTGAGACCGTGGGACAGTCTGCCACTTCTGCCCACTTCTCTCACATCCCTGGCCCAAGAGGAAACTGCATAGTGCCTCTGGATACAAGGAATATAGGAGCAGTCAGAAGCAGGAACCTGCTGGGTGCCTGGAACTGAACCGGTCACACAGCTCCCTGCACCCAAATTCCGTGGGAAGAGAGTTGGACCCTCAGAAGTACAGACAATCCTGAGAACTCAGAGGGGACTACCCTCTGCCCACATTCCTGACCCAAGAGGAAATCACCTAGTGCCATCTGTGTCCCCTGGGCACAGGGTCCGAGGAGCAGTCAGGGGCAGGACCGTTCAGGTTTCTGCCTGCGCCAAGAGCTGAAAGCCAGTCACCAGGAGTGCCTATACACCTGACAGCAGAAATCTTGCGGAAAGAAAACAGGTCCACAGGAGTGCTGACACACAAGCCTACAGGAGGGTCAAGCCACAGTCAGAGACAGCCACACAAGCTAATACCAGAGACAACCTGATGGTGAGAGGAAAGCGCAGGAACCTAAGAAACAGAAACCAAGACTACTTGGCATCATCAGAGCCCAGTTCTCCCACCAAGGCAAATACTGGATATCCAAACACACCAGAAAAGAAAGATTTGGATTTAAAATCACATCTCATGATGATGATGGAAGACTTTAAGAAGGACATAAACAATTCCCTTAAAGAAATACAGGACAAGTCCCACACCCGCGGATCCCGGCCCGCAGCAGCTCTCTGCTCCCAAAACCCGTGGGAGAGAGACCTCACCGCCTGGTCAGGTGGGCACCCCTGAGGCTGCAGAGCGGAAGAGACCACCAACACTGCCCACCCCTGCCCACATCCCTGACCCAAGAGGAAACTGTATAAGGCCTCTGGGCTCCCGTGGGAGAGGGCCCAGGTGAGGCAGGAGCCCTGCCTGAGACACCGCCGGAACCTGAAGGAAACAGACCGGATAAACAGTTCTCTGCACCCAAATCCCGTGGGAGGGAGAGCTAAACCTTCAGAGAGACAGACATGCCTGCGAAACCAGAAGAGACTGCTCTCTGCACACATTGCTGATTCCAGAGGAAAACACCGGAGGCCATCTGGAACCCTGGTGCACGGAGGCTCCCGGAAAAGGCAGCGCAGATCTTCCCAGTTGCTGCCACCGCAGAGAGCCCGTGGGCAGCACCCCGCGAGCGAACTTGAGCCTTGGGACCACAGGTAAGACCAACTTTTCTGCTGCAAGTGACCTGCCTAGTGAACTCAAGACACAGGCCCACAGGAACAGCTGAAGACCTGTAGAGGGACAAAACTACACACACGAAAGCAGAACACTCTGTCCCCATAACTGGCTGAAAGAAAACAGTAAAACAGGTCTACAGCACTCCTGACACACAGGCTTATAGGACAGTCTAGCCACTGTCAGAATTAGCAGAACAAAGTAACACTAGAGATAATCTGATGGCGAGAGGCAAGCGCAGGAACCCAAGCAACAGAAACCAAGACTACATGGCATCATCGGAGCCCAATTCTCCCACCAAAACAAACATGGAATATCCAAACACACCAGAAAAGCAAGATCTAGTTTCAAAATCAGATTTGATCATGATGCTGGAGGACTTCAAGAAAGACGTGAAGAACTCCCTTAGAGAACAAGTAGAAGCCTACAGAGAGGAATCGCAAAAATCCCTGAATGAATTCCAGGAAAACACAATCAAACAGTTGAAGGAATTAAAAATGGAAATAGAAGCAATCAAGAAAGAACACATGGAAATAACCCTGGATATAGAAAACCAAAAGAAGAGACAAGGAGCTGTAGATACAAGCTTCACCAACAGAATACAAGAGATGGAAGAGAGAATCTCAGGAGCAGAAGATTCCATAGAAATCATTGACTCAACTGTCAAAGATAATGTAAAAGCGGAAAAAGCTACTGGTCCAAAACATACAGGAAATCCAGGACTCAATGAGAAGATCAAACCTAAGGATAATAGGTATAGAAGAGAGTGAAGACTCCCAGCTCAAAGGACCAGTAAATATCTTCAACAAAATCATAGAAGAAAACTTCCTAACCTAAAAAAGAGATACCCATAGGCATACAAGAAGCCTACAGAACTCCAAATAGATTGAACCAGAAAAGAAACACCTCCCGTCACATAATAGTCAAAACACTAAACGCACAAAATAAAGAAAGAATATTAAAAGCAGTAAGGGAAAAAGGTCAAGTAACATATAAAGGCAGACCTATCAGAATCACACCAGACTTCTCGCCAGAAACTATGAAGGCCAGAAGATCCTGGACTGATGTCATACAGACCCTAAGAGAACACAAATGCCAGCCCAGGCTACTGTATCCTGCAAAACTCTCAATTAACATAGATGGAGAAACCAAGATATTCCATGACAAAACCAAATTTACACAATATCTTTCTACAAATCCAGCACTACAAAGGATAATAAATGGTAAAAGCCCAACATAAGGAGGCAAGCTATACCCAAGAAGAGGCAAGAAACTAATTGTCTTGGCAACAAAACAAAGAGAGGAAAAGCACACAAACACAACCTCACATCCAAATATGAATATAACAGGAAGCAATAATCACTAATCCTTAATATCTCTCAACATCAATGGCCTCAACTCCCCAATAAAAAGACATAGATTAACAAACTGGATACGCAACGAGGACCCTGCATTCTGCTGCCTACAGGAAACACACCTCAGAGACAAAGACAGATACTACCTCAGAGTGAAAGGCTGGAAAACAACTTTCCAAGCAAATGGTCAGAAGAAGCAAGCTGGAGTAGCCATTCTAATATCAAATAAAATCAATTTCCAACTAAAAGTCATCAAAAAAGATAAGGAAGGACACTTTAGGAAAAATCCACCAAGATGAACTCTCAATCCTAAATATCTATGCCCCAAATACAAGGGCACCTACATAAAAAAGAAACCTTACTAAAGCTCAAAACACACATTGCACCTCACACAATAATAGTAGGAGATTTCAACACCCCACTCTCATCAATGGACAGATCATGGAAACAGAAATTAAACAGAGACGTGAGACAGACTAAGAGAAGTCATGAGCCAAATGGACTTAACAGATATTTATAGAACGTTCTACCCTAAAGCAAAAGGATATACCTTCTTCTCAGCTCCTCATGGTACTTTCTCCAAAATTGACCATATAATTGGTCAAAAAACAGGCCTCAACAGATACAGAAAGATAGAAATAATCCCATGCGTGTATCGGACCACCACGGCCTAAAGCTGGTCTTCAATAACAATAAGGGAAGAATGCCCACATATACGTGGAAATTGAACAATGCTCTACTCAATGATAACCTGGTCAAGGAAGAAATAAAGAAAGAAATTAAAACTTTTAGAATTTAATGAAAATGAAGGTACAACATACCCAAACTTATGGGACACAATGAAAGCTGTGCTAAGAGGAAAACTCATAGCTGAGTGCCTGTAGAAAGAAACAGGAAAGAGCATATGACAGCAGCTTGACAGCACACCTAAAAGCTCTAGAACAAAAAGAAGCAAATACACCCAGGAGGAGTAGAAGGCAGGAAATAATCAAACTCAGAGCCGAAATCAACCAAGTAGAAACAAAAAGGACCATAGAAAGAATCAACAGAACCAAAAGTTGGTTCTTTGAGAAAATCAACAAGATAGATAAACCCCTAGCCAGACTAACGAGAGGACACAGAGAATGTGTCCAAATTAACAAAATCAGAAATGAAAAGGGAGACATAACTACAGATTCAGAGGAAATTCAAAAAATCATCAGATCTTACTATAAAAGCCTATATTCAACAAAACTTGAAAATCTACAGGAAATGGACAATTTCCTAGACAGATACCAGGTACTGAAGTTAAATCAGAACAGATAAACCAGTTAAACAACCCCATAACTCCTAAGGAAATAGAAGCAGTCATTAAAGGTCTCCCAACCAAAAAGAGCCCAGGTCCAGACGGGTTTAGTGCAGAATTCTATCAGACCTTCATAGAAGACCTCATACCAATATTATCCAAACTATTCCACAAAATTGAAACAGATGAAGCACTACCGAATTCCTTCTATGAAGCCACAATTACTCTTATACCTAAACCACACAAAGACCCAACAAAGAAAGAGAACTTCAGACCAATTTCCCTTATGAACATTGACGCAAAAATACTCAACAAAATTCTGGCAAACCCAATCCAAGAGCACATCAAAACAATCATCCACCATGATCAAGTAGGCTTCATCCCAGGCATGCAGGGATGGTTTAATATACGGAAAACCATCAACGTGATCCATTATATAAACAAACTGAAAGAACAAAACCACATGATCATTTCATTAGATGCTGAGAAAGCATTTGACAAAATTCAACACCCCTTCATGATAAAAGTCCTGGAAAGAATAGGAATACAAGGCCCATACCTAAACATAGTAAAAGCCATATACAGCAAACCAGTGGCTAACATTAAACTAAATGGAAGAAACTTGAAGCAATCCCACTAAAATCAGGGACTAGACAAGGCTGCCCACTCTCCCCTACTTATTCAATATAGTTCTTGAAGTTCTAGCCAGAGCAATCAGACAACAAAAAAAAAAGGAGATCAAGGGGATACAGATCGGAAAAGAAGAAGTCAAAATATCACTATTTGCAGATGATATGATAGTATATTTAAGTGATCCCAAAAAGTTCCACCAGAGAACTACTAAAGCTGATAAACAACTTCAAAAAGTGGCTGGGTATAAAATTAACTCAAATAAATCAGTAGCCTTCCTCTACACAAAAGAGAAACAAGCCGAAAGAAATTAGGGAAACGACACCCTTCATAATAGACCCAAATAATATAAAATACCTCGGTGTGACTTTAACCAAGCAAGTAAAAGATCTGTACAATAAGAACTTCAAGACACTGAAGAAAGAAATTGAAGAAGACCTCAGAAGGTGGAAAGATCTCCCATGCTCATGGATTGGCAGGATTAATATAGTAAAAATGGCCATTTTACCAAAAGCGATCTACAGATTCAATGCAATCCCCATCAAAATACCAATCCAATTCTTCAAAGAGTTAGACAGAACAATTTGCAAATTCATCTGGAATAACAAAAAACCCAGGATAGCTAAAACTATCCTCAACAATAAAAGGACTTCAGGGGGAATCACTATCCCTGAACTCAAGCAGTATTACAGAGCAATAGTGATAAAAACTGCATGGTATTGGTACAGAGACAGACAGATAGACCAATGGAACAGAATTGAAGACCCAGAAATGAACCCACACACCTATGGTCACTTGATTTTTGACAAAGGAGCCAAATCCATCCAATGGAAAAAAGATAGCATTTTCAGCAAATGGTGCTGGTTCAACTGGAGGTCAACATGTAGAAGAATGCAGATCGATCCATGCTTATCACCCTGTACAAAGCTTAAGTCCAAGTGGATCAAGGACCTCCACATCAAACCAGACACACTCAAACTAATAGAAGAAAAACTAGGGAAGCATCTGGAACACATGGGCACTGGAAAAATTTCCTGAACAAAACACCAATGGCTTATGCTCTAAGATCAAGAATCGACAAATGGGATCTCATAAAACTGCAAAGCTTCTGTAAGGCAAAGGACACTGTGGTTAGGACAAAACGGCAACCAACAGATTGGGAAAAGATCTTTACCAATCCTACAAATAGATAGAGGCCTTATATCCAAAATATACAAAGAACTCAAAAAGTTAGACCAAGGGGAGACAAATAACCCTATTAAAAAATGGGGTTCAGAGCTAAACAAAGAATTCACAGCTGAGGAATGCGAATGGCTGAGAACACCTAAAGAAATGTTCAACATCTTTAGTCATCCAGGAAATGCAAATCAAAACCACCCTGAGATTTCACCTCACCCCAGTGAGAATGGCTAAGATCAAAAACTCAGGTGACAGCAGATGCTGGCGAGGATGCGGAGAAAGAGGAACACTCCTCCATTGTTGGTGTGATTACAGACTGGTACAACCATTCTGGAAATCAGTCTGGAGGGTCCTCAGAAAATTGGACATTGCACTACCTGAGGGCACAGCTATACCTCTCTTGGGCATATACCCAAAAGATGCCCCAACATATAAAAAAGACACGTGCTCCACTATGTTCATCGCAGCCTTATTTATAATAGCCAGAAGCTGGAAAGAACCCAGATGCCCTTCAACAGAGGAATGGATACAGAAAATGTGGTACATCTACACAATGGAATATTACTCAGCTATCAAAAACAACCACTTTATGAAATTTGTAGGCAAATGGTTGGAACTGGAAAATATCATCCTGAGTGCGGTAACCCAATCACAGAAAAACACACATGGTATGCACTCACTGATAGGTGGATATTGGTCCAAAAGCTCAAGTTACCCAAGAAACAATACACATACCACATGAAGCTCAAGAAGAAGGACGATCAAAGTGCAGATGCCACACACTCCTTCTTAAAACGGGAGAACAAAAATATTCATAGGAGGGGATATGGAGGCAGAGTTTGGAGCAGAGACTGAAGGAACAGCCATTCAGAGCCTGCCCCGCATGTGCCATATATGTATATAGTCATACACATACACATACATATGCCATACACATATATATATGGTCACCAAGGCTAAATAAGATTGATGAAGCTAAGAAGTGCAGGCTGACAGAAACTGGATATAGATCTCTCCTGAGAGACACAGCCAGAGCATGCCAAAATACAGAGGCGAATGCCAGCAGCAAACCACTGAACTGAGAACGGACCCGTTGGAGGAATTAGAGAAAGGATTGAAAGAGCTGAAGGGGCTTAAGACCCCATAAGAACAATGCCAACCAAGCAGAGCTCCCAGGGACTAAACCACTATCCAAAGACTATACATGGACTGACCTGTGACTCCAGCTTCATATGTAACAGAGGATGGCCTTGTTGGGCACCAATGGAAGGAGAAGCCCTTGGTCCTGCCAAGGTTGGACCCCTAGTGTGGGGGAATGTTGGGGGGGCAGGAAGCAGGATGGATGGAGAGGGGAACACCCTTATAGAAGAAGGGGAGGGGGAGGAGATAGGGGGCTTATGTCTGGGAAACCGGGAAAGGGAATACCATTTGAAATATATAAAAAAAAATCCAATAAAAATATAGGTGTCTCTTATTCCTACCCCTCTCCGGAGAAAAGCAACAATAGAACCATAATCCGAGTTCTTCGTTATGAAGTCCTTCATATTCCAAACTCGGTTTGGCGTTTTTAAAGCTAGATCTGATAACAGATCCCAGGATGGATGCCCATGGAGTTACAAACCATGTTAAGCCTTGGGAGGCGCCACTGGGGATCAGAGAAGATACAGGCAGATCCAACCAACAGCCTGCTGGCCACACACATCCCAACAGCACAGTGACATTACGTCACAACATCAAAAGGCTTGATGTGTCTGTCTGTCTGTCTGTTTTTCCATACTGGTGGACTTACAGTCTGCCGCAGGGGAGCATACACAATCAACTTACTTCCCTCCCCTTCCACACAACTCTCCAGCATTCCTGGCCCCATCATTTCTTCCTCCTCTGCCCAGAACCTGGCAGTGTGGGCTCGGCAGTCGCTATCAGAATTCCTTCCCACTTGGACCCCATTGAGTCAGGTTTCAGATGTGGTCTGAAGCCCCATGGGTCCTCAGTGGCTAGAACATCTCACTGGTGACTTACAGTTTCAGTTCCCAGTTCACTGTGGACCCAGCAACCTTCCAGTGAGATGTCCGTTCCTTCACAAAGTCAGTCTTTTACATACTGCAAGGAGTAGAACTTCAGTGGGTCCCAAAGTCCACTGAGCAGGCATGCACGAACCACACGTGAAACTTCCAAAGTCAGTGCCTGCCTTAAATTTAAATTGAACAAAGGCAGTGCCCACACAGGAAGACTCTTACAGAAGCGCCATGAAAAGCTATTTCCTCAAATATTAAAAAAAAAAAAAAAAAAAAAAAAAAAAAGCCCAGGTGGTGGCCCACGCCTTTAATTCCAGCACTCAGCAGGCACGGCAGGAGGATCTCTGAGACTGAGGCCAGCTTGGTCTACAGCATGAGTTCCACACCAGCCAGGGCTGCACAGAGAAACCTCGTCTTTGGGGGGAGGGGGGAGTTTAGGAGGCTGGAGAGATGGCTCAAGGGTTAAGAGGGTTCACTCTTCATCCAGAGGCCAGAGTTCAGTTACCAGCACTTACATCAGAGAGCACACAATCGCCTGCAGCTCCAGCTCCAGGATATCTGACGCCCTCTTCTGGCCTCTGAGAGCATAAGGCATACACATAAATAAAAATGAAACCTTTTCATAGGTTTAGGGATTAAATGGTATTATATGATAAAAACACAGTATAAATTCCTCCCCAAAAAATAAATTTTTAAGAAAAAAAAACATATTAAGTGATTCCGGTCACTTCCAGATGTAATTACTGTGGGTCAGCAGTGTTCATGGATCTAGGAGAGCAAGGTCAAGCCTTGTGATTTGAGCCCAAGGAACTGAGTAGGCAGGGAAGCCTCTCAGACGGTCGGGCTGTGAAGGATGCTCACGCGTGCTGAAAACGTGCAGATGTTGGTTCAATGTCAGATGCTATCTATGCCTGAGACACCATTCCTAACAAGCCCCAAACTGAATGCTGGCAGGCACGCCCAAGCTTCGGGTGTTGAAGCAACCTCTCTGCCTGTTCTTACCTTGGTCCAACTGGTCTTTCAGGAACAGCTCCAGCTTAGATCCTAATAACCTCCCTCTAAGACTAAATGAGTCCTTGGGCTTTCTCTCTTGTCGCCATGAATGGCCAGGAAATGGCCCATGCAGGCCAGGCATAAGCTGTTTCTGAGAGAGCTAACAGAAACCAACTGTCTCTGAAGCTCGCCCTCTGCTGGTGAGCAAGAATTGTTTTCTCCTCCCTCTCTCACCTGGCTTCCACGCACAAAGCTCCTCAGAACAGCTCCACCTGTTCAAGGGTGGGTTACATCCCAGAGGCCAGGCTTTAGAGAACCTCTCCCACTCCCCTCCTTATGCCCTGTGCATCCCTCAGGGAGCGTAGATCAGTGGTCTAAGGAGCACTTTCTGGAGAAGCATACCTCTGTGTGGCACGGGCCCCTGCATCCTTCTCAATCCCTCAGGCCCTTTCCTCAGAGGGCCGAGTGACTGACAAGCATTCTCTGGTCCATGCCCTGATCATGCCGGTGGAGTGGGGACTATGGCGTTGGTTTCTGTTGACTAGGGATGGGGAAGTGCAGTTGGTACTCCCCAGTGATACCAAGGACAAAGGGATATTTTAGGACATTCATGGGGAGCTGGAGAGCTTGAACTCACAGACGGTCACCATCATCCATTCGCTGGGACACTTCTTAATCTCCTTCTATGATATGCAAGACTCGGGAGCAGCAGCGGCGGAGTCCATGGGCCCTGCACGCCGAGGTAGGAGTCCAAAGCAGAGCACCTAACGCCTCGCGGACTCTACCGTGCCGTGCCTAGCAGATCGCCTACACTTAACCCACTGTGTGATCTCCTCGGTGTGGAATTTAAGGTGCAGAGATGTTAGGAGGGATTCCTAGTGAACGACCCAGTTAGGCGGGTTAAAAGAACAATTCAATTTTTTTCCTCTCAAAGGTCTGACGTTTGATGGGCTCAGCTGCTGGGTTCTCCTGTGAGGTCCCCAATACTGTGGTAGTCGGATACTGGTTAAGGTTGGGCATGTGTCTCCGGATCAGGGCTTGGGGGGTTATCTAGCCTGTCTTCGCTAATCACACGGCCTCCCCACGGGTTAGCCGAGGTTATCCCACGACTTGGCAACGTCAGAGTGGCCGAACATCACAGTGCGTCGCTGGTTTTTCCCTATAGTGCACGTTACCCGACACCAGACAGAAAATGCAGTTTCTTGTGGTAAAAGTACATGGGTAACAATTGCTTAAGAATTAAGTTCTTTATAAATTTATTATTAGTAAATGTTTAAATTACATGGCTATTTTATTTATTTGTGCATCAGGAGTAATGTAAAAAAAAATTACTCAGGCAAGATGAGGGTCTCACAGTGGAAAAAGCTTAAGAGGCTCTTACCTTGTCTCTAAAGGCACGAAGCGCCATTCCCCTATGCTCCCGGCTCAAGAACTATGGAGCGGCAGAAGGCTGAGCCCCGTATCGCTGTGGGAGAACAGAGTTCAAGCAAAAGGCAGCAAGAGATTATTGAAGTCCATTTTGAAAGTAGTTATGCCAGAGTTCCGTCCTAACAGCTTAACTCCTGCTTGGCCACCGTGCTCCCCCATGTGCTGGTGTGATGAGCACCCAGCACAGGGTGTTTCTGGTAACTGGAATAAGACACGCTGGTGGCACGAAGCAGGAAATTGTCAGCTTTGCGTCAGTAGGTCAGGGAGAACTTTATATAGGGAACAACATGCATGCACTTATATGCAATACATGTCACACACACGTACATACATGCACAGGCGTGCAACACACACATGCACATACATGCACAGGCGTGCAACACACACACACCCTTCCCCTGGGTGTGAAGGACAGATGGACAGACTGGCTGTACTAGGTAACTTGCATTGTGTAACTGACTGGAAAGATGAACCAGACAGAGCTAGGAGGCCGCAGGTGGTGAGGGCCAGCTCTGCAAATGAGAAGCCATTAAGTCCAGTCTCATCTCTACCACAGTGTAGTGTTAGGCTCCTGAGAGGAACCAACAGCCCCAGGGGTGGAAGGGCACCCCGACCTTTCCTAGAACCCCAACTGACCAAGCTCTGCTCTGCTCCTTCGCCTCAGATCGGAGAGCCACAACTGGTGATCTGCATGGACTGCTCAGCAGACACCATGACTAACCGCCTTCTGCAGAGAAGCCAGAGCAGCCAGCGTGGGGAGGACGGTGCCAAGAGCATTGCCAAGCGCCTGGAGGCTTACCACCGAGCGTCCATCCCTGTCATCGCCTACTACGAGACGAAAACACAGCTACAGAAGGCAAGTGTCGCCTCCTTCAAATGAGCTGCTTCATCTTTCTCAGAGAGGAAGTAGAGGCAAGCTCTCTTGTGAGATCTGGGGAAGCTGCCGGCAGTTGCAGGGTTGAGGCCAAAACACAAATTGCTTTCTTCCCTCGCTATCGTCCTGATCAAAGGTGGATATGTGAACATAAGGTGGGGGGTGACCATGGTGATGTACAACTCCAATCAGCACTCAGGAAACAGAGACCTCTGGGAGTCAAAGGCCAGCCTGGTCTATATAGCAAGTTCAAGGCTAGCCAGGGCTACATAGTAAGATCCTGTCTTTAAAAAAAAAAAAAAGATTGAATATCTGTTGTCAGATGGCCATAAGAAGTTGGTCACTATTTTGTGGTTGCTGAAACCTCTTTCCAGAGGACAGGCAGCAAGGGCCTAAAACACAGACCTCTATAATCCCAGCCGGTGGGGAGGCTGGGGTGGGGAGATCTCATATTCAAGGCTTGACTGAGCAGCTTAATGAGCCTCTGTTTCAGGGGAAAGAGCCTGAGGAGCTGAGGGTACAGTTGAGTGGTGGGTGGGGTGCTCACCTAATGTGCATGGGGCCTGCATTCAGTTTCCAGCCCTGGAACAGGGAGGGGGGCTTTGTGGGGAGAACAAGCTGAAAAGAAAGTTCTGTCACAAACTGTAGGTGGCTTCTGGTGCTCTGCCCAACAGGATGACCCACAAAGCAAGCCTCCTCCAGACCCTAGATTAACACCTTACTGCTCAATCTCCTGCGGGTCACGGTTGGCGCTTGGCTCATCTGTGCCAGTTTCTTCCAATAGCTGAGTCCGGGAGCAGCAAGTCAGTTAGTGGAGCCATGGAAGTGTCATGGGGAGAAAGGCCTGGTACTTGATGTCATACAATGCAGTCCACACTGCCACCATTAATACTTGGCAACCCCCACCCCAGGTTCCACTCTTTTCCCTATTCTGTAACTCGTGTCTGGTTTAGCCACTACTCCAGTGGTTAGCCACAGGTCTAGCCCACAGAGCTAAGCGTGTTCCTGGAGAAGATGGAGGGCAATCCAAGGACAACAGCGACTAGGGACATCACCAAGAACCATATGGACCAGTCAAAGGAGCACTTCCCAAAGAGGAGGCCCATAGGCTAGATCATTCACTTGTCTGTGACATTAAGGACTGGTGGAGAAGCATGCAAGACTAAGTCAAAATGGAGCCACAAGGTGGCTGAGGTAATCCAAAGCTCCCATCTGGAATTCACTCCATTGTCTTGTGGAGAAAGGATCCAGGGTGAAGAGGGGCTATTAAGAAACTGTGGAAGTCACCCAAGGACCGGTACAAGGATACGATCATCCTGCTATTCCCAAGATGGCTGGCCCGGGTCAGCCGTAACAAACTGATCTCCGAGGCTACATTATCGATTCCTTAAATGATTGAGAGTGAATGCCCAACCTCCTAGACCTGTCCATGGTCCATTTTTTCAGAATCCTAAACCCTTGGTAAGAGAGGTCTAAATGGTGCCTCTAAATATGATCCCTGGATGTTGAACTCTTTCTGTAGGGTTTCCTGTAACCACTTGTCACTTAAAAACAAAAACAAACAACAAAACGAAAACCTCAAAGATAATAAAATAAACAGGCTGCCGCGATGTCTGAATGGGTAACTGCGTCTGCTGCGAAGCCTGGAGACCTAAGCTCAGGTCCCGGGACCCACACAGAAGACAGAAGAGGCCAACTGTGAGCTGTCTCCTCTTGGCTCTGCCCACTGGCATGCATGTACCCACCCCTGAATAAGATCAACAGTAAACAAACACGGTGTTGTCACGTGTGTGCATGGGCCTGCAACCTCAGGGCTGGGTAAGAGCCCGGCACTCTTGCATAGGACACAGGCTTGATTTCTAGCACCCATGTGATGACCCAACCATCTGTTAGCTCGAGTCCTGGGGATCTGACACCCTCTTCTGTTCTCCAAGGGCACTGCATGCACATGGGGCACAGATATGTGTAAGCAGTACAACTATACATATAAAAATGAAAGAAAGAGGGGTTGGGGATTTAGCTCAGTGGTAGAGCGCTTGCCTAGCAAGCGCAAGGCCTTGGGTTCGGTCCCCAGCTCCGAAAAAAAAAAAAAAAAAAAAAAATGAAAGAAAGAAAGGAAGGAAGGAAGGGAGGGAGGGAGGGAGGGAGGGAGGGAGGAAAAGAAAGAAACAGAAAGAAACAGAAAGGAACAGAAAGAAACAGAAAAAGAAAAAGAAATTCAGGGCTCCAAGAATCTTCACAACCTACATCATTTTGGAAGTTTCCCATTTTGTGCTGCCTGGAACAGCCAAGGAATCTGCTTCAGTCCTGAGACTGGGAAAAGCCAGACATAGTTTAGAGTTTATCCCTTCTGAGAATCAGGAAAAAAAAAATCCCTTCTCTTGCTCTTTAATCATCTGAATCTAAACCCACAGACTCACTGATGAATGACACTGAGCTAATAAGGTTCTCAGAGAAACCTGACTTCTGTAATCCTTACAATACTCTCTCATTCTCCAAGAAGCCAGTTCCCAGGGCTCTCCGGCTCGTCCCTCAAGGCTTCCTCACTGGGGATGCTGGCAGCCGGATCCACAGAGACGTGGCCTTTACAGTCTACTTTGTCAGTACTGGGAATGGACACCAGCGAACCACGGGGAGACAGTGCTTCATTGCTTGGTTGCCCCACCTTGCCAGGTCCATACAGTACACTCCACACCTAGCTGTGTGAGTGACACAGAAACAGTGCTCCATCTCTCGAGCAGAGGAAGGAACCACACAGCAGGTTTCTCCCTTCTGTCGGGGTTCTGCAGGCAGCTGCCGTAACCTTCAAGCTTTTCTTCCTGGGCTGAACCAGCCTCCACTGTTAGGAGAGCCCCACAGATAGGTGCACTAGCCCAGGGGAGGGAGAGCTTGTCCACTGTGGGTGAATTCACTACTAAATAAGTAGCTGGGAACGAAGCACTTGGGGGTGAGACGTGCCAACGCTGACCAAATATTGCTGGAAACGCTGCCTCTGGGTGTTGGAAAGTCCCAGGGCACACTTGTGACCCTTGGCGAGTCAGCTTACTTAAAGCCCTTTCTGATATAAAACAGGGCTGACAGTGGCCCCTGGAATTCCTCCAGTCTGTTACTGTAGGATTCTTTGGGGATGGAGGTCTGGGGTTGGGGGGCTTTCCCATTAGTTTAAAAGGAATACAAGGGGTTGGAGATTTAGCTCAGTGGTAGAGCGCTTGCCTAGGAAGCGCAAGGCCCTGGGTTCGGTCCCCAGCTCTGAAAAAAAGAACCAAAAAAAAAAAAAAAAAAAAAAAAAAAAAAAGGAATACAAGCTTATTCTTGAAAATATACGAGACCCATTTCTGAGTCCCACCACCCACCCGGGGCGGTCACTCAGGGACACAGCCTGGACACTGAGGCGGATGAGCTCACTGTATTCAGCAGACACTGTTGCCAGCACAGAGGGCGGTGGTGCTGACACTAACCCTAGCCCACTGTCACTGCTCGGTTGGTTCTAGAAGCCCACATTGCCAAGACACAAAAACCAAAGCTGCAGCTCAGAAAGCCACCAGCTCCAGGACTCCAGAGGAAAGCAAAGAGAAGTAGGAAGAAAACGGGCACCCACCAGGCCCCAGTGCCAGTTCCCATGTGCCTGCTGATGGGATTTAAAGCAGCAACAGCAAGTTTAACTTTATACTCGCCAGGATGTTCCTCCCTGCAGGGTTCCTATCAAGTTTCAGACCTTTGAAGGCAAATCCTTCAGAGGCAAAGCCGCTCACCTAGTTACCTACTCAACACACCATGACATCACAGATTCCAGGACTCAGCACTGGAGCTCCTGGGGTGACGTAAATCATGAAACTCATTTTGACTAAGAAAGCTGCTGCAGTCACACGACTGCTTGCACACAGCAGAGGCTGGCCTGCGCTCACATCTGCTCTCAAAGAATCTTGTTCTCGCCATGCTAATCCCACAAACTCTCCCGCTCTCAGAGGACAATGACAAGTTGGCATCTTGTTAGCCAACTGTTCTAAGCACCAAAGACGGATGTTAGAATCGGACGGGTAGGCTGGGTGTTGTGACACAGGCCTGTAGTCCCAGCACTCAGGACAGGGTGTGGCTCAAGGCCATTTGGGGCTACATAACTCCTTGTCTCAGAACAAAACAAAGCAGGAGACAAAACTTAGCTCTGTGCACGTCAACTGGTCCTGTCCAGTTCCTTTGCAGCTATAAACAGTGATAAAAGAATCACTTATTTTTCTTTTAAAATTCTCTATGGGAACTGAGCTGGACAGAGAGCTTTGGGATTGAGGGAAGTATTGAAGTAACCCGGGAAGAACCAGAGGGGAAATTCAGAGGACACTGAGGGCTCTGGGTCAAACCTGTTCCTCTAACTTCATTTGCTCTGGAAGACTCCACTTCTGAGATCTGTCATATTTTACCACAGCCACCCCTGCCTGCTGCCACAGAGAGGCCGAATGTGTGCCTATAGACTTCCCGCTCTTTCCTGCTTCGCTAGCCTCGTGAGGATGGAGAGCTGGGTTTCCCCTCTCACTCTAGCAAAATGGCAACTTTCCACCAGGACAGCCAATGGTTCCAGCTTAATCCTCCCTAACTCTTCTGAATAGTTTCACCTTTTACAAGTTGATTTAAAAATGTTTTGGCTCCAGCAGCCTCTGAAGATGAGAGCTCGACAGCCCCATCACAGGACATCAGTGGCACCGACAGACACGTCTCTCAGGACGGCAGCTGGGCAGCAGCTGAGTTCCTCCTTAGGTGGTAAAGCCCCACATGAGTTCTCCAAAGGCAAGCAGGGCTGTGTCTAAGGCATGCTGGCTCTGCAGCACTTCCGGGGGGTCAGGCCTCTCTTCTGATGGGTGTGAACAATGCCCAGTGGCTGGCTGGACACCCAGGAAAGAACCCTCTGTCCACTCCCATGTTGCTGGCTTCCTCTACTGCTGTATCCTGCACACCATGGCCTAGGCCCCGGCCCCTCTAATCCAGGCTGTACTCCCACCTTGATCTGAGTGCCCCAATGAAGTCAGCGTTCTCAGGGTAACATTGAAGTGCTCCTTGATTTCTAACAATACATTGAACACAGTCCTTCCTCACTTGGATGTCTAGGTGTTTTAGAGCACCGTTAGGTTAGCGGGAAAATAGAAGAGCCCAGATCACCCCATCCCCAACCACCTCAACTGTCAAAGTTGCCCAACAGCCTGTTGGTCACAATAAATGACCCTGCACTGTCATCCAATGGCAATGGCTGACTCCAAGGCCTTTGTGGTGTACATTGTGTCTGCAGTGTGAAGCAACCCCACCCGGATTCCTCCTTACCCCTCTCCCATGTGCTGCACCTGCTCTTCTCACTGTCGTGGCTGGACTACAGACTGTGCCCCTTTCAGATTGGCTTCATGTGCACTCAGGTCTCCTCGTGTCTTTAGCTCATGCCATCCTAATGCTGAGTGACCTAGACATCCACCTATGAAACGTCTGGACTCTGAAGCCTGTGCAGGTTTGGGGGCACTTGGGATTCTCGGTGTGGAACAGAACTACTGTTTGAAGAAACTGTAATGCCTTCCAAGTGGACGGACCAGTTTTTCACTTTCGTCAGCAATGAAGAGTTCTGGTTGTCTCACCTCGTAGCTGCTTGGTGATGTCAGTCTTGGGGGTTGGGCATTTTAATTACTATGTAGTGAAGCGCTCTCATTTTAATTTAGTGCTATACATTTTATTTATTGTGGACACAGGGTCTCCTTGTGTGGCCTTGCCTGGCTCACTGCATAGACCACTGAGACTCTCCACCCTCTGCTCCCTGAGTGTTGTTAGTAAAAGCGGGACACGAGGACCTACTTTTAAAGCAATCATTTTTCACTCTAGTCTGTGGGTCTGGGGCGTGGGCAGTTGGTGAGCAAAAGCAGGCATTCTTGTTCCATCATTAAAAAAAAATGATAATATTTAAGTCAGAAGGTTAATAACTCTCTTTTCCTTTCAAGTACAGGTAAACGCAGAGGGAACACCAGATCAAGTTTTTCTTCAGC
This sequence comes from Rattus rattus, assembly GCF_011064425.1. NCBI lineage: Eukaryota > Metazoa > Chordata > Mammalia > Rodentia > Muridae > Rattus > Rattus rattus. The sequence goes on from NC_046156.1 coordinate 9,160,908, forward strand.
TCTGCACAGCTATTGACTCTGTTTTCTGAAGGAGAAAAGGCACACCTGTTAGGTGGGAACAGAACCACATGAAATCCACCCTTGACACGCTTCACTTTGTCCCCATCCCACATGCCCCCAGCTGGCTGCTTCTTTCCCAGCTCATCTCCTGTGAGAGGTTCTGGAAATCATGCATGGTGTACTTCGGACTGTCCACCTTTCTCTCATGCTGACAACTGTTCCGACTCTGAGACTTGTTTTTGGATAGAAAGAGGGGTGTGGGGTCTGCCTGTTCCACAGTGCCTAGGGCCAGCTGGAGCCTGACCCATCCCACAGGGAGAATGTATCCCACTTCTCCATCACAGCTTCCTTCTTCTCAACAGTTTATTTGTTCCTCCCTCATGCGAGCTATTAGCATGGGGACAAGCTTGGACAACTCATCTAGTACTGGCTGGTTCTCCAGTTCCCATCCATGAGAGGGACCAGAGCCCTAGTGGGACTTTTAAATGCCCTATGGGACACAAGGTATCAAGCCAGTAGTACCTGACAGAAATATTTCAAAATATGACATTGTCCAGCTTCTTCTCTTAGAGAGCAACACAGGACAGTCAGTCCCACCCACTTTTGGGACACTAGCTACTTGGAACACTGTCATAAGAGCTAAGGACTCTGGCCAACCGTACAAGTCTCTCCTCTCCACGGGGCAGTGAGTCCCAGCAATTATGTAAATCAGCACCACAGACAGAGATAACTTAAAAGTATGGGAGATGGCTTGTTCCTGCACTCACTGGGCAAAACCAACGTAGTTTTGATCCGAGACGATTACTCCCTAACATACTGCAGATATCTGTGTCGAGGGCCTGCTCCATGGCAAATGCGTCCGACTAGTGAAGTGTGGGTGTCTGTGCTCAGCTGCAGCTGCTTTTGTCTTCTGAATACCTGTGTCTTGCACTCAATCACTACACAACCTTCAGTTTGGTCTGCATGAGTCTTTTCCTCAATGAGTGAGAAAATGCTGATACGTTTCCAGGACAGAACTGTATTTTTAAAATCATTTTTTTTCCTCAAAACATTTATGTACAAATGAAATAAATGGAAGCCAGTATGATTCTTTCTCTATTTATTTGTAACTCACATCATTCTGGAAAGCATTTGAAAGCCTTCATTCCAAACAGAAGCAAACAGTAAATAGTTTAAAATTATGATCCACTTATATGACTTAAACTTTGGCCATAGACCAGATTTGAGCTATTACAGAGAAATTGTTAATATATTCATAATACATGGTTATTTCCATATTTCTTTTTCCCTAGCACTGGTTCCTAAACAGAAATGTTAGTGTGTGCTAGACAAGAAATTAAGTTCTTTGGTTACAATTAGGCCTCTATTACCAGAGAGGGTGTATCATGCTCCCAAAATCACACGGCGTGAAATGCTTACACTACCAAGTGTCACACTTGACAAGAAGCATGGATATTAGAACACGGATGGAAAGTGTTGCTAGACGGTGACAACCTAAGACACAGCACACACTGGCAAACTCTGCACCCACAGCTCTGGGTGACACAATGAGGCAGCAGGCAGCAGGCAGCAGGCAGGCAGCCTGGGCTAGTTGGCAGCTGCTTTGGAAAACTTCAACAGAAATCAGTACCTGGGAATGCACATCAGTTTTCCTCCACAGAACAGCTAAGACAAACAACGCCCATGTGAATGGCTCCAAGTGACATCATAAAGCCACAGGATTTTAAAATATGAATGGACTGTAGCAGTTTCTGCCCTAGCAAAAGGTTGTGTATGCAGACAACCTCAGAACACAAGTGTAAACTCCCTGGCTATGACCTGTGTCATGGCTGTACCTAAACTGGTGCTGTGCCCTTCCTGACACCATCAATGGGGCACCTGCTCCCACTCATCTTCCCTGATCCGGGTCCTTACCAATGGCGTCAGAGCTCCCGCCTCCTCCCGGAGGCTGATCCACACTGCTACTTCCCAGAATGCCATTGAGGGTTGCTCAGCCTTTCACACTGAAGCGACCGGGCTCCTCACACGCCTGCATTACTTTTCTTTATCATTTTCTTTTCCTTAAGCTTATCTGCGTACCATTGTCTTCTGCTGTCTACAAGCTCCACAAAGCTCCTGGCTTCTCTCTTGCAGGAGGCCCCACACAGGTCACTGCTGTTTTCATTCTGAGTGCCTTCACTTTTCCCACATATACAATTAGAAGGGCTGCAAGTCAGTAACTAGTTCCAAGGGTACTTGACTAAGACCCAAACTGTCATGGCAAACATGACAGAGACACACCCAAGATATACGATCTGATTGACTGATCACACCCTCCATTGTCAAGCTGGATGCAAAGACTGTCATCCAGGGCAGGTCAAGGGACCCTGGGCTTTTCAAGAGTCATTAGCACCTCATATACTGGGCTCCAGTACCCTCTAAAGAAGAATACTGGGTTACATAACCAACAAATACTTATAGAGAATCTATTAAAAAGTCAGAGAATAGAAATCAATCCACTTAACAGATGCTTAAACCCTGGAAGCGGGCTTGCTGTCCTCTGAGATCTATGACTAGCAGTAACCCTTCCTCTGAACACTTAACTCTATAAGTTCAAAGAGGGAAATGCACTGGAAACCACTGGTTTCCTCCAGTGCACCCGACCATAGGTTTAAACCGGGCGCTCCAGAGTACGAAAGCTCACACAGTAGATCTCACACAGCTGCTTACAGAAGATCATCTAGTACAGTGATGTGCCATTTTCTGCCAGCCCTTCAACTCCATCCCTAACACCTCAGTAACTGTTCGGTGAGTTCATGTAACTGAAGCGGGAGAGGAGTCAAGGAAAGCCATGGGATGGGGTGAGAGGGGATGGAGAGGCATGTGTGCTCCCAGTCACAATGGGATATCCTGGCACTTGCCCAGCCACACGAGGGCCTCTCTCTCTTGTATTACAAACATGGACATGGCTCAGGCTTGTATTCTAGCATTGCATGAGAAAAAAAAGGCATGAAAAACACAGAGTATCTGACAATGGAGGTGTTCTTGCTTGGGAAACCAAGCATGACAAAGGGATCCATCTTGGTTAAAGACAAAGTCTTATCACTTCCCTACCAATATGACCCTGGGTGAGTCATTTAACTTCTTTTGAACCCGCTGTTGGGCTGAGAATGCAATGAGTTGCCACAGTGCACAGTGCACAGAGAGTGCTAAATCAGCATGTGCTATCAGTGCATCACATGAAAGAAAACTGTTCCCTAACCTCAGCAACTGCTTCCGGTGTCAGCAAATGTTCCTCCAGTTAGTAGCAAACAATTTGAGCATCACACACCATGAAATAAATCTGACATACTAAGAGCCTTGAAGACACCACTTCTCAAATCCAACTGTGGGCAGCCAATATTCCTTGGAAGAGAGATGGACGGTCTACTTGCAAAGAACAGCCTGCCTACTTCTGCAACTCTCAAATAAAACACGAGGAATTGTCCCCAGCAAGCCATGGGGACAATGTGCTTAGAGCTGACAAATCCAAAATAAAAATATTTTCTGTTCAAACAGGAAAACCCCACATTATCACCTCAGTCTTAAAATACACTCAGGTAGGTTCGTCTGCTCTTGTGGTCCTTACACTGTTGTCACTCCCCCCCTTCCACACTGTACTTCCTGTGGGACTTCTGGATGGATCTACACAACTACCTGGTACGACTTCCATACAGACAGGTGCCCTGCCCTGCGCACTGCGGAGGGGAGGAAGCCCTGGCATGCGCATGGAGCATCCAGCAGAGATCCACACCATCCGACTGCCTCTCCTTCACTAATAGCCCAGAGACAAAAGCCTGTCAGCTTTTCTTTCTGGGTACAATAGACTGTATCAATATGACCAGTGATACATAATCAATATATTATTTAAATTTCTCTTTTCTGTAGTTAAAATTCTGTATTTTTCTTAATTAAAAAATTCAGGGTATTTTAATAACTTGCTGAGTATTTTAAAGAATTCCCTGAACTTAAAAAACAGGAAAAAACAATGTTAAGAACTAGTATTAATACTCCATCTACCATAGAATATATACTATCTTTTCTTTCTTTCATAATTTTTGGAAACCATTTGATCCAACACACGGGAACTTAATTTTATTAAGAAAAACCTACGAGAATAAAACTTTAACTTGTATTCAGGTCCCACACCTGGACATTAGTCAGCACCTCGCTGTGCAGTGTCTCAGCCGCTACACGAGAACACCAGCACAATACAGCTTCACCTTTGTAAAGAACAGAAGGCAAATACAGCCGAAAAGCAGACTTTTAAATAACAAATTCTACTTTTTCACTTGTTTAAAAAAAAAATCGAAACTTGACCCAAGGAATTCACAACAAGCTCTCTATAATATAAACAAACATGTCCACATAGTTTATTTCTCACAGTTCTCCTGACAAATGAACATTATTCAAGAACATACTGTATACACAGGTAAGAAACATACAAAATGTTTTAAATGATGCACAACAAAATCCAGCAGTATAAAAGAATTGTGAACTCTTGCTCACTGTGCAGACTACATTTAATCACTCGTTAAATAGTAATAAAAATACAATCTTTTATGGATCTTGTGCAGACTACAAAAGAGGGAGAAATTATCACCATATATATGATTTTTATATTAGGCAGTTTTCTCTGACGAGCTGTACTGACAACTCCACACAGAGGCAGAAGGCTGTGTACTTTAAAGGGTTAATGGTGTGAGTCAGACTTTACAGTTACTACCACTGGCACTTCTCAACATAGTCTGTACACATCACATGATCATCTCATATAACATGACATTAAAAATATATCTGCGTGACAACTTCATGACACTCACACCCCATGAGCTGGCTACAGAAGCAAAGCCACAGCTATCTCTCGCTCTGCTCTTGTACGGACAGTTCATCGTGATTAAGTTAGGTATCAAACCGTTAAGCAGCTCCAGTCTACTACAGGCGATCAGTGACCACCAGACAGTGAGTTCTTTTAGAGTACACGTCCTAGAAGCAAACACCATCACTGGTTAAAACTTCGTCTCTAAGTCTGTTTCTGCGCTGAAAACTATCTTCACAAAACTGAAAGCTACTAAACTGATTTAATATAAATACTTTGTCTTTCATTATCATATTTATGACCGAGGTCTTTAAAACCTTTGGAATTGACTCTGGCATTAATGTGTGCTCTTGTTTCCACCTCACCCATTTAGCATCACCACCTACAAGGCTTTAGTTGTGGTGAAAATTTCACCAAGGAAACTCTCGGCTCACCAGGAATGTTCAGCTGCTGATCTACAGCCACACAGTGCAGAGCTGTACTTGACGAGAACACTCGGGGAGCTCTCATGCTGTGAGTGTGCAAACCGTGCACACCATTAATAATGATGCCACTGCTGTGTGTTGACGAGGACTAGTGCAACACTCTTCCATGTCATCTGTTGGCGGGGAAGTAGTTGGGGTCAAGATAACTATAACTGGTGCCCTGGGACACACAGTAGTCTCTGTCTAAGAACGTCTCCGACTTATAAACAGGTTCTAACTGGTGATCTTCCTTGTGAATATCCGTTTCATGTGGGCTGCAAGTGAAAAATACACAGACTCATTATTATACAGGACTCCAGACCCATTTTGATCTAGCTATTACAAAATCTCCCCACTTAATCTCTCAGAAAGCTTTCATAGAAATCTGCTTGAGATGTGATGTGATTTAAGGAAGATTTTAATTGCTTAGAATTAAATCTAATGCATAAACATGTAGTTACACTCTAAAGAAGTTTGGAAATAAAGTTTCCTGCTTGAGGTTATTGTCCCCAAATAAATACTTACCAGTCTGAACAAGAGTCACAGAAATCCAAAGACATTTCTGGAGGACAATCCTGGCAGTGCCACCGGACACCTTGGATAGGTTCTACACCACAGTTATCACACTGCAACAGACACAGAGACTCAGAGAGGTCGTGGCCGTGCTTCTTCTCTCCCGGGAAGCACATGATAGGACAAAGACAGACCCTTCCTCCAAGCTGTGATAACACACTGGCTTAAGTCAGACAGAATTCCCAGGGAAGCAGATAAAGGTCTGTCCACTCAAGCTCAGACTACTGCTGATGAGACTCTATCCGTCCACTCAAGCTCATAGACTACTGCTGATGAGACTCTATCTGTCCACTCAAGCTCAGACTACTGCTGATGAGACTCTATCTATCCACTCAAGCTCAGACTACTGCTGATGAGACTCTATCTATCCACTCAAGCTCAGACTACTGCTGATGAGACTCTATCTATCCCAGAAGTTTGTAAGTCAAACACCTCAAAGTTATTTTGCCACTACTAAACATCCACTTGAAACCAGTGAGTGACTGTGAACACGTGAGTCACACCAGAGCCAGAGCTGCCCCAGGAATGGACAGTGTCACTGGCTGACACTCCGTGTCAGACTCCTCTATGGAGAGTCATCAGAATGTCCCCATAGAACGAGCCTACAATGACAAGGAGGCAGGCACAGCTTGTTCTCCACAGGTAGTGCACTGCACACTGCCTTAGTGGAGGACTGTGGAAACGGAAGAACTGTGATTGGATGAGGACAGCCCTTACAGGCTCGTATATTTGAATGCTTGGTCTCTGATTGGTACAACTATTTTGGAAGGATCAGGAGGTGTGTCGCTGGAGTGGGCTTTGAGTGCCCTCGTCTCATCTGCCCACTGCCTGCAGATCAGGTTGTCAGCTTGCTTTCCACCACACAAGCAGGCCCCCAATTAACTGTTTCTGAGAGTTTTCATATGATGTCTCTTCACAGCAACAGAACAGTGACCTTATAGGGCACAAAGGAAATGTCATTCCTAGATTCTCTGACAACACACTACCTATTAAGTCATGGCTGACATCTACATCCCAGTTAGGAGAAGACTCAGTTTCCTCCCAAAACAGCTAGATGCCAATTAGGAAAGTTCCTTAAGATGGAGGAGGTCACTGAAGGGTAAAGAGGAAAGGGTTACTCCAATGACCAGCAAATTTTATCACATGAAAAGAGCAACATCACATTACGGTCTTACTGCGACTTTCTCCAACCTAATTAACTAAGCGCAGCCCTCATAAAGACCACAACGACAACGGCACAAAGCGGCCAGTCTATGCCTTCACAGTACCAGTGCGGGCAGGACACACTTCGGTGATATCCTAAGAGGAATCTCCAAGATGGCACCTGTCTCTTTCTCACCTTCTTGTAATCCAGGCCCCACAGCAGAGCCAGAATCATCTCCAGCCCCACTCACTCCACTTACGTATTTCTAATTACATTAAAATAGATGAAAAAGCTGCTTTTGAACATTCAGTAACAGTGACCAATTAAGAGTGTGAATCTGGTGCTTTCCTAGAAGTCCGCAAACTCATGTTCCTGAAACACAAACGCCACACTGCTGCTCTCTAGTCTAAGGTCTTGTATTGCTCCCCGACCTCTCAGGACTGTCTAACTCCTCAACAAGGTCTCCAGTCTCTCTGGGCCTTTCCTACCTCACATTTGCATTTTCAGGTTATACTCAATTACTGCTCAGCTACCTTAGCTGTTTAATCTCTAGGATTTTAATTTAATCTTAAGACAGAGTCTCACTACATATCCCTGGCTGGCCTCAAACTCACAGGATCAACACCTGATCATGCTCTTCTCCACAAAGAACGCCAGACTGCGTCAGAACCATGGGCACACCTTTGCATGTTATGTATAAAGAATACTTAGAATACCCTGAGTGCTTAGAGATTTCAGAGTTGAATAATCCAGCAGCCACTTAGAGAACCTCTTTCTCATCCTTTCAAAAACTAAACGAGTCGCTTGCTTACCTTAAAGCCCACATGTTGCACAAACCCACTTTCTGCTTGCATTTGTTGAAGTTTCTGCTTTTTTAACTTTTTAAACTGTAATAGTTCTTTATATTCAGGTAAACTCCTATAAATGACAGGAATGCTTTCTTCATCCTGTTAAAAAGAACCAAATATAAAAGTGTTAGTTTGATAATTAAAAATTGTAGCACTTCGGTCCTCAGCTCTGGAAAAAAAAAAGACTAATTGTGAGAAAAACAGTCCTGATGATACTTCTGCTGACATTTATTACTCTTAAGACTCAGAAACCGAATGCCGGCACTTTGGTGAGTTCTGTGTTTGCTCACCAGTTCAGCTAGAGCAGCTGGCTGATGGCACCACTGCTCCTCCATCTCTGCCCACCGGCACTGGGCTTGCGCACGTGTGTCGTGCCCACGTTTTCAAATGGGTGTTGAGGAGCCAAATCTAGGTCCTCGTGCCATGCAGTAAGCACTTTACAAACTGACCCATCTTTCTGGCCCACCCTCCAATTTTACATGACTATCATTACTGTTCTAAGGCTCAGGTGAGCTACACTGCCTCATGGTGTAAGGGTATGGAATGACTCCACCTGCCACACAGTGTCAAAGCCTACGGTCAGCAGGGTTGCTTCAGAAGCCTCGTATCCGACCTCTTCCTATTCAGCTTTCACATCTGCCTCTGTAACATGGTGGTTTTTAAACAAGTAAACAAATCTCTGTCCGTGCTTTATATTCTGCATTTGTAATAACTGATTAAAATGCACACTTTTCACTCAAGTCACCCACTTCCATTCAATCATTCTGGCTATTTAGAAAGCACTGTGCACTATATAAATACTTCAAGAGGTTCATAGAACACTGACTACAAGATGTAAAATTCAGTACTAATTCCCAACTCTACAATTTACCAGCAATTTCCTTCCAAAAGTGACCTGCAATATCTGTGTGCTCATATTACTGAGAAGACCATTCGCTATGCTGGCAATGCTAAGACTCTCTTAGTGTCTGATCGTCTGTCTGTGGTCTATCTGCTCTCAGTTCCAATCTTTCTCTGGTCCCCATTCTGGCAGCTACCCCCTTGACCTTGCCTTCAGGTAGTGATGTCTGCTCCAAAACAGCAGTCAGCCTCTCACGATGCTGCTCGCTCCCCATCTCTCCTGAGGCCTCATCTCAAGCCTAAAAAGCCCACTGAGGCACCCAACCCCTATCTAGATTTTCTATTTGCCCAATCTTGCCCTGCTACCCAGGATCCTTTGTTCCTTAATGACTGATTGCATGGTTTCCCATCAATCCAATGCCAAAGTTCTATGAATCCTCAACCCTGGATAAGGTAAGATCTCATCTCATCCACGGTCAGGTTAGGTGTCATTGACTACTATGCTTCTTTTCACATTAAGGAAATGGATGCTTACAGAAGTTGAAACAACTGCTTCAGGTCATTCATACGATTAATTAGTGAAATTAATTAATTAGTTGATGACGTGAGCCCTTATTTTCATGATACACCCAGCAGCCCAAGACATAAATATCTTGCATTATCTAACTAACTAACTCTGTTATGACGCAAGTCTGTCAACTAGTACTAAATGTCAGGTTCAAGATCTTCAACTTGATAAACGCTTCTTCAGTTTTACACTCCACTCCCATCTTTCATCCATTTCAAAGTTCTGTAACTATTATTAAGTCTCCACATTTTTAGTACAGATGGGTGACTCTATAGACACAGAAAGATCCTACTGATGCTTTCTTTCCTTTGTCAAATTTGTCCAGACAGCACGGAGGATGTGGGTACAAGAAGCTGGAAGAATGCTGTCCAGAGAGTTTCAGGTAGTGGAGTGGAGAATATCTGAGACTGTACTGTAACAGAAATGACTTAGTAACATACTCAACTGTATACTCAAAAGCTCTCTGAGTTATACTATCTCAAATGTTACCTAAAAGAGACAACTTTCAAATATGACTAAGGTGGAACACAGATTTTTCAAACCAAGGAGTAAATCATGCACACTGAATTTTTTTAGCAGCTGCATCTCTGGAGAGAGAAACCTACATATGTCATCAAAAGACTCATAAATACACATTTTAAATAGCTATGTGGATCAGAAAGGCATGATGATACATGCTTTTAATTCTAGCTCTCTAAGGATGCTGAGGTAGAAGGATTATCAATTTCAAGACATTCCTAGGCTACAGAGGGACTGCCTCCCAAAAACAGTAATCAATACGATTTGCATTAATAGTGTTTAAATATAAATGATACCAACAAAAAGTTAAATCTAATTTAATCTATTACATTATTTGATCAACTTTTTAAAAAATGTTTTAGTGGGAATTGAATCCAGGGCTACCATTGAGTGCTTGTTTTAAATGTTCTGCCACCCTTTCACATGGCTAATTTTTTAAATTAAATTAAATTTTTTTACTTATTCATTTAACATCCTCCTCACTGCTCCCCTCCCAGTTACTCGTCCCCGACAATCTTCTTCTCTGAGCAGGTGGAGGCCTCCCTGGGTATCCCCATATCCTGGTCCCTCAAGACTCAGTGGAGCTAGGCGCTTCCTCTCCCAATGAGGCCAGACAACAGCCCAGCTAGAAGAACATATCCCACATACAGGAAACAACTGTGGGATAGCCCCCATCCCCGCCATTTGGGACCCATGTGAAGACTGAGCTGTACATCTTCCACATATGTGCGAGGAGGTCTGGGTCTGGCCTGTGTATGTTCTTTGGTTGATAGTTCAGACTGAGAGCCCCAAGAGTCTACAATAGCCAGAAGCTGGAAACAACCCAGATGTCCCTCAATTGAAGAATGGATGAAGAAAAGGTGGTACATCTACACAGTGGGATACTATTCAGCTATTAAAAACAAAGACGTCATGAGTTTTGCAGGCAAATGGATGGAACTTGAGAATATCATCTTGAGTGAGGTAACCCAGACTGAAAAGGACATGCATGGTGTGTACTCACTGATAAGTGGGTGTTAGCCATAAAGTACAGGTACCATGCTATATTCCACAGACCCACAGAAGCTAAACAAGAAGAAAAGCCCAAGCGAAGAAGCTTGAATCTCACTTAGAAGGAGGAATACAATGGTTATATAAGCAGCAAATAAAGGAGGGAACTGGAGAAAGGGAGCATGGGGAGGAGGATGAGGTGGTCTCCAGGACAAGACAGAGACCTGGCATAAGGGAGGCACTCAAGAATCAATGGAAGTGACCTTAGCTGTGACTCACATGGCTACTTTTTAATCAGTCTTTAAATACCATCTTCACAGACACTTTTCTCCGGTCTTCCTCTTAAACTTCCTCTCTAAACTAAGTACCTCTTAAATCTCTATCAAGGCTCCTTTTATTCCTTTGAAGGACTTTAACAAATATTAATTTATGTGATCAAAAAAGAAGCCCAATTTTGATAAGGATTTAGAAGAACTCCTCATCAAACTCCTAGCACAGCCCGTTACATGTTTAGGTAAATATTTCTTCAAATGAATCATTCTAACAATCACAAAGTACAAAACCACACACAGAAGCTGCATTTTAAAGATGAGGTATGAGCATTTCCAGAGGACAAATTTAAAGGGAAAACAACTTTACACTCACTACATAGTTATCTAAATAAAGAGGTATCTTTCCTTGCTAACTATCATTAAATCTCCTGCTCTGATTCTATGCAATCAGAGTACGAGTGTATATTCTTCAAGCAAGCAATCAACCACTTTACAGAAAACTGAGAGCAGAAGAACAAGTTAATGACACAAAGGGCTCAGTCCATACAACCCACACTGTGGCAACTCTGTGGACAAACCCAGCATGGGGAAGAAAAAGGAAAGGAGGGTTTTAACACCCCTCCCCCATTTATTGCCTTTCTTTGGATCCAAACAAACAAGTAATAAATAGCCAAGTTTGTGAGTAGAGCTTAGCTGTTAGAGTGCTTATTAGCATGTACAGGGCCCTGAGCAAGTACGTGTATACACATCCTACTGGGGCGAGCAAATATTCCACTACAGGAAAAGTTACCTTCTCAGAAACCTCAATTTAGTGTCTGGAACTCCCTCCAAATTAAGCTGAAGTGGACCTGGGGTGGGATGATGTGTAAACCAAATACTGCCCAGTGACAATTATAGAAGCTCAGAGACAGAATACAGGTTCACTGGGCTACTCTTCTTACACCTATGCTGAATCTTCCAAAAAAAAAAAAAAAAATACTAAAAGCATATTAACTCTTAAAGGGGACATGTCAGCCTTCTCTGAAGAGTAGGCATAATCAGAAAATCATTTGTTTCCTATTGTACAGTCAGCTGTATAAAGCAGGGAGTAACTTACTGAGGCCTCCTCGACAGCAGTGCTCATGTGGCTATGGAGACAGGACCGGTCATCATCTTCATCCATGTACACTGGTGGCTCGTGTGAAGTCATGAAAGTGGAGGGTTTAAAGAGGTGCTTATTAAGGGGGTGCTGTCGCCTGCTCGTTGAGGACTACAGGAGAAAACAATTGTTTTAGTGAGAGAGTGAGAAATCATTAATAGAATCAAAACCATACACACCCTACCAGTTACAGTACTCAATGCTGGCTGCACAGACTCTTACGATCAACTTACACAGAAAAATCAAAGAAGATAAAATGATTGAAGCCAGACAAATAACTACCCAGAGAGAGAGAGAGAGAGAGAGAGAGAGAGAGAGAGAGAGAGAGAGAGAGAGAGAGAGAAGTTTCCACACTGAGTCTATAAAACAATCGCCTAGCACTGAGCGACCACGTGCTTTACGGCAGTATCACTTCATCCTTGTGACATTCCTCCAAAGCAAAGCAGCCATCACCGCTCACTGGGAGACAGACAAGCATGGGTAGGAGGAGGGGAGCTTCATAGTGAGGCAGTGGTAGAAGTGGATTAGAGCTATGTGGTGGCACAGCTCTCATACCAGCGGCTAATGCAGATACCACTCATGCCAGTACATACCACAGACACAAACAGAACCACTGGACAGATCTCACCATGGCCCAGAGCCATTATGAGTGTGGTATGCTAGACCTTAACAGCCACAATGTCTACTAACTTACAAGAGACTACACACACAATGGACCAAATTTAGACTTTGCTAGTACTATTCCTTTTTGGTCTTTATTAACTCTTGGTTGTAATAATGCAAGGTGTAAAACAACACATTAATACAATTAATTTAGAAAAATTATTAAGGGGTTGAGGATATAACTCAATAGCCAAACATTTGCTCAGCATCAATTAAGTCCTGGGTTCGAACCACAGCACATAAAAAAGAGGGAAGAGAGAAAGGAGAAGAGGGAGGGGCCCTGAAGACGAGGATGAAGTAAGAACCATGACAGGTGTAAGCTGACAGTCTGAACACTGGTGTACGAGGTTCCTGTAATCCAAGGCTGTAAAGTCTCTATAGTTCATTAGTACATAAAACACAAACAACACCAGGCAGTGGTGGTCCACACCTTTAATCCCTGCACAAGAGAGTGTGAGGATAGCCTGGTGTATAGAATGAGTTCCAGGAAAGCCACACAGAAAAAACCTGTCTTGAAAAACTGGAGAAAAAAACAAACAAAACAGAAAACCAAAACCAATGCCACAGGCCTCTGTTGAACCACCGCTCACATACACAGGCCCACACAGACATAATTCAAACAATAAAATAAATCTTTAAAAAAATTCTAAGATGTGAACTATTTAAACAATCTTCTTAATGTAGAATTCTATAAACTAGCATTACCGAGTAACATTTGAAAGTGGTGTAAGGAAGGAGATATCATAAGGACTTATCATGTTGGTGACTTCCTGTGGACCCTTTACCTTGAATGCTAAAGGCCCTCATTTCCTCCCTAGAACCCTGAAGCAATGGGGGAGGGGGCAAAAGGCTGCCTGGCACTAGTTATGAAACCAGCAGCACACTAGCACTCAGCCACAATTCTAGTACTTGCTTCCCAGCAGAGGCAGGAGGACCACCACAAATCCTGACCCACACAGCGAGTTCTAGGCCAACTACACAGTGAGATTCTGTCTCTAAAATCAATGGTTCTCAGCTTAGTAGTTTACAATTTACGTATGTTATTATGGCCTACTGTGCCTTTCTATTAAAAAGGTTTGAGAACACTGTGTGCTTCTGACATAACAGCCACCTGTCAGTATTCTCACCATGAAGTGGCAGAGAGAGAACACTACTTAAAACTGCACTGAGGGCTCAACATCTCAGTAACATTTCCAGTCTGCGCATCAGAGCACAGAGAAATCAGGCCTACATTTGAAGGCTAACATCACTAAGACATTCCCAACACAGAATCATAGTATAAAAAGGCTTGGAGTAGTACTCATTCATAATTACTCCCAAGAAAACAATGAAGAACTCTTAAAACTCAGTGTATTCTTCTAAGCAGCAACAATGGAGTCTTAGTCTGCATTTATACCCTACACAGTGAAATGTCAAAATGAAGAGGAGCGCACTTCACCGACACACACCCACACAGCAGTTCCGAACCCAGAGATCCTCCCTGAGGTTTGCTCCTGTCTATACTCCTTACCTTCCTGGAGTATATATATAAGTTAGGTGTTCTGCCTGGAACTGGTATGCCGGCTTTAGTTAGCTTTATGAAATACTTCTGTACACGACTGGCAACCTAAAGAAACATGACAGCTCTTTCAACATAATGAAATAATGTGATATTTGAGAAGTTTTAAGTGCTAACAATTAAATCAAGAAGTAAACTTTTAAATTGTCATCAAAGACATTTATAAGTAAAAACCTAGACAAAACCAATTCAAGTAAATTTAAGTTTTTTTGATTCCAAAGCTAAACAATCATTCCACTGGTGAGCACTGAGGAGCACATATGCGGCCCTCTCTGTCAGTAATACAGATAGACGGGCATGATGAAGGAGACTACAGTGTCCATTCTCAGAAAGACAATCAGGGATGGTATTAATGAAATGCCTCAAAATCCAACAGCACAGTCTAACAAAGAGGACACTGTCAGCACATTCACTAAGCACTCAGGAGATGCAAGGTCCAATGCATGCATGCGCATACATACACACACACATACACACACATAGACACACATACACACACACAAACACAAAGGTACATACATATGTATACATACACATACATATATTAAATGTTTTACATTGACACAAAGCAGTGTTATTTATGCTATTTCTGCTATCAACATAAAAATAAGCAGTACTAATCAATTTAAAACTACCGTACACTAGAGCTAGCAATGGTTATCAGTTGTGCTGGTGTGGCTGCAGAACTGCCCACCGGAAACCATTTGCCACTCAGTCTGCAGCAGTCCCCATCACCTGTTTGGCTGTCCGGTTGCCCAGTTCATCAGCAATCTTCTGCCACCGCCGAGATTCTACTTCTTCAGGAGGGTACTTCAGGAGTAGCTGTTCGAGTTTTTTCTGTACCAAACCCAAGACCAAATTTTAAGGGAATAAAGGATTCCATTTAAGATCCTGGAGTTCTGATTAGATACATTCACGGTTCACTCAGAGCACAGCAGTGCTTTCCAATCTGGACGTCATATCGCATTAGTAGAGATTCTCAGGTAGAAAACAGTTCCCTTAGGAACGTAAGATGCCACGGGCACAGAGTGAGATTAGAGGAGACCCCCGTATAGAGGCTCTTCCAGTCACCTCCGTGACAAAGCAGCACAAAAACCAGGAAGGTGTACTGGGGCTGTATCCATCTCAGTGAACACAGCTTCTCAACTATCCTTTCTTGCTGGAATATGGCTCCCTTCAGCTTTAACAGAAAACATGCAAATTCACTGGATTTATAATAAGAGACTCTTTCTCTTTTGTGTGATCTGTCATCCAGGCACCTGAGTGAATATTAAAACCTTAAGACAGACAACCATTTATACATAAAATGAAGCTTCCCCGAGGCTTTTTATACACCCTCAATCCCACTGAAGGGAACCAGACTCCAGCACAGGTGATCCTAATGCAGTTTAGCTTCTCAGCCCCCACAGCAGAAATTGAAATGGAACTGGAAACAGCCTTGCTTGTCCTGAAGCTTTGCTTTCTCACAGCTGCTTTTAAGAGTATCCACCCACATCTAGCCTCCTTCTCAAACCCAGCTTCTTTTTCTTTAAGAATTATTCTGTTTGTATGTCTTCAAAATCCAAAATTCATAAAATATGCAAAAAGGTGTACACAAGTACATCTAAATATTTTGAGCTCGTAATTTAAAGAATTAAACACAATAGTTAATGCTTGCCTGGTAGTGCTAAGTCTACTATAACAGTCTACACCTCCTTCTAACCCAAAGACGCTAACAAGTGTGTACGTGTCACCTGCTCGTCAACAGTCCACAGCTGGTTGAAGGTCTCAGGTTTGCTGTCATCACACAGACGACCTCTTATCATCTGCATATAAAAAAGGTTTTAGATAAATGGAAAATATCAAGGGTATAGTCAAAGAGCACACAAGACATGTCTTAGAATTTTCAAAATATCTTTGCATAGTTTTTAAAATACACATCACCTATTTACTGATTTTTTTTCTCATATTCTTATAACTCCTCTCTAGAAACGGGAAATATGGGATCAAAATTGAAAACAGTCCAACTGAGAAAAGGCCACATTGGAAATCCTGGTGACACTCTGCAGTGCACAGGGACTAGGAACAGCACCCACAATGCCCGTTTAAATCCCTTAAAACCCAAATGTGACCAACACAAGTTACATCTTATAAGAGCCTGCAACTTGAAAGCTGGGGCATAAACAGCAGAGGGTGGAGGCAGAGGCAGATTGCCCTTCACTTGAGGTCCGTGTTCTCACTGTCTGTTTAACAACACAAACCAGCAGAGCGCCCCACGCCATGGCACTCAGGCAGTCAGGTACTGCTCACCTGAGGACGAGGATGCGGACCTTCTGGGCCATCACTCAAAGGCAACATGGAATATGAAAGGGAGTCTCCATCCTTCTTAGGATCTAAAGGACTTTTTGGTCTAGCAGGCAACCCTACTAAAAATAAAATCATACACAGAATTATTCAGTCAGGATGCTGCAAGACATTTTCCTCATTAAACTCTTATCACATAGGTTCTTACCTTTATCAAAAACTAACTTAACTCTCCTAGTGTGTCTTTTGCGATGTTTAAACTCCCTTTCAAAGTTGCCAAGGCTACTGGTGTACTGGTCCCACACGATCTCCGGCAACTGCACAACTCTCTGTGGGTATGGAAGCCCTATATCAGCCTGGGGCAGAAAAAGACAAAACAAAATACCAGAGTGACAATGTACACTTAGCTCAGAAGATAACAGGTAAATTCAATGCAGTAGGCACATTGTAAGCACTACTCCTGGGCGCTAACACGGCGTATTGACACTGCACTATACAGAGGTACTTACTGCATCCATAGCAATTTACACATAAACACCACAGCCAACACCCGTGAGCTCCGAGAACAAGCAGGGCCAGTGTGCTGGATCCAACAGATGATGAAATACACAGGATTTGACATTCGCCGCAAGGCTATGGCCTACTCACCCCTGCCACATAATAATCATGACAACTTTTTCTTTCTTGCAGTGCTGGGGATCAAACTTGGGGCCTTGTACGAAACATGCAAACGCTATACCACAGTGACATCCCTCGCTCCAAATTATGACATCTTAAAAATAAAACTGGTAAATTAAATCTAGGCCGAAGAAAAGCGACATACTCTTGCATCTTCACTGAGTATGTGATTTTAATACACACCTGTTTATCTTTGTATAACACATTTCTCTCTGAATTTAAAAGATTTCTAAATTAAACCTACAAATGAAAAGCAAGCAAATAGCTAACTGCATATAAATCTAGTAACTATGCCTAAAAGCAGGTTTTTGCTTACCAGAACACAAATAAAACAAGATTAAAGTTAATACAGTATTATTTATTTCTCTATCAGTTTTAATTTAACCTGCCAAAACTTACCATTTTAAGAACATTTTTTTTTTTCGGAGCAGGGGACCGAACCCAGGGCCTTAACCACTGAGCTAAATCCCCAACCCTTTAAGAACATTTTTGTGCTCAAGCTGTTTAATAATAAAAAAGGCAGAGTTGGGTCCCCACTTATTCACTGTTGGGTTTACGTTTCTGCTGTTTAGAGCTGCGTTGTCTTGTCTCTTGAACATGTCTCTCACAGCCCAGGATGACCTCAAATCTGATCAATTACTAAGTGAGGGTGACCTTCAACTCCTGTTCTTCCTGGCAAGTGATAGGATTCTAAATTTGTACCACCACACTGTTCCAAGGGGAACCCTATTTTAACAGGGAAGGTACTATACAGCTCTGAAAGCCGGTTTTAAACAAGCCATTATACAGATGTTGTATGTATTATGAAGTGCAGTGTTTTCTGAAATCAGGGAAAGAACACTGTGTTGATTAACCAAATGACATCTCTCAGTTACCTTGCACACAGAAGTGCTGACACTCAGCCTTTCAAATGCACTGAGCCAGGCTCAGTGGCAGCAAAGCACTACTTATCTACAAGGCCTGGTTCCAGCCCAGTACCAGAGAACAACACGCCCCCCTCCCCCCAGACATTGTCCTTGTGTTTGTTTACTGATCAAATGGGGGCTCCTACTTTGATGTACTTAAAATGGCTCGCTGTTAAACATTAAAGTTTCAAAAGAAGAGAGAAAACTGTTTCACACTAAGAAAACAAAGCTTTTTACAAAATTAAATTCATAATTTCTCTTGGTTATCATAACCTTAAATATGTTTAAAATAAATTTTTGTGTTGTCCCTATAAAGGTTTGCCTTTTTACACAGTAGTGGCAAGTGCACCCGAGACAAAAGCAGTTAATAGTTAATAAATCCTCTCAGCAGACCTCGGAGGTGAGAGGGCGGTGAACAGACACAAAGGAAGCCAACGGAAGCCTGGCTCTGTCTGTTTGGGCAGTTTCCACTGTGCACTCATTCCATGGGGAGGACGACACAACACTGCCTTCAGTAACATGGCTAACCTGAGTCAGGCTGTGGAATTAAATATTCTTAAGGCATAAACTCATTTTTTAAAAGCATAATTATCTTAAATTACTAAATATGCCATAATCTTCAAAAGTACCAAAGTACGTTCTCTTTGTACCTTCTTCTGAAGTTTCTCCACAAATCCAATAGGATTGTTCAGTGCTTCTCTCTGGTGTCTGCCTAGACTTTCCAGGTCTTGCACTGCTTGAGAACGCTGAGCCTCAAGTACAGCAATGGTCTGCAGAAGTCTCTGATAACTAGAGACAAAGAGAGGTCTCTCACTTAACGTTTTCTACTAACAACAACAAAAACTTAGTTCAAGTCATCATCTACTATGTATTAAGTCACACAGTCTTTTTAAAGTTACCTGAGAGAGTTTAGTAAAACATATTACTGGGAATAAATGAGGTCTTCCTGAGTTACGAAGTACCTAGTCAGAAAACATTAGTTAGAGAAATCAAAGCCTTTTTCCCATCTTAAAGCTTCTAATTCTCGAACCTTGAACAAGTTCAGAAAACAAGAAACATTTTGATGTTTCAGCAACCAAAACTTTAAGAAACTTCTTAGTAAAGAACTAAAATTCCATAATTTCACACAAGGAGAGGAGTCATCAAAGCCTACTTTCTGGTTATACTAATGTGAGAACAGAATACCTAAGGCACACTTTCTCCCCAACACCACAGGACGGGATTCACAGTATGATGAGGTAGGTCACACAGTTCTCAACTGTTCTGTAACCTACTTCACCCACATCTGAGATTTCACTTTCTACCACAAACCTCAGTATTTTCCCAGCACTCACGATAAGGGCAAATGTTCAGTTCAGAGAAAAGCTGGAGGTGTTATTTCCCTACTGCAGAGGTTGGCTTTAGACAGCAGCTACAGTTTCATCCACGTAAATCCACCTATTTGTCAACATCCTGGAATCTCACTACAGGAGAGAAACACTCATGAGCTCATTCTCACTCAGTGTCTCTTGGGTAACACTGTCCTGGTTTCACATACAAATACACAGAAATGGGGGACCCCAAGCCTTGAATGCTCACATGCTTCTCACAGCAGTAATTTAAAAGTCACTGTAAATCCAATGCACAATACGGAGCTGTGTCCTTCAAGTATCAGCAGAGCAGCAGTTTTCCTTATAGTCCAAATACATTGTTTCTCAATCGACCACAACTATAACTTCATTATGGAAAATACATGTTTCGTTTGCTTTTTTTAAAAGTCAAGTTATCACACTTCCTAGCATATAGATTCTCAATCAATTTATTGACTAAATAACTGTCTGATGTTTTGCCCAATCAGAAGTAAAGTAAGTCTTGTAAGTTAGAAGCCAGAAAAGCAGCAGAAATATCTAAGGTAAAACAATGTTCCTACAAGACTCACCTCCATGGTGATGCTTAACCATCTTATTATTTTTCAAGTCTTTGTAAACTAAAGTTGATGACATGTTGAATATTAATATAAAACTGTATGGGTTATGTACATAGTCAATTTGAGGACCATGTAGGACACAAGAGATGCTGTCTGGAGTGGAAGGTACTGAGAGCCTAACTTTTCAACTCTAAGTTTGCTTAACTCTGGCAAAATGACATAAGGCATAAGATAAACACGTAAGGTCTATAATGAAGTAAGGAAAATCTGTACAGGAACAGTGAGTTCCAAGTCTCTACCCCAACTTAAGTTATTTCACAGATTAGTCAGAGATTCTGACAGTCTATCCCTGGGTAGATAATGAAAAGAATTGTTAAAAACTGGGACAACATGCTCTACATTAAGAAACAAACTGAACAAGAAGGGTTCACCAATGAATCCAAGGTAAGACTCAGTTGTTCGTTAATACAATCACTGACTGCTAAGAAAACAAGGCACTCTCTAAAGCTCTAGAAATTATCAAAATACAATAGGTGTGGAAATTAGGATTAACACAGGAACTAAAATAATGGGAGAAAGAAACAGTCATGAGCACTGGCCATCGTCCTGAAGATGAAAGAAGGCTTGTAGCTGAGGATCTGTCACAGTGGCCACCTACTCTTTTGTTTGAAATTCTCTAAATGTCTTAAAGGAAAGAAAGCTGAGTTCTGTAGCACATATCTTAAGTCCAACAACTGAGAGACAACCATGTAAGAGGCAGCAAAAAAGGCCACTTCTGATTGATTGTACCTAAGTATAATTCAGGGGCTAAAACAGAAGGAGAAATCTAAGAGCACTGTGTCTGAAAATAGCACAACAAAAGGCCTAACATTTGTTTTGTATATTTTAAATTTCATAAACTTAAAATAGGTGTCTTTCATTATTCAAGGCATACTACAAAACAACAACAACAACAACAAAAACCCTCTGTCTCAAATAGATGTTAGAATAGTATCAACTCTCCACAGATGTTCATCCAAGTATTTTTTAAAAATCCAAATCCAGTAATAATGCTTGGGAAGCTAGCCGTGCTCTCTGTGTGATGTGAAGTGGTAACTTTCCAACAGGACACTGGTGTGAGCACTGAGCTGGTAAGAGCTGTCTGCCTGGCCCCGACGGCGATGCAGCGAGCAGTGAGCAGTGAGCGTATCCATAGAGCTCTCCCATCCCCTTTACTTATGGCCTTGGCGTGCAAACATTTAGCGTTCAGGCTAGGAGATGGCATTTGACACAGCGCCAACACCTACGTTATTTTCACTACATTCTTGGTCAAGTTTTACTGATTTTATGAACATGGACGTTTACTATGTCTAACAGACTCTCTCGTCCATCTTCTAGGCAGTACTTGCATGTACAGCCATCAGCAGAGGAGGGAGAAAGAGAAACGGGAAGAGGAAATTTTTACTTTTCAGTGCACATCCATCTTTTGCCAGGGGCCAGGTTTCCATTTCTACGGTGAAGAAAAGTCTTAAGAGCTCACTTGGACATTTTTTAATC
Organism: Rattus rattus; assembly: GCF_011064425.1. Classification (NCBI taxonomy): domain Eukaryota; kingdom Metazoa; phylum Chordata; class Mammalia; order Rodentia; family Muridae; genus Rattus; species Rattus rattus. The sequence continues at coordinate 9,182,630 of NC_046156.1, forward strand.
TTAAAAAAAAAAAAAAAAAAAGTGGAAACCTTTTTTAAAAAAAAAAAACCTAGCTTTAAGACATTCTGCTAAGAATGCTGGTCTAATTCTTCAAAATAGTAATTGTCAGGAGGAAAGTCCTGGGTCAGTCCTGGTCTCTGTGCTCCCTTCCAGGTGTGGTGGAGGAGGGTGAGTGCAGGTGAGGAGCACAGCTGCAGTAAAGGCAGGGACATTAGGGAGTCCAGAGGAAGCTGCTCCTCCCGCTCTATGATTACAGATGTGCTCACCACAGTGAGATCCGTATTCTGACCACTGCCTTTAGTAAAGATTGTTTTTAAAAGTCATGTTTTATCTACATTTGTTTACATTTGATTTTCTAACTGGATTTTGACCAATTTTTTCCTCCTGGAAATTCACCATTTTTCTTCCGTCTACTTTTTCTTCCCTTTCTCTGTTTCCTTCTTTATTCCATCATTTTTACATCCATAAAGCTTATACTTGAGTATCTACATTATGCTTGCCCTTGCTTTTCTATAATTATTTAAGTGTCAGCACTGTTTGTAACTGATTTTCACTGTAGCTATGCCTGGCTTGTGCTGCTGCTGCTGTTGCTATTTTGTTTTGGGGTTTTGGTTTTTTCCTTCCTAAGCATCCACAGGTACTGACTAAATCTTCAGGAAAAGTATGCAGGGGCATACTTCCTACTTAAAACCACAAGAAATATGGAAAAACAAAGCAAAATTATTCTTCTTCCAAATCCACAACTATTCAATAACTGAATTAAAAGGATGCTAAAATGTCAACTCCAAAATTTAATATGAGATAAATGACTTGAAGAATGAGAAATCCAGGAAATGAGAGACTAGCAGGGAGAAGATCTGGTAGGTGAAAAGCTCAGTAAACCAAACTCAGTAGAAAGCATCTGAAGGCCGAAGAGTCGCTCGCATACACCAAGGTGGTGACTTGAAAACCAATCACAACCACAAAATTCAAGATGCTGAAATTCAAGGGGCCATGAATCTGTGCTCAAGCTGAAGAGAATCAAGATGCAGGCTAAAGGTACATACGACTTATTAAAAAAAATTATCGTTCAAAACCCCTCTAATTTAGAAAGAGAAACGTACATCCAACTACATGCAAGCAGCACTTAGAACCCAACAGAGAAAAGAACTTCTCTCTGTCATATTGCAATTAAAGACTGGAAGACAGCATATACATGCTTATGTATGTATGTATGTATATTATAATTACAGCTAAGTTTGAGAGGCTGGAGAGATGGGATCAGCAGTTTAGAGCACTTGTTCCTCTTGCAGTGGACCTGGGTTGGACTCCCAGGACCATATATATATGGTGGCTCACAACTATCTGTAACTAAGCTCCAAGGAATCTGACCCTCTCTTGTGGCCTCTGCAAGCACCAGAGATGTGGGCAAAACACCCAATATACATAAAATACAAAATAATATCTTAAAGAAGACATTGTTTCCTTTTCCTCTTACTTTATATATGCTAAAAAACAAAACAAAAATAAACAAATCTCTCAACAACCGTTGCTAGTGTGCTCCTCTACCAATTACCTAAAGCCCTGAAGATCTCATCAGCTCCATGAGTCACCATTAACACGTTTTGCCTACAGTAAATTATTAAGACAGTTAGCTACTTTGTGACCATTAAACACACGATAACTCTTTCATTCCCAGAAAGCTGACTGGTCTTGGAAAAAGAAGGCTGTTTTGACTTGCTCGACTGTACTTTCAAATCCTAACCACACAACAGGCTTGCCAACACTTGGTCTCACAGAACACAGTAGGTACCTTGAGTGTATTAGAACAAGAAGAGCTAAAGCTCACTGCCCTCCACACTGCAATGGCGGGGGTTGAAGGAATGATTCGGGAAAGTTGCCTGACACCACATTTTCCCCTGGGCCCACATGGTAGAAGGGGAGAAGCTAACTCCACAGGTTGACTTCCGACGTACCTCAAGGTCAATACAGCCACAAACGTGCAGACACATACAAATAAATAAATGTAATAAAAACACTGTTAAGCAGCAAGCGTGTTTAAAGACACTGTAGCAGTTGGAAGGCAGAGACCATGATTTGGAGGCCAACCTGGGCCACAGGGTAAGATCCTGCCTCAAAAGGCAAAAGGAAATAGAGGAAAACAAAACAACTAGGATCTTTTCCAGTAGACCTTAGGATCCACTTAATTACCTTGAAATTTTCAAAGACCCTCAGTCAGAATGTCAAATATAAAACAGTTCTGAAGTTCCGAAGGGTAACTGACTATCAACTCTATGACACATTTACTAGCCCAGTTCTACAAGATGATCTAACAGCAAATTATGTCTTGTATGCCTCTAACTAAGCCCTTCCACCTAGTTATAAATGACACCAGTAGGTAACAGTACTCTGCAGAAGGAAGAGGATAGCCCAGGCTACAGGGCAAATTCAAGGCTGGTCTGGTGATAGATCAGCATCTCTGGAGGGAGGCAGACTGTTTTCAAACCTGTGGTCATCAAATAAGACTTAATCATACCTCCATTTATCCACTGCAATTTCTGGAATGAATTTGCTAGGCCACATACAATGTTGTGAAAGGAACTGCACACTGCACACTAAGAGAAAACTGTTAGGCAAATGGAACAAAGTAACAGCCGCCACTCCCAAACAATCATGAACCGTTAGGGCCACACAGAAGTTGCCACTTTAAGGATAAGCACTAAGCTGGGAGCCACACAGATGACCCTTGGTTCATCCCCATCACCACAAAAGGGTATAGATTTGTTACATTGTTAAAGTGTTGTCTAATAATAAGATAAAACTCGGAGCCTAAGTGTGAAACATGAAAGGAAAATCCCTATGATTCCAACATCATGAAATAAAAGTTGTCATATTTTAATCTAGGGAGAAAAATATGTAAGTTTTTATAAAATATAGGGGAATATAAAATGCTAAATTAATTTTTACAAAGCTATATAATAGGTTTTATTCAAAATACAGAGTAATAAAAATTTCTGCTAAATAAATTTGTGCTTTAGAGATTACCAACACTATTCTTTAGTATTCCCATATATCTGGGAATAAAAATTGGGCCCCAAAATTAAGGCACTCCTAAAAAAGAATACACATCACTAACAATGTATCATCAGTTCAAAATTGTAACAAATGGTCCATTCTAACATCTTCAACAGAGATGCAGGGCATCCAGGAACTCGACAGTGCATTCCTAACTAATCTGCAAACTGAAAACTATGCTTGCAAAAGTCCCTTTTAAGCTACTAACATAACACCTAAGAATTCTGGCGGTTTCACTGAGGGGCAGGGCTCTCTCCAGGGTGGAAATTCGCATGAACTGGTCACAGTTCCCTCACTACCTTTGCAGAAGTCATAGATTGGTTTTCACTCTTCCAAATACTCATTTTTCTTCTAAACGTCCTGTGTTTGTTTTTTAACATTACTAAAATTCTAACACCTTTACAATAAGAACACTCCCCAGTCTGTAATTCCTAAGACCATTTTGGTGTTCTACCTAAAAGAATAAAAATCATATTTCAGATATTTTAGTATATCACCTGATTTGGCTAAAGACAACCTAAGTTGCTTTCAAGACTGCGGGACACCAGCTCATGGAATCCTCCTGTTAGTTGGCTATTTCAATACATATATAAAGTCTATCTCAACAAATTATCTTTAAAATTTTCCCCTATTTAGGGAAAAAATTCACCAATGATTGGCTTTTGTTAAAAATAAGTCTGTATTTTTGCTCTAAGCACTGCCATCACAAGAGATATGCTCCCAACATGTCCTACTGTAAACCATTCTACTGTACTTATAAGCAGAGTAAAACTCCACACACAAAATAAGTAAAATACAATTCTTTCTTCTTGTTTCCCAGGAGAGTATCTCAAATATGATCACAATCTTCTACACCATCTTGGGCATTTTTACAGGAACATGTATAAATGAGTTACCCTTTACTAGGTAATTAACTACACAACTCCATCATGACTTTACACTGACCCCTCGTGGCCCGGGTCCCCAAACACTTCAACAATCAGCTCCCACTGCCCTGCTGCCCTGTCCTTCAAACAATCTGCTTTAATCTCATTAAATTTGCCTGTGCTAGCTAATACCCATAAATTGAGTTGTATGAACTGCTGTGTCCTGCTTACTACTTTCAAGATTCATAGTACTGTACTTTTCTTTTTGAATGTCTAAAGCTGTTTTTAAAGGTTTTTTTTTGGGGGGGGGGTGTTGAGCATACAAGTGTTTTGCTTGCATGTGTGTCTGTGCACCTTATGGTGTGTGACTTGTGCTCAGAGACCAGAAGAGGGTGTCGGATGGCCTGGAACTAGAGCGCCATGTAGGTGCTGGGATTCAAATCTGGGTCTGCAAAAGCAGCAAGTGCCCTCAACTGCTGTGTCATTTCTCCAGCTATTCCTCCTTTCTTTATGGCCATGTAATAATATTCCATTGTAATAACATTCAAGGACTTCTGTCTGTCTGGGTTGTTTCTACCTTTTGGCTATCATGATTTGTGCTATTGTGAACATCTGCATTTAAGTTCTTGTTTGAACATCAATCTTTAATTCTCTGGGGTATTTGAAAGGAGATTTTGGCCTATGAGGGCATTACTTTTATGCATGTGGTATATTATATTATACAGTCAAGCAAACATGGAGGCCAGAAGCTGACTCAGGGTGTCTTCCTTCAATACTTCCTTATATATCAAGATAGGACCTCACTTGAAACCAGAGCTTGCAGACTGGGCTACTCTAGCTGCCAGCTTGCTTTAGGGAGTCCCTTCTTGTCTCCAAGCATTGGGATTATAGGCAGTGCCTGTGGCCTCATGGGATCCCAATTCTAGCCTCCTTCTTACACAAATGCTTTATCTTCTGAGCCATCTCTTCAACCCCCAAGGACAGGTTTAGCCTATTACACTTAGTTATTTATTTCTTTTTTCCCTACAGACAGCAGGACACCTGACCCGGGGGATCCAATCTACTACCTCATCACTAAGTGCAGCGCTCGACACTGTAAACAGACATAGGGCTAAGGTCCCTACTGCTGCTAATGGTGCAGTGCTGTCACCATGACAAACACAACACAAGTCAGCAGTGTATGCAGATGAAACCCTAGGACAGTGGAAATTGAGAAGAATGAAGAAACTTGAGTACAAGGAGAAAAGAGAGAGAGGTATAAGGGCACATATAGTCTCCAATCCCGAAAGGTGAGGCACACCTGGACAGTATTTCCTGTGCTCAGCTAGTCAAAGACTGCCCACTGTTCTTTACTTAACCTTCTGACTCATGTAAGCTATATACCTGTATTGAAATATCATTTCTTAATTCTCATTAAGTATTCAATTGTCATATACAATGAAAAGAATTACAAGTCAACCTGTTTTTAAACATGTTAATAAAAAAAAGTATGTATGTACTCTACATGCATTCCAAGTACCCATGGAAACTAGAGGAGAGCCAAGAATCCCCTGGAACTGGACTTAAACCTGATGTGGGTGCTGGGAACCAAAGCTGGGTCCTCTGCAAAAGCAGCTGGCGCTCTATGCTGCTCCAGCTCAAGCCTTTGTCTTAAGTGTGTGTGTACACGTGAGGACAAGTGCCTGATGAGATCAAAGATATCAGAATACTCTGGAATGAGAACTACAGATATGTTCCACCCAATGTGGATGCTGAGAACTGAACTTGGGTCCTTATCAACAGCAATATGCACTCAAATGAACTCTGCTGTCTTCCCTGAGCCTTTCAAACTCCTTTGTTCTGAAGATAGCTTTGAGTGGGTTTCTAGTTCCTGCCACTAACAATAATGCTTCAGCTGCCTTAATTTCATTTTCCTTGCTGTTTTTTAAGTTTGAAGGCATTGCTTACCGAGGGGAGTATGTACATGGGTAGAGGGGTGTTCTTTCAAAATAGGGTCTTACTATCGAGGAGGTCAGACCTAGAACTCACTTCCAAGTGCACAATGACAGGTGCACAGCACCATACCTGGAACTATCACTGAATTAAATAAACTTCATAAAAGAATTTGAATCTGTATTTCTAATCACATTTACAGAGCTACCAGCACCCTAAAACCTGGGGTTCTTGTGGAGACAGAACTTAAAGAGCCTTTCAAACTGTTTTTACTACTTTTCTAAATGTGCAAGAAATGGAATAAAAAAATAAAAAATAAACCCAAAAGAAAACAAAAACCACAAACCCAACTTTTCTTTAAAAGGAGGAAGCCAAGTCTCACTGACCGTATTCTGCAGAGTCCATTCTATCTGAGTTGGATCATATGTTCTCTTTTCCTCATTCCGCACTTTTAGCTCAACCACTCTATGCACATTCACTGTAACGTTATCTTCTATGCTGGTATTGTAGCTGCAAGGTTTCAGGTAACAGAAACAAGGTTATGTTTAGGGTGTGGGGTGCAGGTCTGCACCCGTGGGAGCCAGAGGTCCATCTCCCTCCACCTTATATTTTGAGACAATGTTTCTCACTGAAGGATCACTGACTGGATACAACAGATGGATAGTCAACTCCTGAGATCCACCCTTCAGAGCCAGGGTTACGGAGACAAAACATTTCTCATTTCCAAGTCTTTCAGCCCTGAACCAGATGCATACCATTCTGTACTATTTCTAAAGCCTACACACAAAACTCAAGACTGTAAAAAGTACATTTAAAAATTATGCATAACATTTTGACAATAAAATTTTTATCTCAAAACACACTGAGTGGTTTTTATTCTCACTTTTATACTCCAATTATAAAAATATTAGTTTGACAACCTAATCTTAAATACACAACTCCACCAACTTCTTCCCATATGTAAGTTTAATGAGCTGTGAATGACTATGCAGCTTATTCACTTTCTTTTAAAACTTAAAATCAAGATCGTTTTCAGTGAAGTCTGGTAGCTGAGAATCCAGCCCAGTGGTAGAGCCTTGTCTAGCATGCATAAAAACCGAGGGTCAATTTTCAGCACTGAAAAAAATAAAAACTTTATTACCAGAAGTAAGCTAATTTTTCTAACATTTTTCAAAACAGGTTAAGGGTTTGGAAATTCTCCTATGCCAAAGGACAAGGTTCTCAAAAACTCTGCGATCTACTATAACAATTACAGCAGTTATCATTCACTACAATGCAGAGTGTAGGGTCAGTCTTGAGAAGACAAAGACTTCTCAGAGAACATGGTATTAAGTAAGAGGGCTCCTCCTTATTGACAGAGGAAAATCAGCAGGGAAATCAGCATAGTGAGGCAGACCAGAGCAGGCAGTAAGTGCATGAGAAGGCGCCCTTCAGGCATGCCCATCATTTCCACATTGTAACCCAAAGTCACATCACAGAGCTCAGCTGGAGAAATGAGGAAATCACAAACAACTCACAGAGGGACAGAACACCAAGTGCTGCACTGACAGCTGTCCTTGCGCACATGACACACACTTGGCTGAATGGGGGCATACTTAGTAAAGGTGTGCCACACACACCTCTAACCCCAGCACTCCGGCCGAGGCAGGCAGATCTCTCTGAGTCTAAGGCCAGCTTGGGCTACAAAGTGAGTTCCAGGAGAGCCGGGACCACACACAGAGAGAAACCCAGTCTCTGAAACCATAATCCCCACCCCAAAAACAAATTTTGGAAATTGGGCTGGAGAGAAAATTTTGAAGTTAAGGCATTTGCCACCAAACCTGACGCTGTGGGAGAACAAACACCTCTAAGCTGTCTTCTGACCTCTACAGACTTCTGTCCCTCTCCCACTAAATAAAACATTAACAGGAAAAAAACAAACCAGTAAATTCCTGTTAATTGGGCTAGCATGTAGAGTACTAAGGGACAGGTAGTAAAGGAAAATGTTTTAAATGAGCAGATGTTACCTAAAGCATGCACTTCCTCAGAGAAAAGGTTAGCTGGGGACCTGGACCACAGAAAGCAAGAAACCTTTTCAGATGACCCAGACAAGAGCCGACACTGACTGATGCTCACAGAGCTTGACCCAAAGCCGGGAGATGAGTTGAAAGCAGCCGCCTTTCTTCTAGACACTGCCAAGTTAACTGAAAGCTGCTGAAAATGACTCAGAAGCAGTAATAAACTCATTCCCATGCATGGTCTGCTGTTTTCTGTGCAAAAATGGAAATAGTTTTGAGAAATAGAACAGTCTGAGCTCAAGCTTCTCACTGAAATCCACTACTAAATAGGTAATCTTTTTAAGCCACAGTAGCTAACGAGAAGGATGCAAAGAAAATAGTAATTGAGACTGAGTAGTATCAAAACCAAGGTGAAATGCAAAGAGAAAAGTACATTCAGAGTACTGTGTACTGGCTACGATTATACAAGTGATGTATCAGCTCTTACGGTACCTGCTTGGCCTCGCACCAGGATGGAGAAAGGCGTGTCTGGTACAATCAACCACACTGCCTTTGTAAGGAACTTCATTTGAGTCTACACTTAAATGAGATACCATTTAAAAAATGGAAATCTTTTCTACTTGTAACTTCATAAAACTCTATGACATGTATGTTATACTTGCTACCTTGGCTCCTCACATAACTGTGCCTGCTCTAGAGTTTGCTCAGTTACTCCAGGAGAGGCTGGGAACACGGTCTGAGGAATGAACCCAGTGAAGGAACAGTTTGTGATCTCCAGAACAGCACAGTTAACTGCTGTTGACCAAATCAGCATGTACTTCAAACCAAAAGGCATAATATCCCCAACACTGAGAGTTGATGGACATAACAATTTTCTTAATCTGACCCTTATATAATGTATGCATTTTTGAGTATCACACTAAATTTGTAAAATGCACAATCATGTGTTAATCAGAAGGAAAGAGACACTTCATTTTAACTATAATGTTTGATTACCTGGAAACTGTGACCATGAAACTCCTTCTAAGAATATGTGCTGTGTATTTGAGAATCTGGTAGTATACTACAGAACTGAAGGGAAACAATAAGTAGGGAATGTAAGAGTTAGCAAAATAAAAGGTGAATCAAAAAAATTCTAACTTGGGCTGGAGAGATGGCTCAGTGGTTAAAAGCACTGACTGTTCTTCCAGAGGTCCTGAGTTCAATTCCCAGCAACCACATGGTGGCTCACAACCATCTGTAATGGGATCCGATGCCCTCTTCTGGTGTGTCTGAAGACAGCTACAGTGTACTCATATTCATAAAATAATTCTAACTTAAATTATTTTATTAGAGAAATTAGAGTTGTCCTAGAGAAAACAACTGGGAGATATTCCAGTTAATATTTTAAAGTTTTATTTCCCATCACAAGGATTCACTATGCAGCTCTGACTGTTTTGGAACTATGCAGGTTGGACACAAACTCAAGAGATCTGCCTGCCTCTGCCTCCCAAGTCAATAGCAAACACCACTACACTACAGTAGTTAATCGTATTAAAAAACAAAGCTAGAGCTAGAGAAATGGGTTAGAATGAGCACAAGCAGCTCTTTTAGTGGATCGAAGCTTGGTTCCTAGCTCCTATGTGGTAACTCAAAACTGTCTCTAACTCTGGTTTCCGGAGGATCTGATAGCCTCTTACTATCTCCAGCAGCATAAGATACACATGATACAAATATACATGTATACAAAGTATCCATATACATCAAAAATAAAAGAATTAAAGGCCATCTATTAGGAATTCGGGTAATCAGGTACTGACGTTGTATAGGAGCATATTCCCATGCCTTTCTACGTAGGATAACAGCATCTCTCGTGGCATTACTTTTCCAAACCTAGTACAGTTTTATGTCTTCTTGTGTGCCACTTCCTCTTGCTGGTCCTTGTAAACTTTATCTTAACCAGTGATCCAATTTTAACTTCTGCTCTAATCACTGCAGTATCTAACAGCATAACATAGTTCAAACAGCCAGGTTCATTCTTCAACTATAACTTCTATTACTCTAATTTTTCAATTTAGCTTTTTTATTTTATTTTAAATGTCAAAGAATACCAATTAAAAATAATTTCCAGGGCTAGAGGTAAAAGTTTAATAGCAGAGCCCCCAGTTCAACCCTCAGTATCTGAAATAGTAGTAATTAATATTTCCAAATAGTCAACCACCAGGCAGGAAAAGGGGTGTCATTAAAGAGGAAATACCCCCAAGTGTACATTAAAACTAGGCTGGGCATGACAGTACATGCCTCTAATCTCAGCAGAGGCATAGTGACCCCGTCTTAGAAATAAAAGAAGAGAAGAGGAGAGGGGATGGGAGAGGATGAGAGAGCAAGTCAATGGTGGTGGCTTATGCCTTTAATCCCACAACTTGGGTGGCAGAGGCAGGTGGGTCTCTCTAAAGTCTACATACACAAAGAAACCCTGTCTCAGGAAGAAAGAAAAAAAAAAGGAAAGAAGGAGAAAAGAAAGAAAAAGATCAAATTAAGAAAGGGGGAAGGAGGGAGAGATAAAGCAGTCATACTACAGCACAAGGCTAAAGAGATGGCTCTGCAGCTAAAAGCACTTGATGCTCTTGCAAAGGAACCACAACGGGGCTCACAAACATGCAGGCAAAACACTCTTCTATTAACTAAATTGAGTATCTAAAATAAACTTTAAAAATAAAATTAAGCCAAATGAAGGGCTGGATAGATACCTCAGCAATGAAGAGCACTCCCTGCTCTTGGAGAAGACCCACGCTCAGTTTCCAGCACCCACATAAGCAATCTTACAACTGCTTAAGAACATAAACCCATTCAGGCTCCCACAACTAATACTTCTTCAGAGTCAGACGCATCTGTTTATAGCCACGGCAGAGTAAATGACATTGGCTGACTCTTGTGATGACAAAGTAGGAACTACCTTTTTCAGACCCCAGGTAACAGACTATGCAAAACCGAGATTGTGCGAGAGGACAAGCCAATGAGGAAAGCCCCTCCTAGGAAGAGCCATCAGTATATTAAGCAACGAAGTGTTCTTCTGAACAAAGACTCAGAAAACAGCTTGGGGAAGCTGAGGAGTGAGAATATGGAGGACACAACACCAAAGAGGAATCAATAATAGAAAAAGGCCCTAAATGTACATGGAGCCTCAAGCTGCATACAAAGCTACACAAACTGAGCAGGAGATTATACAGATCAAGCAAACGACCACCATGGAGCTATACACAAAACAATCAAATGTTTACACAGCAAAAATTACACATGTTCCAACCAGCCAGAGTAAAGAATTCTTTCTACAGGAGGCAGGGCTTGGAGAAACAATCCATGCCTAATGGCATTCTACCCAAATGTCAGTGCCTCAGCCTTCCCTAATCTTGTCACGTGTATATACGTGTTTACATGGCCACTCATTTGGATCCTTTTTAGGACCCAACAGGTATTCGATGGGTAGAACAGCATTACAGTCAAGGATTGTTTCTCTAAGCCCTGCCTTCTGTAAAGAATTCTTTACCAATGTGTACTAAAAAAGAACCTATGTGTAGATCCTTTATCTGTACTGACCAATTAGAAGGGAAACTCAACAAAAATGAAAGAAAATACTAAGTCACAGCACTGCCCTAAGAACACAGAAAGAAGTGAAACTGGGATAAAGATCAGGGTCATCCAACATGAAAAACTCAACCTATCACAACATTGATATCATGAGTATCACTCCACCACCTCTACAAGGGAGAAGTATAAATCGACAATGTAAGACTATATTCATGTACTTAAGATGAGAGCAAAGAATCATTTAAAATCATCTACATTATTTGAAAACTTCAGATTTCTGGCAACAGGGCTGGAGCTGGCTAAGTAGTTAAGAACACCAGCTGCTTCTTTCAGAGTATTTGGTACTCTGGGGAGCAGGGTTCTCGGCACCTATGTGGTGGCTCACAAGCAACTGAAATGAAACTCCAGGACAAAGGGCTCCACAGGCACCATGCGGTGCACCCACATATGTGCAGGCAAAACACCCATTCAATAATAAAGTAGTATTTTTAATTTGGCAACAATTCACTCCATGTTTTGATTAATCAATGGCTCACTCCTGACCACAGTTATGCTTAGGACAGCTTTTGCTCCTCTCACTAACCTATTCGCCCAATGCCTGGGGCAAGCTTGGCTGGTTCTATGGCTCTTTCCACGAGCTGGCAAGCAGCAAGCATACTCTTCCCACTGCGTCCTAAACCCTCAGAATAGTCTCCTCGAATCAACCAAACCCGCTTGAAGCCCTTTGCTCTTCACAGACACACTACGCCTATAGTCCTTAAACTGCTAGAGCAAGAGCATGAAAGTGATGAGCACTGCCGTGGGCTATCTAAGATGACGCTCCTGACAGATACACACGGTCTATCACTACAGTCAGATTAAAACAAACACTCAAAGGTCTGTTCTGTAAGGTGTTCAACCTAAAAACCTAAGTCATCACTGCATGAAATAACTAGGCTCAGATTACCAACTAGAAGACAGAAGATTGAATCCAGTAGTAGATGACACTCTTGTAATCCCAGAGAGGAAAAGGGAGGAAAGTCAGAAGTTCACACTTACCTTCAGCAACATCATAAGCTGGAGGCCAGCCTGGGCTACAAGAGACCCTGTCTCAAGAAAGTAAAAACAAAACAAAAACTCCCTACTTTTTAAAAAGGCCAAGGTGCAACGCCATTTCTACCATTAACTCAGATGCCTTCCTTCTTTGTTTGCAGCAGTCTATATAGTACAAAGAATGAAACCTCTGGTTTCAGACACACTTCCAAAGCGTGCTCTCACCGAGTTAGTCCTCTGACCCTGGTGATGAGCCTCTGCTCTGCAGCCTACGTAATAACAGTCTTGGACATATACACTTCAAAGTTTCCTTTGTGTGATTACCTCTTGAATTAGAAAAGCAGTACTAAATATTAAGACCCAGGGCTTAAAATCCTCTTCTGACTCTGAGAGTACCTATTGATAACCAGGAACAAGAATCTCACCAGAAAAAGACTTTCTAGCCCCTGACTCAGTGAGCAAGTGGGGGAATGAAGACAATGTGAGCCATAGCTAAGCACCCCAAACACTTAGACTCATTCCCTGTGCCGTCATCACCTGATTGTGATCCAGGTCTAAAGCGAGGACTCTAAAGTACCTGTCAAACACCTGTGAGTGATGACTCCTGAGAGTCCTAAGACTTACATGTGATAGTCTTTTAAGCAGATGAATCCATTAGAAGGACAAGATGAAGGCTGCTAATTAAATCATTAGTTAGCTTAGAGTAAAGTTTTAGCCAGAACAGGGTTGAGTCAAAGCCTCCTACTTAACACATTATGGCAACCACAGCATTTTCTATTAAAACTGAGGTGGAATGGGTAGATTCTTTATCTGTGTACCATAACGCCCAACTATAATAACCTATTTTAGCTGGCATCAGAAAATACGACTTCTTCCTTCTGGAAGAGTATTCCTAAATATTGTAGACAATGCTAAATTTCCAGTTTCAAAGAGATCTTTGCTAGCACACAGGGTACTGTGTACAATCCACCAAACCACTTTCAAAGTATTTTACATTCTATAACCCTTGAACGCACTAGACAGCTGTAATGATGCTATTTTAAACAATCACTTGATTTATTTTTTAGTTTTGTTTTTGTAAATGCCAATCATCTCTGACATGGATAAAAAACATTAAAGTAGAAACATGGAGAAAAAGGGACTTTATTAAAAAATTTACATCAAACATGATCAAGTATTGTTTTCTTGAAATTACTTGGGAGCCAAGATGCTAATAAGTATGATAACCACTTCCCATCTCAGAAAAGCGCCTGCCTAACGTGCGCACTCTGTGTTGCTCCCTAGGAATGCCAGCAGTCAGCAAAACCTAACAGTAAGTGTCATCTGCAAAGACGCAGGACAGAGCAAAAGGTAAGGGAAGCAAAATAGTGATTTCTTTCACCCAGTGCTCCATATGCGTCCAAACTGAGCACTGTCCTAACCACAAACAGCATCCCAAACTCCAAAGCACTCCTGCTGTCTGTCATCCACTGACGACACAGAAGGCCACCTTTCTGACCGTTATGGTCACTCCCTGGATAATTATTTTATGGGAGCACTGTCTTTCTTAGTCACCATGAAAGTTCATTTTTCAAAGTAATGAGAGTGTAAATTACTGTTTTCTAGAATCAATAACCAGTGAAACTTAGGAGAATTATCCCATAGCAAAGACAACATAATCAAAGGGAAATAAGCCTACTGAGACATCATTTCCTAGACCGGTGTGGCTTAGAGGCTGAATGTGTGCCTCGCACTGCCAGCCTCTCAGTTCAGAAGAAATAAGTTCTAACGTAATTCACATCTGTTTAAACTGGCGCTGGCCATGGTCACACAAGCTTGAGGAAGTTAAGGCAGTAGAGTCACTTGCATCCAATTCAACACCAACCTGGATGACACAGGCACACCCATTCCACAACTAAGAAAGCAAGATATCATACTTATTGAGGTTTTAATTATTCCTCTAAAACATACATCCTCCTTGTTCCTGCAAATAAAAACCTTTTAAAAAAAGATTACATATAAATGAACATTTGTTGATTCACTTGGGTTTATTGTGTTTTCAAGACAGGGCTTCCTTTATATGACCCAGGCTATGCTCCTGCCTTGGCCACTCCTGCTGGGACACTGTTGGTGCGGCACCGTGCACCAGATCATCTTACTTCTACCTGAAATTCTTCCTTGATGCAATTATGTTTTTCTGCCTCAAACTGATCTCAGGTATATTAGACTCGTAACCTAAAAAACCATAAAACATTCAGGGAAAATTTTCTTAAATCACGGTATTAAGAAAATACAATTTTAAAAGAAAACAGAAAAAAATTTTTCCCAGAAAGGATACATATGATAAAAGGCACAGAACTGCCAGATTAAAGTCCTGATCAATCTAATAACTGTGGCAAAAAGATTATGTCCCACAGCCCTGATATGATACTGTGATCCTAGGATACGGATCAGGCATCTGTCAAAAAAAAAAAAAAAATCTTATGTATTCCTCAAATCCAAATATTTTTGTACAACCAATATAATCTGAGTTTGTGATAATAGTTGAAAAGTTGACCTACAAGAGAAGTTAATTTTCTTTTGTCATTGTTACTCATTAAAATCATTTTAATGAGCCAGGCACTTGGGAGGTAGAGGTATGTAGAGCTCTGAGTTCAAGGCCAGCCTGGACTATAGAGTGAGTTCCAGAACAGCCAAGGCTACACAGATAAACCCTGTCTTGAAAAAACAAAACAAAGAGTTTTGATGAACACTTTATAGTTCCTTCATGAATTATTTAGACGGTTAGCTCTGGTCCATTTGTATTACTCTCCAGAATACTTTAAAGTAGGTGAGCAAAATTGTGGACAATTTTGGACACAGAATTATTTGCCAAAAAAAAAAAAAAAAAAAAAAACCTCTGCAATAAGAGCTTGGGAAACAATAGTACTAACTAGGGTTGTGTCAAATGTTACTATCATAATGTTAATAGCACTATTTCTCTAAACTGTAAAGATGGATCAAGCACATTCTTAAATCAAACATTTTAATGGGGAATGAAGTGTAAATAATTTCTAGTCTGCAGCTCCATGCTCATTATTTATTTCACCCAGAAAGGAAAGGCAGACATTACAAATCTCTACAAGTCTAAGCCAGAGTGAGCTGGATGGACGCAGCATTGACAGCACTCGTGTTAACACTTTACACTGGTCTTTTCTTTTCTCACACACCACCCATGCTTTCACGGTCCTTTCTTATTTAGACACGTGGGACACTAGAACTACAGAGAGAAGTAACAAAGGTCAATGTCACGACACCAAGGCTCTTAGTTTGAGTTTAAAATGTATGTTAGACCTAAACTTACTGCTACAGTGTCAACTTCATCTGTAACAAGAGCATTACGGACAGACATCTAGTAACCAATCCTGAAACCCGGGAGTGATAGGCAAAGCAGAACTCATGGTTACCATATTTACACATACTCTTTGTTGTGTTTCAGTGCCACATGATCTGATTCAAAGTAATAAACATCAGGGTCATCATCTTCCTCTTCCGCAGTGTGCTGACTGGCACTCTCTTTGGCAGATGGCAAATGTCCGATATTCATTCTGGCCTCTGAAGATGGCTTACTTAGTCCTTCACTTCCATAGTTTTCAGAGTCACAACACAGAACCTTTTCATCTTGAGAGATCTCAACAGGATTTGTGGGAGACTCACTTACATTATCACTAGCGGTTGTGTTTGTCTCATTGGGACTGAGATTATTCTCCTCAAATTGTCCATTTTCTCTGTAAGGAGATGTGTTTTTAGTGGGACTACCTCTGGTTTGGGCCGCCCTTCGAGGTGAAGTTCTCAGGGTGTATCGATGTTCTTGAGGTTCTGACAAAGATGTCATCTGAGCTGAAACACAGTCTAGCATAGAGGACAGTTCAGGCTCTCCAGAGGCTGGCAAGCACTCAGACCCCGTGTCCAGAGGGTCACTGCTGTTCTCATTACACTGCTCTTTGGAGGCACTGCTATCTCCCACCACATCTACTTCTTCCTCAGAATCTCTTAAGGATGACTGAACTTCAGAAACAGGGCCTGAAGCTGACTCAGCAGTCAGCTGACTCCGACGTTCCACAGGCAGGCAGGCAGTGACTAGTTTGTGGTCCTCCAACTTGACCTGCACATCTGACTTTGTGCAAGGCACGAAATGGTCTATACAACTGTCCTCCTTCCTACTACCACAGAACACTGAAGTCTGGGTTTCCGAATCCCCATCTCCAGCTACTGATTCTTCCTGCAGCACACAGGAACCAGGGCTATTTTGTTTAGTGTTCCTGTCAGGCTGACAGTCATCACAGTTTATAACAGCTGAGTCACTGTCGTCAACACCATTGACAGTCAGATAGCCTGTGATTTCTTCTAATACTGCAGCATTAAGTGGCCCTTCCTCACTGACATTCACCTTTTTAACTTCCCTTTTCTCACAATCATCCAATATAAGACATCGACAAGCTCGTTTAGCCCCTTGAAACTCTGCATCATGGTCCACTACTGTCCGCCTGATTTCTACTGGCTCCTTGTCTGGTTTTACAGGCGAATCTTCTTCTGAACTGTTTGTGGCTTCAGCTCTAAGACAGCGTTTAATGTTCTTTAAGACTGGCAGTGCTGGCTCTGCCTGCCTTCTCTCACAACTCTCTAGGGCCTGCCTTTCTAGGTCATCCTTTTCCGAAGAAGAAAGTCTTCTTTTCCTAGGGCTTACCCATTCTCGAGCACTCTGCTGTTTTACATCAGAAGTTCTTCCGTTATTATTTCCTTTCAGAATTGGCACAGGCTCTGGTCTCTTCTTTGGTGATCTTGATCGCACTTGAGAATGAGAAGAGATTTCTTCTGGGTGAGCAATGCTACGATTCCTTAAAGTTCTACCACAAAAAGATTCATCCAAGCCGTTTAACCCCACTGTTGATCTTGTAACACGAGTAGATCGGGAAGCAGCCATACTATGGCAAGTCCCTACCATACGGTCATCATGATCCACTCATTGGGAAACCTTCAAAAATGTAAACAAAATAATGAGAAAAAGGTAATAGTTAATATATCTAAAACAAAAGCATAAAGTTGTAACTTTTTATCCAAGTATAGCCATTATCAATAAATAACGGGACAAAGGTTATTAAAGTTTCCAAAAATGACGTAACAGCTAACAAATACCATTTAATATGTTCTGGGATTCCGTGTGTGTGTTTAACATACCTTTACTCCCTGAAGCCTCACAACTCAGGTCTATTGTACTTAAATTACAATTAAGGAGACCGAGGCTGTCTATGACGGACACAGAGTCAACTCCGACAGAACTCTGAAGACCATGTTCACTGTTTCTCTACCAAAAGTGATCAAATGAAACACAGCTGTTTCACTGTCGCTATTAAAGTAGTGCTCTTCAAGTTACAGACCAACTACCTCACAGAAGCCAGTCCAATCGGTCTGTTTCTACTAAAATGGTTTCTTTCAGGTTAATTGTCTTGGTAGTAAGACGAGAGGTAATAAGGAGACTTCTGGGATCTTGCTATGGAAGTTTTGTAATTATATAGTGGATACAAGTCACAACAGTAGCTTCACAGCAAAGCCTCCATCCCTAAAGAAAGGCATGTCACTGTCCTCTAAAGTAAATAGTCATTCAGAAGTAGGGAGTATTGTTTCACATGTTTAACATTTGTGTGCACTTTTACACACATGTGCATGAGCCCTTTCTTTAAATGTCTGTGTGTAGTGCACGACAGCTTTCCCTCATTGTTTGGGAGATAAATGGGTTTTCTAGTAAGGATGCTTAACTTTCTAAGAGAGAGAAGTTTGAGGACTGCTGGAATAGGTCCTCATTGATCCACCTGTGTAAACCCTGAAAGAGCTAATGGTTTTTTCCAGGCCTTCCATGTTATCAAAAACAAAGGCACCATTAATATTTCAAGTCTCTATCTCTCACCTATATGGTTCTCTTAAATATTTTGCCACTTCACTGCTTACTTTCAAACGGGGTACAGAATGGTTAAATACGAAGAATGGCTCTAACGTAACTTCCCTTGCCCCTCGCATAGAATCCTTTTAATGCCGTTTGGTCTCCTCATGCAAATAAAGCGCATCCATTCCAGGCCTCAACTGCAGTGCCCTACTATTGGAGAAGGGGAGCTACAGATAAGCACAGCAGCCTGTCACACAAGGAGCCACCAAGGAGAAGCACTTCCCTGTGCCTGCTGCTGGCCTGCTGACCATGCACTAAGGAAGGAAAGGACTCTGTGAGATGTGGTAAGTGGGCTGGATTTAGCTTCATTTCAAAGCAGGGCATCCTCTAAAATCTGTAACCCCAGCACAGTTCCTTTTTCTAGAGAACCTCATGGAAATCGCGTTAGCAGTGGGTATGGGACATCACACCATCAGGAACCAGACTGCCTCGTAAAAACTTCACCTGTCTGAACACTCACAGCGGGAACAGACTAATTTATCTTTCTAACATCCTGTCATCAACAGGACAGTCCGACTTTACTCACAGGTAATATATATACACTGATAGTCCCAACAAGTTCCACTTCAATTACAATAAATGTAAATTAAACTTCAAATGTGTTAAAAGAACACAAACTGAAAAATGTTAAAAAGTAATTTATTTATTTAAATGTACCAAAATCTAGAGCTCTCAAAGTTGAAGGTTATATATTAAATATCTATGTAAATATGAATCTAAAATAAAATTAAATTAATTTTATAAACAAATTATAAAATAAAATATAAATTTAATGATCTTCATAATTTGTGGCTGAAAAATACTGGAAACTCATGGAATTTTGTTTTTTAATAAGTGATGCCAATTAAAGGCACAAAGACCTCTTACATGACTTCAGTAAACAGGCTTTCCTTAATCATTCTTTTCTTTCCACATTGATCTATGTGGAACTCTTTCTCTGCAATCCAACTTCCAGAAAAGAGACTATTAAGTCAGATATCTGTTATCAATACTGGGAATTAAATATGTATATAATATATATTATATATAATATATATGCATATACACATATATATGTACACACAAACATCAATGCAAATCTCTGTCAAATACCACCTATGAATACCTACACTTTTCATGATTTCAGTTATAAAATTAAAACACTGATTAGTGTCAAAGATCAAGCCCTTTCCATGTCTTTGTTCCCTAAAAAAGTTTTAGTTCTTTCCAACAATTACAATAAAGCCCATCTATTGGCCTGTGATTATCAAGAAGCTGTCTTCGGAGAGGACCAATAAATTATAAAAATGCTAGAATAAATAAACAAACATTTTGGAGACCAACAAGAAGAGCTCATTTAACAGCAAGTATTACCTGGTACTTTCAACTGTTGTAACTCAAGTATAGTTGAGAGTCCACATTAGAAGTATGTTCTGAAGCTTGCTAGAAACCCAGACCTGGGTTTGATACTTAGAACAGAAAGGGGGAAAGGCAAGAAAAAAGAAAGACCTGCAGAATGTCAAACCCTCTCCAGCCAACTCATTCAAGTTGCATATGAGAGACACTGAGATCAATGCCTTCAGGCAGTATTCTAACATAAAGATTGCAAGTCCACTTCGACACAAAATTCTCTTTAATATTTTATTAGATTGCAATGATTTAACAAAACATGAAAAACTAAAGCCATGATCGCTTTGGCTAAAGAAGCGCCAAACAAGAGATCGTAAGATTATTTGGATTGAATTATATATACTTTACCTAAGTATGTCTACATTTTTCCAACCAAATTTCATTTTATTTTGCCAAGCTTGTTATTTAGCAAAGTAGTACAGACTAAAGCTGTAATTTTCTTTATTCTAGCTAAATACATCACTAAAGAATCCGGTGAGGAGGTTTGAGTATATAATTATATTCTAGTCAAATATGAAATAGTTAAGGAACTAAAAGTGAACTCATTTGCCAACTAGCTCAGGAAACCCCTGACTAATAAACTAAAGTAAAGAGACAGCTGGTGGAAGCCTTAACCACACATACTTGGTAATAGAAATTGTATTACTATAGCTTTAGAATTAAGGGAAACCATGAGTTAACACTTTTCATGTGGGCAAAACCCAACTAGTAATAAGACCAAAATCTATCCTGTTACCCCCAACTAATTTTGCAGAGAACAGGAAGAGCAGGATTCTTCACTGGAATACTGCACTTTGTCCTGTAGTCCGTGGTCCTCCTAAGTCCTCCACTACTGAAGAGACTAAAAAGGTCCAGCCAACCAAATTCTTTTAGCCTGTCTACACTGAGTCCCAAACCTCTCTTAAATCCACACATCCTTCTCTCTGACTTCCACTGAACCACCGTCCCCCAAAATTGAACCTACTTTTATAAAAACTATTAAATTCTAAAACACCATTAGCTCTTTCAGATCATAAACCTCTAGTCCCCTTGACTATACCCACATAACTGGATCAGAGCCAAAAGAAACAGGAAGACTAAACAAGATCTCCATCATCATCATCATCTTGGTTTTTTTAAGACAAGGCCTCACTATGTAGCTCTGGTGTCTTGAAACTCACTACATTGACCAGGCTGGCCTCATGCTCAGAGAGATCTGCCTGCCTCTGCCTCCCCCAAGAGCTGGAAGGCATATGCCACCATACACAATGAACAACAAATTATTTATTATATTAAGTGAACAAATTATAGAAAACTGGTCACGATACCTGTGTATTTTCAGTTATAAAAGCCAAAGTCAAAGAAAAACAACGAGGAAGAGTGAGTGAGAAGTGTTGCCAATCTGACTCCCTGCCTGACTACAGCACAGGCTGCTTATCACACAGGTCTGTTGCGATTTCTGAGACAGGATCCTGCTATTCGGCCCTGGACATGGAACATTCTGTATTGCCCAGAGCGGCCTTAGATGCTAACAACTCTCTTAAATCCCTAGTCTCACAACCCTTTTAAAAGACGAGGGTTTCAGCTGTACCGTGCTCACTCTAGTGTAGCAGAAGGCTAACAGTGACTGCTTTCAAGTCTGGAAATCCTATTACACAGGTATATATAACTGATGTCCTTTGTCATCAAGACAGAAACAACAGATTGCTCACAGGACAGATAGATATATAGGCAGAGAATAGATATGAATGAATATATAGAGAGACAACTGAGAAGTCAAAAAGTATTTCACACTGCTCCTTAAATATGGACATTTCAAAGGCAGGCTTAATGGTCTCTCATGAGTCCAACAGTCATTTCATTTACCTCTTTGTTGGGAAATAAAAAAAGGAAAATACTTAATCTTCAGTCCTTTCCCTAAAGAAAGGTTGATGGAAAATAATGTATCTCCTCCCACCAAAATAAAATCAAACTACAGTTGTCTTCTCTATGCAAAACTAAATAACTTACCTGCACAACCAAAGATCTATCATTGTGGAAATATTACTTCTTTTCCTTATATCCTGAAGAAGATGGAGCTATGATCTACAATACACCTTAAGCTTCAGGCTTTCAGACTCAGCTTCAGCCTCGGAGAATACTAGAACCTCTTAAACGCCTCTCTTTAAAATAAAATGATAAAAAAAAAAAAAAAGGTATTAAATAAGGAAATTAACATAAGCTAACAATTTGCTCTGACTATAAATTACACAGAGGCTGTAGTATTTTCGGTAATGACTTGGTGCTTCCTGGTAAGCAACCCCAGGAGACACTAAGGAACTAGGCAGAACTTGCAGAACCAACTAAAACTGTGTAACGAATCCTCCCAGACAACTCGATTAGTTACCTAAGTAAAGTACTCAACTCAACTCAGATCTTCCCTACAATTTCTCTAAGGCTTTTTTTTTCCTTTTCCCCTCCTCTTAAAGACGACCCTAAAGGGTTTCTAGAGGCTTTCCTAGTTATAGGATTCAGTACAAGAACCAGGACCTAAGCCAGTGGTTCTCAACTTTCCTAATTCTGTGACCCTTTAATATAGTTCCTCACATTATGGTGACCCCAAACCACAAAATTATTTTCACCACTATTTTATAACTGTAATTTTGCTGTTGTTAGGAATCATAATATAAATATATATGAAATGCAACCCTTATGAAAGGGTCATCCAACCCCTAAAGGGGTCAAGACCCAAAGGTTGAAAACTACTCAAAGACAACCAAAACCATTAGGCTAAGTGCACAGCATGTAGTCTCCTGTATCATACACTGCACACGTAATATTCACTAACATGCTCCAAGATTCAGCTACTAAAGGAAGCGTCTGTTACTTCTTGCCATATATATTTTTTTGTTGTTGGGGTTTTTTGTTTTGTTTTGTCAAAGTCTCCCTAGATAGCACTAACTGTCTAGACCAAACTGGCCTCAAACTCAGAGACCTCTTTACCTCTGCCTCCCAAGTACTGGAATTATAGGTATGTGCCACCACCCCTGGCCATACAGATTATCAACAAGAAGAAAAAAGCAAGAGTTTTCTGAGTTGAATACTGATATTTTAAATTAACTCAACAGTACTGCAATTCTTGGCATGTATCTAATGTAGTTTTACTAGTACGTTATGGTATCTTTTTCAGAGACTATATACTCTTGCTAATTGGGTTATTACAAGTGCCCATCTGCAAATAACAGTACTAGAAAAAAGACAAGCAGATGTTTATGATTAAACTTGCCACTTTAACTATTAAACTAGGTAATTTTAAATGGATAGTATTTTAAGTGAAGTATTAAGGACTGATACTGTTACCAAATCCTGTAAATCACAGTAAGCTCTTCATTACTACTGTAAATGCTATATTTTCTTAGTTTATGCTTGTCTGGTTTTTGGGGGGTAGAAGGAGAATGGGGAGGAATGACATCATCTCACATAGCCCAGGCTAGCCAAACTCAGAGAAATCCACCTGCCTCTGACTCCTGAGGGTTGGGATTAATGGTGTGAGCCAGCATATCCAATTTTGAGATAGGGTTTCCAATAGCTCAAACAGACCTCAAATCTCCCTATGTTCCTGAACCTGACTGGGGTCCCAAGCACTGGGGTTACTACAGGTGTACACAACTAATCATGCCTGTTGTTGTTGTTGGTGGTGGTTTTCCAACAGGGTCTCTCTACATAGCCCCGTTTATCCTGGAATTCACTATGTAGACCAGGCTGGCCCCTAATTCACAAAGGTTCACCTCATTCTGCCTTCCCTGTGCTGGAATTAAAAGCATTTACCACCATGCGCAGTACTTCTGTAATAGTTAAAGTAGATTTTATTTTTTCTTCTGAAATTTACATCCTCATTCTAATGCCCTATAGAACTGTACTCTAGGTTGGGGATTTAGCTCAGTGGTTAGAGCGCTTGCCTAGGAAGCGCCAAGGCCCTGGGTTCGATCCCCAGCTCGAAAAAAAAAAAAAAAAAAAAAAGTAAGAACTGTACTCTAGTATACATATTTACCTCTGAAAGTTCCTATTAATTTTCCTATTTACGTTAATAAAAAATAGGAAGAAATTGCTTCTCAGAGATCAGGTTTATGATCTACCAACTACAAATGCAACCTCCTCTTTAAGTCTTTTCACTGTATACAAAGTAGAAAGCCTGCCGAAACTCAGTTATTTCCCTGTTTGTTTAAAGCTCTAAATTAACATGGAGAAGGGGAACACAGGGAAACATGATCCTACAGAAAGTAAGCTGACTTGAAAATTCAGCCTCATACTGAAGACTCCAACCGATAACTTCTCTGCCCTCCCCAGAAGTCCATCACAAAGCAAAGCAGAACACGTTCTAAAAAGTGGTGGCTACCATCAGAAGCAGAGGCTCTGTGAATATATGGAAGGATAGCACTCTAAAATTCTGGCCACTGTGCTAGACATTTCTCAAGAGAAGGAGAAATGTTATTCTCAGGAGGAGAGCATCTCCACTGTATTCACCAAATAAGAATATGTTACTGTTAATTTCACAGAAGAACTGACACTTAAAGCGGAGTTCTACTAGCTTTTTTTAAAGCCTGATACATTGGGGGAGAAAAAAAACAAACAAACAAAAAACTAGCCAATTACTTCTACCACACTTGGCCTTAGAGAATATCATACTCTTTTCTTACCTTTTGAGGAGTCTGACCTAGTCGTTAGTTTCCAAGCATCTGTCTTTATCTGTCATCACTGTTAATGTCCGTGTTACGGTGAGACTTCAGGAGTTATTTAAATGGTGTACTAATTAGCACAACTTGTTATCTGTGAAGGAAAATCACAATATGATCACTATGACTATGTTACTGTTTACAAATTTGTGGATAACAAAATACTTTAAGATACATATAAGCACACTTCATTCTACTAAGTTTCATAACTAATTTTATGACATAACATGTAGCCATGATAAAAGTTATCTTCAACAGAGCGAGGTGATTTGTTAACATTCTTACATGTATGACAGACACTACCCATGAAAACATATTCTCAATTTAAAATTTCTGCAAAGCAGAGAGCCTCAGATTGGAGAAGTCTCTCATTTACTAAGTCTACAATCAATCAGACACTAATAAGAAATAAAGCAATTTTCGGTATTTCATGATACTATTAAGGATCAATATGATTCTTAGAACTTGACAGGGTCTAGCAATATGGCTGAGCAAGTAAAAAAATAAATAAATAAAAAGTGAAGGGATGGGGCCCGGAAAATGGCTCTATTGGTAAAATGTTTACTACACAGAGGACTTAGTTCAGATCCATTCTGAGAATTTTGGTTTCTTTAAAAACCCAATCATATTATATAAATGAGAGAGAGAGAGAGAGGAGAGAGAGAGAGAGAGAGAGAGAGAGAGAGTGTGTGTGTGTGTGTGTGTGTGTGTGTGTGTGTGTGTGTGTGTGTGTGTGTGTGTGTGTGTTTTAATCCCAGGTGTGGGAGACAAGGCTGTTTCACAGGTGATTATGATTTGTCTCGTGCACTAGCAGGGGCATGATTTTTGCCAGCTGCAAATAGTTTAATTCTGGGGTCTTTAAAATGGCAGAGACCTGAGAGGGCCAGCAGAGATTGCTGCTCCCTCTACTGTTCGACAAGAATTTGGACTTGCCCCAAGGAACTTAATACCCTTAATTAGCAGGAAATAGCTTAAGGAAGACTATACCCCCTTTCCCCTCTAACCTTCCTTCTCTCCTACCTAGTATTGGGGGAGAGGAGTGGAAGGGATTAGGGTGGAATAAAGGTCAGAAGAGGTAGAAGCACAAGAACCCAATAAACTATACCAAAAAAGGAGACCTACACTGATCCCCTGGGGTACATGCCTATAATCCTAAAGCTGGAAAGAGACAGGGAGATTGAACATGGCCTGCAAGCGTAACAAATTGGCAAGGCTCCAGGTTCAGTGACCGACTCTATCTCAAAAATAAGGTTGAAAAACAATTGAAAACACCTACTGCAGAAATAGGGAGGGGTGACATATCATGAGTTCTTAATAACCTTAAACTTCTTGATAGGGGATGTACAGGGCCTATTCAGTTTTGTTATTGTTCAGGGCAACAGTAAGCGTTTGTCTACCATGCATAAGATCCTAGGTCTGACTTCTAGCATTATACACATACGCACACAAAGCAAGCATACATGTCTGAATAAATTCTCTTATAGTAATCTTACTATAGACTATACGCTACAGGACTAATCTATCAGAATAAGCAGAAAAGTAATGACTTAAAACAAAGTGAAACTCAGTGTATATTAGCTCCTGAATACAACCCCAACGCTAACCACATACATAAATCTTGTCATTTTGGACATAGTGAAAACTTGTCTCAAAATAACAAGAGGGCTGAGGATATACATATATACACATACATACATATATTTCAATTACAAGACATGGACACTTAGTATGTGAGGGGCCCTGAGGTCAAACCCCAATACCCCAAACCTAAAAAACACCTCTCAAACACAGTTGTGCAAACATTACTTAAAAATAAAGTCCTTAATGCTGAGCAGTGCTGGTGTATGCTTTTAATCCCAGCACTTAGGAGGCAGAGGGCAGGTATATCTCTGAGTTTGAGACCAGTCTGGTCTATAGATTGAGTTCCAGGACAGCCACGGCTACACTGAGAAAACTGTCTCGAGAAACAAACAAACAAACAAACAAACAAAAATTTAAAACTATAGTTTGTTTGCTGATCACATAACTAAGAGTTACATTCAGGTGATCCAGAAGGATGGCAAAAAAATACAAACTAGTCTCCAGGCTCAGTTATGAGCACCTAAGCAGAAGAACGACTGCTTGAATCCAGGCAACTGCTGTGTCTCAAAGTAAAGTCATGTGGAGGCTCGATTCCCCAGTGCAGGGGAATGCCAGGGTAGTGAGGTGGGAGTGGGTGGGTGGGAGGGGGAGTATCCTCATAGAAGCAGGGGGAGGGGGTATGGGAGAGAAGGGAACTGGGAAAGGGGATAACATTTGAAATGTTATGTAAATACATAAAATATCCAATAAGAAATGAAAAAAAAAAGCAAAGTCTTGGGTCATTCCACCCACTTTAGTAAGTGACTTAATGCTTATTTCATATATATCAGAGAAAGATGCCACAATGCCTGTACAATTCTTACACAATAGTAGTAAAGTAAAAAGCTATACTGAAAAATGTAGGTGACCATATACCTATTTGGTGGATATAAAAACTGTCAAACCAAGTGTGGTGGCACACACCTGTAATCTTAGCACTTGAGAGGCAAAGATGGGAGGAGGTGAGAAGGGCAAGGCTGTAGCCTGGGCTGCATGAGATTGTGTCTTTACAAGAGAAAAATTAATGTAAGCAAGCCAGAAAGGTAAGGTCAGTCAGCTGATGCACATGCTCATCTCATCTTCCAGATGCTCTTTCTTTGTTCACATGCATCTCAAAGTGAGGTATTTTGCAAAAAAAAAAAAAAAAAAAAAAAAAATGCTGTATTACCTTCTGAAGCAGATAAAATACTTTTGAGTTACAACAAATTACAACATTTTCATTTGAATTCTTCTATTTTAGTAACTACAATTTCTAGGTGCTTAAAAACAGCTATTTGTTTTTTAAACTCACAAAATAGAAACAAGCTATGTAAGCCCTGTTCTTAAAGCCTTATTTCATTCGACCCTTGCTACAAAGCTTTGGTTGTTTTTCTGTACTAAGAAAATTCATGGGCTACTCAAGCATTTAACAGCAAATGTAAAAACTAATCTTCACTGCAGAGAATTCTCTTCCCTGCTACTTGCCAAGGAACACTAGACTACTATGCTCACTGGATTATAGGACCTCAGATTCATGACACATGAGAGCCCTTCAAAAAGACTACAGCAACTTTCCCTACAAAATAATAAGTTCTGGCCATAAAGCAAGGATAAGCATGAATACTATTAAAAACAAGTTACAAATCCAGCCTAAACTAACTTCAGGTGCAAGATCCTGCAATATTTTGTATTGTTAAAGGCTTGGGGGAAAAAAAATCAAATAAAATGCCATACAATAGACTCATTTTTAATACATGATTCTCTGTTCTAAGTAAAAATACTAAGTATGTATTGCATAACATGTTTCTTAAACAATTGTAGAAAGCATTAAAATAATGATCAAAGTTTTAAGTACCTTTCCTAGGCATTCTTTCATAGTTACTTCCTATTTAAAACAAATAAGAAAATTAATATTTGGTATAAATAAAGTATCACAAGAACCAAAAACATAAACAAAAACCGAAAGAACCCAAAAAAATCCTATTCTCCCAGTTCCCTGGAAGGTTCAAAGTCAGAGGTTAAGACAGAGAGAGAAATATCAGGTTTGGTAGCAAATGGATGTTTGATTTTCTGTCCCTGACAGTTATTTTGCCCTCATTAATTTTCATCTGTAAAGTTGGGACATACTATTTGCCTCCACCTTAGGGAACTACTGTGAAGTCCAGAGAGATTGTATCTGTGGAGTACTTTTGTGTATCTGCTTCTATTCCAGACCCAATCCATCAGGAAACACAGATTCCGTCTGTCCAGACATCAGTATAAGAAGCTTCATCCCACTTCAGGACATCTCAACACAGGTGTGCTACTGGAATGACAGCCATGCTTCGCCCCGGCCTCGTGTAGAATGTCCAGTGTGCATAAGCATGCAAGTGCTGTACAGACTGTTCTAGACCACATCCACACAAACTCATGAGAGGGGACTACACAAATCTTCACTTAATCAAATACTTAGGGGATTCAAGACATAAAAAGACACAATCCATCCTTTTAAAAACTCTGCACTACCATCTTCCTATTTAGTTCTCAAATGGTTTTCCACTTCTATAACATCCATGACCATTTTCATCTACAGGCCTTCACCATCAACCATGTGGATGGCCAGTGTGAACTGTGAATTTGGTCACTTCTAGAATCACCTGGGAGACGGGGCTGAGATATCTGTGGAGGTCTCTAAGTGTTAAAGGAAGTGGGAAGACTAGCCTCTGCAGATGGGAACACAGCTTGGGCTCAGGCTGTATCAGAGTAGAGAAAGCAAGCTGAGCAACATCATTCATTCACTGCTCTGTGTGACTGGAGACACATCACCAACTGCTTCAAACTCCTGACGCCTTAACTCCCCCACTATGATAGGTTTCTAATCTAGAATTGTGAGCTAAAATAAACCATCGCTCCCTAAAGTTGCTTTAGTCAGAGCCCTTTATCACAGCAACAGGAAAATTAAGACTTTTAAAGCTTTAAATCTTGTCCCGTTAAACGTAGTCTACAAAAAGAAACAAAACAAAAAACACAGTCCTCATGAAATACATATCTGACTACTTCACTCTCCTAAAACTGCTTGCAATTTTATTTTATTATGTATATGTGTATGTGTCAGTATGGATATGAGCTTGTGATTTCAGGTACTCATGTAGACCAGAAGTGTGAGAGAGAGTCCTTTAACACTAGAGTTATCCTCTCAAACAAAACAAAGCAAAACAAAACAAAACAAAAAACAAACAAAAACCAAACTTCTGAGTCTTGTCTCTTCCAAGGATTCTTACTCACCTTGGTCACAGAGTAAATAGAATAAAGTTGGCTGCTACCTGAAACTAAATTTTCTATTTAAATTGATTAAATAAACTAAAAATCTGATTTTAAAAGAAGTATGAAAATTATTTTACACTTTACAAACAAGATAGACACTACAGAACAGTGATCAGTAAACAAAACAATGCCTGCATGTGCCCTGGTCCCCTGTTGAAGGGTATCTTACCCTACAGAGCAGGGAAGTTTCAGCAAGTACAATGACTTTCCAGAGTTAAGATCATCAATAAGAGTTTGGGGAGGTTGTGGTAGCTGGAGCCCCCAAAAATATAGCACCAGAGCAGAGAGCAATACAAAATGGGGAACAAGACTGTAGAAAACCTACCAAAGTATTTCTTCCACCTTGGGCTGAGATTAGCACTAATCAGAAACTTCCCTGTGGAAGGCCTCGTCTATTAAAAGTTCTTCTTGGGGCAAGGTATGCACACAGAATGAACACTTTCCCATGCCACATCAAAGGCTAGACAGGGAAGGGAGAGGATAGGAGAGACTGAAGCCTCATCTATGCGTTAAGTCCAGACCCTTCTCCCAAATTCCACTCCATACATGAAGAATTGAACATGAAAGTCATAGGCCCAAATTATGATCTTTACAGCTGGACCACAAATGGCAGTCACTCCTATTCTATCCCTTTGGCAGAAAATGCTCCATGTCATCCATCGACCAACTAACTTGGACTGCCAAGAGGAAAATAAAATACCAGAGAGTTGTGCAGGCAGTGAGAGACAGCAATATTCTCGACTTGTAATACTTTAACCTTATTTTTAAGCTTCTGGAAGCCCTACATTTTTTCACCTTTGGAATAAAGATTATAGTTTTTTTTAAACATACTTATAAAACATACTAAGAAAATGAACAAATCAGACCATGAATATTGTTGTTCCCTTTTAAACCCATCCCACTCTCTGCCATTTCTACTCCCTAGAGGTAACCACTAGACATTCAACATCAAATTGGTTTTTTGTAAAATTTTGAATTTTATATAAGGGTATGTATCACAAATACCAACCATATTTTAATAGATACAAATTGTACCTAGCTTTTCCATCTCTAACCAATTCTGGTCTAAATCGCTCAGTAGTTAACTGTCAGTTTGCTTCTGTTACTGTTATAAAATATCCTAGCAAAACGAACTAGGAGGTGGAGGTGGGGGGAGCAGAGGGTTTGCTTCCCTATTTCCAGGTCACAGTCCATCACAGTGACAGGTCACAGTCCATCACAGGGACAGGTCACAGTCCATCACAGGGACAGGTCACAGTCCATCACAGGGACAGGTCACAGTCCATCACAGGGACAGGTCACAGTCCATCACAGGGACAGAAGTCAGAGTACTAAGAACTTGATATAGCTAGTCAGAGCCACCACACAGAGAGAGAATGAATACATGGATGCTTGCTTATATCAACTCAAGTTCTCTACTCATACAGCTCAGGGTTCCCTACCTGGGGAAGGAACAAAGGCCATTCATTGAACAGATTTTCTTACAAGAAACCCCCCCCCCAACAGTCATATCCATAAAACAATTTGATCAAGACTATCTCTCATGGACAATTTCTTCTAGGTGACTCTAGATTGTACCAAGTTGAAAATTAAAGCTAACCAATCACTAACTAAATCTGCATTAAAAACGCAAACCAGGTTTTCAAACATAGCTAAGTATCAGAACCATCTAATGAAGAAAAAAAGAGTGAAGTTTGTGGTTCCACATGTATGGAATTTATTCTAAATGTAATGTATTTTTGTAATTTTGTAATTTCTATATTTATATGAATTACAGGTATGTATAAAGAAAAGTACACAAAGTCATGTAAGGAGGCACATGCCTATAACCCTGGTCCTCAGGAGTCTGAGGCAGAATGATAAGGAGTTCAGGTCTAGGTTACACACTGAGCAGTTGTTTAGGGCAGTAGGAACAAACCGTGAAATAGGAAAAGGAGTTTAAGAATGATACCAATGAAGCTGAAATCTAGTGGGCAAAGAGTAAAACATCATAAAATAAGGTTTCGGGCAGGCAGGCACCACACCAGGAAAGGCTTTCTACGCTATGGTGGAACTCTATTCTATATCTGACATGTTTTACTTCTCAAATGTTATTTTGAAGGCTTATTTATTCTATTACAGAATTTTAAAGAACACAACCTAATAAATACTTTTCAAAGATTATACCAACTGCTGTATGAATTGGAACTCATGCTTAATAGGAAAGGAACATGAAGTAATAGCAAGTTTAGAAAAAAAAAAACTGGCATGATTCAATATATTTTTTGGTCATGATTCAATCTATCACTCATTTATATCCATTCAACAAATATTAACTGGGACCAACTGTATTCTCAGTAGTGTTTTGGGCTTTGTGAATGTAAAGGCAAAACATCTTATGCTTTCACAATGCTTATACATCACATAAGCAAACAAGTTATGTATTATCAGATTCTTGTGATAGATATAATAATGTCATAAACTGAATGAAAATGTGTTGTTCTGGTTTGAGACAGGATCTCTACAAATAACAATATAGCAAGAAATGACAAGAGAACAGTAACAGGGTTCAACATTTTAAAGTGATCATGCAGACTGTCATCTGAAAACCAACTGCACACATCAAAGAGTAGAAAAAAGTTGAAGGTGACTTCAGAAGGTCATTACTGCAAGAGGAAAAATAATGGCCAAGTTTTCATTAGGAGAGGCAAGAAATTACACACTTCAATTTAGATTTCAAAGGTAATCCTAAGAGAACTAAGGCACTAGGCATGTCAAGAGCAAATCTAAGACTGCACTGACTATCCTGCCTGAGCTGTGAGTGCTCTGTCAGGGCCTGCTCTCACATCTAGACCACGGTTTCATTACTGAAGGTTTCCCTAAAACTAAATGACAGCTTTGCATTTCCCTCTTGAGCTTTAGGTCCATATAGCAAACTGTCTGCAGTCTCAACACAAACTCCAAATTGTATTAAAACTCCAAGTACCACCTTCCTTTCCATTCTAATACCAATTTGGTCCTACTTTCAAAGTGTGTGAATGTTTGGCCTCTAATTCAAACTAAGACCCTAGGAAGTAACAACCCTTTGGGAGAAGAATGGCTTCCTGTACATGTGTGGGTACTAACATGCCACAATGTCTGCTTCCACACAGGTTCCAGGGATTAAATCAACTAAAATGTCAAACTTGGAAACAGATGCCTTTTCTGGCTAACTTATCTCACCAGCCCAAAGTAACTTAACTCTTTTTCCTGCCACCCAACCTACTCAACGCCACACACACACACAAGCTAACTTTCTACTTGTGAGGTGATGTGCACTGCACTTCCTTATGACGCCTGTCACAAGGTGAACTACGGGGTCTCCCTAGGTAACCTCGGCTGTATTCAAGCTCACTCTTCTTTGCTGGCCTCCTGAACAACAGGGTTACAGGCATGCTCCACCATGCCCCGCTTCTAAAAACAATCAAACATGCTTTCTTTCAAGGTCAGTTCTCCTGAGATAAACCTTCTTCAGGCTATCAATGACTTTGTCACCACCATCTTTTTTTTGTATTTCTCATGTGTCTTCAGGTCCTTGGGGAGAGGTTTACATTTAAACACACTTAGACTGTTAGTGAGAATGTGAAGAATCTTTCATGTTCTTTTAATTTTATTAAAAGGACTTGTGGCTGTTTCTACCAACATTCATGTAAGCCTACACTGGTACAACAGCTTCAGATCTCTTCCCCGCAATGGTAAAGTCTGTGTATCTAATCACTAAGCACTTTGAGCTCTTGGGAGCTGAGACAAAGCCTGTTCTAAGGGGTCCTACGTAACCTTCCCAGCTCACCACTATCAATTTACCAGCCAACATCTCTAATCTCAAGCAAACTATCCTCAGCTCTCCAGGCTTTTAATACTTCTCACTCCCATTTATCCTGGATGAGTTATTTCTGTAGTTTTCTCTACATAAAACGCCTCAATGCAAGCAAATCTCATTCTACTTTTTCTATTTTGTAATAACAAATATTACTGTTCCCTGCCAGTTGAGAAGCCTCAGCGAAAAAGGTGTTTGCCTACATCCCACCTACTGGCAGGAGGGAAACTAGTTGTCCTGTGACTTCCACACACAAACTGTCTCACCTACCACTCTCTCACAAAAAAATTTAAGTAATTCTTTATTACACATGTATTCTAGATCTCATTTAATATTGATCACAATTACTATGAGAATTCCTAGCTTACTGCTGAGTCACATTGAGTTAACTTACCACTTACCTACAGGCTTCCCTCTCCAGATGATATCCTAGCCTTCAATCATACCCATATCACTTTCTCTAGAAGCTTTCTTATGGGTTAGGTTTCCTCCCTTACCATGATGCTGCTTTCTCTGAGGTCATGCTATGATACCTCCTCTCCTCCTCAGAAGGAATTATGAAAAACTCTATGAAAGAAGATAGAGGGTCTCCCATCACCTGAATATCCCCGAACCAATCAACACATGAACTGCAGCAGCTTAACATGTTTGATGGGAATTGGGAGAGAGCTGTCGTCCTAGCATTCCTGGAGCTGGAACAGCAGGATAACTGCTAAGAGTTTGAAGGCGCCTAGTCTATTGTGAGAGAGATCCTGTTTTAAAACCAGTAAAGACTGGTGGGGTGGCTCAGTGAGTAAAGGTGCTTGCCATCAAGCCTGACAACCTGGGCTTGATTGTTGTGAAAAGAAAGAACACATACCATTGGAACATATGGTGTATGTCCACTTGCATATACATGTATGTGTGCGTGCACACACAATTTAAATAGTTCTTTTAGAAAGGGAACATTTGTAGTCTGCACTTCCTAAGACTATGCATCACCTCATGCACTAAGACACACTGCCCTCCATGTCGTCTCTTTTGAGTATTTTCATTTTAGTGGTTAGAAAGTTGAAGTAATTTGTGTAATAAATCTCAGTGCCAGTTGGTATTACAGAAATGTGAGCCTAGGAAAGCTTGTCGCTGTAATAGACAGGTGGATAGACAAGTTAGATTGGGCTTAGTGAGATTTAATTGAGTTGCCTAGAAGCCTTCTAAATTCCCACCCAGTGTTATGTGCAGCAGGATAAGAGGTTGAATTCTGGCTAGTATTGCAACCATGATAACCTCTACCTTCAAAAATTTTGGAATATGGTTGGGAAAACAACAAAAATGGGACAAAGTTATGACAATTAAATAGAAGATGGTATTGCCTCTAAAACAGACCTTAAATACAGAAAATTTATATTAAATTTAAAAATTTTAAAGAAGCAAAAATGAGTCATGTGTTTCATGTTTCAGTAAGAAACAAGAGCATACAGACAAAAGTCACCTGTGTGGGCTGGGGTGCAGCCCAGCACTAAGGAAGTTACTGGACTGTATCAAACGTTAAGTCCAATTCTTAGCAACTGTAAAAAGGTTTTCTAGACAAAATGTCTGCATTAAGTACACGAAACAAAAAAGCCAAAGTAGGCACTGCTGTCACCAGGTCTTGCCCTTTCCCCACCCCTCCCAGAACTCAGTGACAAGGAGCATCCATTACCAGTTCCTACTACAGCTGATGGAAGACTCAACAGATGTTTGTGCACCTGCTGCATCCCATTTCCCCGTCCATACCTACTCAGGAAGACTGCATTTTAAAAGCAGACTTTAAAAGTAAGTTCACAGCAAAGAAAAAATCTAATCTGATTGCTGTCCGTTTCAGGGATGGAGAGGCCATCATGTAGAAGGTGTCTCTAGTAAGGGAATTAATTATTTTTCCATTTTTTTTTTTTAAAGCTTCTAGGCTGGAGTAGTAGATGGGGAAAAGAAAAGGAACAAAGACAACTCTGAGTAGCCCCTCCAAGTGTCTTTGAATATGTATGTGAGGTTGGTTTTATCAACTGGCCCAGTAAGGAATTGTTTTAACTGGTCTGGCCTGTAGCATAACCAGTATTGCACAAATGACACAAATTCCAGGATAGCCAGGGCTATTGAGAGACCCTATCTCAAAGACAGATCATGTCTGTATTGGTATGTGTACATGAATCCAGGTGCCTGGAGAGCTCAAAGGTATCCTATGCCCTGGTGTTATACTTCTAGACAGTTGTGAATCACTTGTACTCTGCAAGATTAGATGCTCTTAACCACTACGCCCTCTCCAGCCCCTTGATTTTATTTTAATGACTTTAAAGAGCGTTACTGTTTAGGGAAAACAGCAGTGTCCTGGAATGATCTGCTCCATGCAAACGTTGTTTCTGGAATTCTTTATTAGATTTTACCAGGTTTTACCTTTTCTTCTCCCCACTAAGCACTCAGGTTCCTCAATAGTTCTCAGACTCTGCTTCTGATACATCAAAAATTCCCTCTTGATAAAATATAAACAAAAAAGCTAATAAAATATAAAATAAAAATAACAAAAAAATGTGTTATTATTATATCAAGTTCTTAATCCTATGTGTGTCTGTGATTAGACATGGTGTTATCTCTGGCTGTGAACTGCCTGATATTGGTACTAAAAATCAAACTGGGATCCTCTGAGGAGGCAGGAAGTACAAGTCGCCTCTCTAGTTCTTCCCTCAATTCACCTTCCTAAAATAGCTTTTAAAAGCAAGGCCAACACTGCAAATGTATACCAGCCAACACGGAATCCTATTGGTCCAGCCTGGTACTTCATCTGTTTAGGTAGTAAGGTGCTGCTTTGTCATTTTGTCTGGTTTTGTAGGTCACTTTGTAACCCTGGCTTGCCTGGAACTATTTCCTTACGTATTAGATGAGGCTGGCCTCCAACTAGATCTGCCTGTCCCTGCCCCCTGCCTCTGCCTCTGCCTCTGCCTCTGCCTCTGCCTCTGCCTCTGCCTCTGCCTCTGCCTCCCAAGAGCTGAGAGCAAACCAAAGGCATGTAGCACCCCACCCCACTTAATGAAGTTACAACATTTTTAGGTCACTCACACATTTTCCTAAGCTCATAAGAATTTGTTGTCATTTCAGTACACTGCAAGGCTGAGGTTAGCTATCAGTATAGATGGCTTAATACTATTCAGTCATTGTCTATGTTTTCCCTCAACTTTCTGAAATCCATTTTTCTAAGTACTAAAACTCGTAAAAAAAAAAAAAAAATTGACCCAGGAATATGAACTTGTAATAAAAAGTTGGTACAGCCACTACGTATTCACCAAAACATTCCGTTTATAGCTACTCATGGTTTTGGAAAAACACGCACCAGCTTTGGAGTGACACATCACTGTGTGACAACTCCAAACACCCGTTGTCTACATCAGTAAGAACAACCATCAGTACTCACAAGTTTGTCTTTGTTGCACAGATTCCAACTAGAATGCACAGTTTCTTTATAAGGAAACTACAGCTTTGAGATATAGGAATTTGCTATACGTACAAAGCTAATAAGGGCTAGAGTCAGAATTTAAATTCAGGTTTCAACCCATGTTCTTTATACTATACCACCCAAAACCATGACCATAAAAAGGGCCGACTTTTCAACCATGGCCAATTCCAAATTCTTCAGTGGTAAAACCCATGCTCTATCAGCAACTCTCTTAAACTTACACAGACAGACAACCCTTTATTTGGGGCTGAAGAGATGTCACTGCAGCAAAAGAGCACTAGCTGTTCTTCCAGAACACCCA
The DNA here is from genome assembly GCF_011064425.1 of Rattus rattus. Lineage (NCBI taxonomy): Eukaryota > Metazoa > Chordata > Mammalia > Rodentia > Muridae > Rattus > Rattus rattus. The sequence goes on from NC_046156.1 coordinate 9,219,618, forward strand.
CATGGCAGCTCATAACCATCTGTGATGTGAATTCAGATCAGAAGACACCTTCTTCTGGCCTCTGCAAGCATTACATGCAAGTGATGCACAGACATACATGTAGGCAAAACAAACACACACACACACACACACACACACACACACACACACACACACACACACACGAATAAAGGGAAAATAATTTTTTCAAAAGCTTATTCTGTGCATGAGTGTTTGGCCTGATGCCTGCACAGGTCAGAAGAGGGTGGGTACCAGGCCCCTTGGAACTGTGGTTAAGGATGATTGTGAGCTACCATATGGATTGAATCTGGGTGTTCAACACTGTTGCAGCAAGAGCAGCACCTATGAGTCATCCTCCAGTTTCCATTTCTTTCAACTTTTAAATCACCAGCAAAAACAAAAACGTAGCTAAAGCTGCGAGAATTTTTTTTAGTAGTATATTGTTGTTTATTTAATCCACAAACTAAATCTTAAAATTATGCCAAACATATTCTTTAAATACTTCAGTGTTAAGGAGCCTCTTGCACTGAAGCATGGCTAAAAACTGGGAAACTATGGGGGCACAGGAAAAAGAGGAGTCCATGATCCCAGATTCTGACTAGAGTCTCTCAATAACTAAGGAAGCAACTCCAGCACAGTTAACATTTGCTACACAGGCCTGTGAGCACATCTTTCATATACAAATATTCTATGTTGACACGGAAATGACCTAAGCTTGACCACTGAACATACAGGACCAATGGCAAGGCCTCACTCCTTTCCCTAGAAAGGGCCAGAGACTCTCAAAAAGAAGAACTTAAAATAGGGGCTGGAGAGACAGATTAGTAGTTAAGGGTACTGACTGCTCTTCTAGAGGACCTGGGTTCAATTCCCAGCACCCCTTTAATTCCAGTTACAGGGAATCTTGATACCTTCTTTGGCTTCCAAGGGCACCAGGTATTCGTACACATAAAATAAAGCTAATTAAGAAACAATTAACAGTAAAAGATATCCTACTTTCCCATTACCCCATGGGACTAGACTTCTAGTTTAACAATTATAATCCTATTAGGTGCCTTCAAGGGCAAACTAGTGACAAGATAGCAACTTTCTTTTTTTTTTTTTTTTTTTTTTGTTCTTTTTTTTCGGGGCTGGGGGTTGAACCCAGGGCCTTGCGCTTCCTAGGCAAGTGCTCTACCACTGAGCTAAATCCCCAACCTAACAACTTTCAATTCAACCAAAATCCTACAAAAACCAGTGACTCATCTAGAAGCCCACACCCATGTACTCCATACTCCAATGTACCTTGCTTTCTTCTGGGTATCTCCTTTTGGCCTATTTCTCATGCTGATGCCTGTATTAAAATATCTTTAATCAAATTTACAACTGGTTCATTAGATAGCTAATCCCGAAACTCTTTTCAGTGTCATAGCCACAAATCATGGTTCAGTCCTAGGGGAGCTCCTCAGGTTGCTAAAGACAATAATGGGGACGTGTGCCTATATCTCTACCCCTAAACACTGACAGCACAGCCATAAAAACACAGGAGTTAAAAGATGGAAAAAGTGAGGTATGGCAGGGGTCCACCGCACAGTTCTGTCACCTCAGCATGGTATACGTCTAGCTGGCAGAGAATACCCTGACCTTGCGGTTAGTCTAGTGCCTAGAGATACCTTGTCTCAAAAATCGAAACCACAAAATTCAAACCAAGCATGGTGCAGTGGTGCACACCATGATCCAGCATTTGGTCATTTGAGGCAAAAAGATTTTCTGTTCAGAACCATCTGGGATTATCTAATGAAATCCTGCCTCAAAAACAAGGTAAAACAAAACAACCTTTAACTGATTTATGAAGCATAGCAAGCCATGGGAACCTGTGCCTTATAGTTACAAATTAATCAAGATTTTTTTGGTCAAAGACAGCTAGCTAACAGAAAATTATCCAAGTAGCTAAGGTCAAGCTGGAAAATGCTCTGACTAGTTCATCAACACTAGCCATTTGTGGGCCAAGTATCTTTTGGAATCTCAACATTTGGGAGGTAGAGGCAGAAGGATCAGGAGTTCAAAGTTATCCACAGCTACATAATGAGTTTATGCCATCCTGGACTACATAAGACACAAACAGATAAGACAGGCAAACAGACAGACCCCTGCAAAGGCATTTATTGACTGAGTATAGCTAAACAGAAGAATATTCGATCAAGGCCCAGGGTTTCAGCACTAGCAACACACACACACATACATTTACCAAGACTGATAAATAACTGACAATCACGAGTCACTCTGTCTTCCACTGCCCACATCATAATGTTCTCCTAAATGTTCCATCAAAGCCAGACAGAGCTGGAGAGCCCAGTAATTAAAGAATGCTTAAAATAAGTGCAAAAGCACAGGGGAAAAAAAAAACAAAACCTTTCACAATAACTTTAAAATTAAAAAAGCAAAGTGGTAGGAGAATATAAAGGAATAATTTTTGCTAAGAAAGTTGCATTTATATCATGCAGCCAGAAACAGATACCAACTGGGTAAGGATCTCAAGTAATTCACATTTGTATAGCAGTTTACAATGTGACTTTATGATCTGCACACTACTAGGCACATAAACATTTTGAATGCAGAAGAACTTTAATTTAAATTAGGACTTTTCTTAGTAGAATCTCTAAACAGACTTTATAATAACTGAAGACAACCCCCAAACTGGCACATGAATCACTAGTACCTGAGGAATTCCAAGAATGTAAAGCAAGCTACCAACTAATGAAGAGGCACTAACCAGTCAGGAATGTGGACTCAAACCTTCAGGGAGAGTAGCTGAGATACCGCTGTTAGGTGCTAATGACCAAAACTAAATAGACACAGGTTACTTAAATTACAATAAAACAAATATAATATACCAATTCAAGTGCAGCTTTTCTTTGGCAGCCCTCATACTTCCTGAAAACAGTGATCTTTGTGAGAAAAACAATTGAGATAGTGTTGAGATCCCTGTACTTTCTCAGGCTACAAAATGAAGAGAAAGTAAAACAGGTGAGTCTCACTAACAAAGTTGAGTAAAAAAGCCAAACACAATAAAGTACATGTTACAAGGTTCTATGCTAAGAAGCAAATAAGACGTCACATGTCCTGGGACAAAGCAAGGATGAGAATGGTAGCTAGAGGAGAATGGTTTCTCAGTGAGATCTACCAGTGTGCTCATTCTACACAAATCCACTCAGTTGGGCATTTGTGAAAACTTTCTATGCTTATTACACTATTGCATTATTGTAAAAACAACACAAGTTTATATTTGGTGGGAATAGTTCAGTAAGAATTCTCAGTGTATTAAGTGTATGGGGGAGGTCTGGTGGGTGGGTCTGGAGTACAGGTTAGAGTAAAGGTCAGTACAGAAAGGAGTTACAGCTCTAGGTGTGAAAGCACAGGCTCCTAATGCTAGCACACAGGGAGAGGACACAGAAGGTTCAAGAATTTAAGACCAACCTTAAATTCTTGTAGCAAGAATTGTAGGGTATGTAGCAAGTTCAAGGCCAGTCTGGAGTACATGAGACACTGTCTGGAAAGAGTGAGAGACAGACGGTGTGCATGGATGTGTTGGAGATGGGTTGAATAAAAAGAGAAATGACATGACTGCTCCTAGGTATGGTGAAGAAGAAAATTTATTATATATAAAAGGAAGAGCATAGTCAGAGGCAGAGACATCTGGGAGAGTTCCTGAACATCTGAACACAACCCTGAGCTAGGCCAGTGAGGAGTTGGGGGAGGGTAGGAAAAGTCAGGAGACTAGGAGGGTAAAGGGTAGACAAAGGATGGGTAACCAAAATGACTAGATTCTATCAGGAAGGGCAGCTGGGGGAAGGGCAGAAGAAGTTTAGGGTATGGGGTGGGGTATGACGGCCACACTCTGTACCAAGTTAGGGACAGAAGGATGCTGGAAGAACATAGAGGACGAGGTCCGCTTAGATGAGTTAAGTACAGTTAACAGTTCAGCTTGCCATTTGTCCTGGGTTTCTGGACCTAACAGGGAGGTAATCACAAAGTTCTTTTTTTTTTTTTTTTTGGAGCTGGGAACCGAACCCAGGGCCTTGTGCTTGTTAGGCAAACGCTCTACCACTGAGCCAAATCCCCAACCCCAATCACAAAGTTCTTAAAGAAATATTAATAAGGTAATTTCACAAAACAGATCTTTTCTAAGAAAATAATCTTGACAACTACAGTCATACAAATGAACCCAAAGCATTATTTCACTTCATTTAGAAATAAAACTTGATTTCTAACTGTTAATAAGTTAGAAGAAAAACAAAAGGAGGCTAGAGAATTTAGCTGAATGGTACGTTCAACACTAGTGTGTACAAGGTACAGAAGTTGATCTCCAGTACAAAAAGAAAAGGAAGGGGAGGAGGGAAAAAGAAAGAGGAGTATACGGGGTCTCATTGAACTTCTAATCAACTAGAGGACAATTAGTTGAACCATCAAGTCTGACGATATGAATTCAATCTACCTAGTACATACAAGGCCTCTCTCTCCTGATGTGTGAAACTAGAGCTATCAAGGATTTTGAAGACCCAGAATCTCTACTATGTACAAATGACTGAGTTCACTGTTGTTCAGTAAATGTTAGATGAAGAACTGTAGTGTTTGAAAACACCAAGCTTAAAAAAATAAGACACAGGGCCACAGAGAAACCTTATCTCAAAAGGCCAAAATAAAATAAGATGTAGTGGGACACACCAACTGACTCATCTTTTGGGCAGTGGAGGAAAAAGAGCTCTAGGTCAGCCTCCTGTGGAGGCCCTGCCTCAAAACACTGGAGGGTGGGAAGAGGAGAAAACTGGAATTATATGTAGTCCAATAGTGTAGTGCTTTCCTAGTATGCCTGAGGCCCTACATTCCCAATGCTGCACAAAGGGGAGGAGTGGGACTACATAACTAGCTTGACCTGTCATACAACAATACGGTCCTCAGGGAAAGTTACAGAATCATTATCTGACAAGACAGAAATTATTATACAGGAAGAACATAGAAAACAACAGAAAGGGAAGAAGTGCAGTGTCAAACAAAAATGCCAAGTCCAGACAGCCAGTTAAAACCCACATACACCTTTGGGACTTTGCAGTGTAGACTGAGACACGCATACAATTTTTTTCTATGACAGTGGTTATTGATAGGTTATTTCTCAGCCAGTGAAATGAGCCAATTCAAGTCAGATTAGATTGTAGTAAAGGCAGGTTTATTGGGAAGCTACTCTGGGGCAGAGGATCACTGGCCCCAAGAACTGAGGCCAGGGAAATGGCCATAGGGAAAATGGGACATAAATAGAGGAAGGGTGTACCCACATAGGGGAGAAAAGGAGAGACACCAAAATGTCTGGATTATATAGAGAAGAGCCAAAATTCAAGGTTGAAGGCAGGGTATGCCAGGTAGGGACTAAGGGAAGCTGGGAGAACCTGGAGGCCAGCTTGGCTTTGGTATGTAAAATATGCACCTCAGTCCAGGGGTCTGAAACCAAACAGTTACCAGAGTTTTAATTAAAGAAAATTATATAAAAATGTATCACAATTATACTAAATGCTGCCCAAAACATCATCATAACACTCAATTGTTACTTATACTTTAAAATCAAACTGCATGAACTTTTAATTGAAATTAGTTTTCTTTTTAAAGCACCTACAACACATTTTCATTTCTGGCCATGTATCTTACTATAGTCTGTATGAATGGATTCTATGCAAAATATTTTTTCCTTTTTCTTGAATTTTTCTCAACCTCAAAATAAACCTTACTTGTAAAAGAAATGGTAATTTACAAAACTCACCACCAAACACAGTTTGTACAACAAAAGTTCTTTTGTTGTTGTTGTTGTTGAGAACTAGTTTCTCTGTGTAGCTGACCTTGGATTTACTCTGTAGACCAGGTTGGCCTCAAATGTAGATTCACCTCTTTGTCTCCCAAATGCTGGGTTTAAAGTCTGGCAGTACCGTGTATGTAGATTTACTTTATAACCCACACAATAGACCAATCATTATTGTGCTAAATTTAGGTGGATAGCTTTGCAAAAACAATTGCAAAAGTGTGACTTCCAAATGTACTGCTGACTTCTTTTTCTTCTCTAGGTTTGTGAGATTGGGTTTCCGGGATGGCTTTGAAGTCACTGTGTAGCCAATTCAAGCTGGTCTCAAATTCAGTAATTCTCCTTCCACAATGTCTAAGAGACATTTAAGAGCTGGGAATAGCGGTGCACTCTGTATCCATGACAGGAGTTCAAAGCCAGCACAGTCTGCACACTGATGCCAAGCCAGCTTGGGCTATACAGTAAGAACCTGTCCCGAAACAACCTGCCAATTCAAGGCTTCCTACTCTGCTCTGTCTACATCCCTTTCTCTACATGCACAGCTCCATCTCACCGTCAGCCTATATTTCTTTCATCTGTTCCATACTGTAACTTTCAACAAGTCTGTTCCTCAATATACCTATACACCAGACTATTTAAAAGCAACCAAGACCACTTGAGTCATGTACAATTACCTTTTACTGCACCCGTCTATTAAATATGGAAGTAGCGAATGCTTGCACTCTCTCAATTCTAGGTTCAGCCAGTAGAGCATGAACTACAGTACCTAGTTTAAAGATTTTTAAAATAGAACTCTATCACTGCTAGTTTTTTCAGAAGAGTACTGACAAAAGTGACAGATATTTAGTGCTCTAATTTAAGCAGATGTTTGTATTAACTACTGAAGTCCATCATCCTAGTGACTTAATTAAACTGCATTACTTTGAGGGCTAAAGATGGCTCAGCAGTTAAAAGCACTTACTGCTCTTCCAGAGGATTCTTTGGTTCCAACCACCTGTAACTCCAGGGAAGGTTGACAATCTTTTTCTGACCCTCAAGGCCTCCTTGACCACACACTGGGGCACATACACACAAAAGAAGCATCTTTTTAAAACTTAGGAAAAAAATACAAAAGAACTAACATCCATAAACATGTTTTTAGTTTAGAATACATAATATATAATTACATAAGTATTAAAAATTATAAAACTCGGTTTGGCCAGACTCCCGGACCAGCGGAGGATCCCTGCCTTCAGCAGCTCTCTGCTCCCAGGCCCCCTGGAGGGGAGTTCTCGCCGCCTGGTCGGGCGGGCTCTCCTGAGGCAGCAGAGCGGAGGAGACCACCAACGCTGCCCACCCCTGCCCACATCCCTGGCCCAGGAGGAAACTGTTAACGGCTTCTGGGTACCCGTAGAGGAGGGCAGAGGAGCAGCACATCCACCGCGTTTGAGTGACTGGAGTTGAGGCGACCGCTCGTACAAACAGTTCTCTGCACCCAAATCCCGTGGGAGGGAGAGCTAAACCTTCAGAGAGGCGGACACGCCTGGGAAACCAGAAGAGACTGCACGCTGCACACAGTACTGAGCCCAGAGGAAAACAAAAGCTATCTGGAACCCTGGTGCACGGAACCTCCCGGAAGGGGCGGCGCAGATCTTCCTGGCTGCTGAGGCCGTGGAGAGCCTCATAGGCAACACCCGAGCAAACCTGAGCCTGGGGACCACAGGTAAGACAAACTTTTTCTGCTACAAACGACTTGCCTGGTGAACTCAAGACACAGGCTCACAGGAACAGCTGAAGACCTGTAGAGAAGAAAAAACTACGCCGAAAACAGAACACTCTGTCCCCATAACTGGCTGAAAGAAAACAGGAAAACAGGTCTACAGCACTCCTGAAACACAGGCTTATAAGACAGTCTAGCCACTGTCAGAAATAGCAGAACAAAGTAACACTAGAGATAATCTGATGGCGAGAGGCAAGCGCAGGAACCCAAGCAACAGAAACCAAGACTACATGGCATCATCGGAGCCCAAGTCTCCCACCAAAGCAAACACAGAATATCCAAACACACCAGAAAAGCAAGATCTAGTCTCAAAATCATATTTGATCATGATGTTGGAGGACTTCAAGAAAGACATGAAGAACTCCCTTAGAGAAACACAGGAAAACATAAACAAACAAGTAGAAGCCTACAGAGAGGAATCGCAAAAATTCCTAAAAGAATTCCAGGAAAACATAAATAAACAAGTAGAAGCCCATAGAGAGGAGTCACAAAAATCCGTGAAAGAATTCCAGGAAAACACAATCAAACAGTTGAAGGAATTAAAAATGGAAATAGAAGCAATCAAGAAAGAACACATGGAAATAACCCTGGATATAGAAAACCAAAAGAAGAGACAAGGAGCTGTAGATACAAGCATCACCAACAGAATACAAGAGATGGAAGAGAGAATCTCAGGAGCAGAAGATTCCATAGAAATCATTGACTCAACTGTCAAAGATAATGTAAAGCGGAAAAAGCTACTGGTCCAAAACATACAGGAAATCCAGGACTCAATGAGAAGATCAAACCTAAGGATAATAGGTATAGAAGAGAGTGAAGACTCCCAGCTCAAAGGACCAGTACATATCTTCAACAAAATCATAGAAGAAAACTTCCCTAACCTAAAAAAAGAGATACCCATAGGCATACAAGAAGCCTACAGAACTCCAAATAGATTGGACCAGAAAAGAAACACGTCCCGTCACATAATAGTCAAAACACCAAACGCACAAAATAAAGAAAGAATATTAAAAGCAGTAAGGGAAAAAGGTCAAGTAACATATAAAGGCAGACCTATCAGAATCACACCAGACTTTTCGCCAGAAACTATGAAGGCCAGAAGATCCTGGACTGATGTCATACAGACCCTAAGAGAACACAAATGCCAGACCAGGTTACTGTATCCTGCAAAACTCTCAATCAACATAGATGGAGAAACCAAGATATTCCATGACAAAACCAAATTTACACAATATCTTTCTACAAATCCAGCACTACAAAGGATAATAAATGGTAAAGCCCAACATAAGGAGGCAAGCTATACCCTAGAAGAAGCAAGAAACTAATCGCCTTTGGCAACAAAACAAAGAGAAGAAAAGCACACAAACATAACCTCACATCCAAATATGAATACAACAGGAAGCAATAATCACTATTCCTTAATATCTCTCAACATCAATGGCCTCAACTCCCCAATAAAAAGACATAGATTAACAAACTGGATACGCAACGAGGACCCTGCATTCTGCTGCCTACAGGAAACACACCTCAGTGACAAAGACAGACACTACCTCAGAGTGAAAGGCTGGGAAACAACTTTCCAAGCAAATGGTCGGAAGAAGCAAGCTGGAGTAGCCATTCTAATATCAAATAAAGTCAATTTTCAACTAAAAGTCATCAAAAAAGATAAGGAAGGACACTTCATATTCATCAAAGGAAAAATCCACCAAGATGAACTCTCAATCCTAAATATCTATGCCCCAAATACAAGGGCACCTACATACGTAAAAGAAACCTTGCTAAAGCTCAAAACACACATTACACCTCACACAATAATAGTAGGAGATTTTAACACGCCACTCTCATCAATGGACAGATCATGGAAACAGAAATTAAACAGAGACGTAGACAGACTAAGAGAAGTCATGAGCCAAATGGACTTAACAGATATTTATAGAACATTCTATCCTAAAGCAAAAGGATATACCTTCTTCTCAGCTCCTCATGGTATTTCTCCAAAATTGACCATATAATTGGTCAAAAATGGGCCTCAACAGGTACAGAAAGATAGAAATAATCCCATGCGCATATATCAGACCACCACGGCCTAAAACTGGTCTTCAATAACAATAAGGGAAGAATGCCCACATATACGTGGAAATTGAACAATGCTCTACTCAATGATAACCTGGTCAAGGAAGAAATAAAGAAAGAAATTAAAAACTTTTTAGAATTTAATGAAAATGAAGATACAACATACCCAAACTTATGGGACACAATGAAAGCTGTGCTAAGAGGAAAACTCATAGCGCTGAGTGCCTGCAGAAAGAAAACAGGAAAGAGCATATGTCAGCAGCTTGACAGCACACCCAAAAAAGCTCTAGAACAAAAAGAAGCAAATACACCCAGGAGGAGTAGAAGGCAGGAAATAATCAAACTCAGAGCCAAATCAACCAAGTAGAAACAAAAAGGACCATAGAAAGAATCAACAGAACCAAAAGTTGGTTCTTTGAGAAAATCAACAAGATAGATAAACCCTTAGCCAGACTAACGAGAGGACACAGAGAGTGTGTCCAAATTAACAAAATCAGAAATGAAAAGGAGACATAACTACAGATTCAGAGGAAATTCAAAAAATCATCAGATCTTACTATAAAAGCCTATATTCAACAAAACTTGAAAATCTACAGGAAATGGACAATTTCCTAGACAGATACCAGGTACCGGTTAAATCAGGAACAGATAAACCAGTTAAACAACCCCATAACTCCTAAGGAAATAGAAGAAGTCATTAAAGGTCTCCCAACCAAAAAGAGCCCAGGTCCAGACGGGTTTAGTGCAGAATTCTATCAGACCTTCATAGAAGACCTCGTACCAATATTATCCAAACTATTCCACAAAATTGAAACAGATGGAGCACTACCGAATTCCTCCTATGAAGCCACAATTACTCTTATACCTAAACCACACAAAGACCCAACAAAGAAAGAGAACTTCAGACCAATTTCCCTTATGATTATCAACGCAAAAATACTCAATAAAATTATGGCAAACTGAATGCAAGGGCACATCAAAACAATCATTCACCATGATCAAGTAGGTTTCATCCCAGGCATGCAGGATGGTTTAATATAATGGAAAACCATCAACGTGATCCATTATATAAACAAACTGAAAGAACAAAACCACATGATCATTTCATTAGATGCTGAGAAAGCATTTGACAAAAAAATTCAACACCCTTCATGATAAAAGTCCTGGAAAGAATAGGAATTCAAGGCCCATACCTAAACATAGTAAAAGCTATATACAGCAAACCAGTTGCTAACATTAAACTAAATGGAGAGAAACTTGAAGCAATCCCACTAAAATCAGGGACTAGACAAGGCTGCCCACTCTCCCTACTTATTCAATATAGTTCTTGAAGTTCTAGCCAGAGCAATCAGACAACAAAAGGAGGTCAAGGGATACAGATCGAAAAGAAGAAGTCAAAATATCACTATTTGCAGATGATATGATAGTATATTTAAGATCCCAAAAGTTCCACCAGAGAACTACTAAAGCTGATAGACAACTTCAGCAAAGTAGCTGGGTATAAAATTAACTCAAATAAATCAGTAGCCTTCCTCTACACAAAAGAGAAACAGGCGAGAAAGAAATTAGGGAAATGACACCCTTCATAATAGATCCAAATAATTTAAAGTACCTCGTGTGACTTTAACCAAGCAAGGAAAGATCTGTACAATAGAACTTCAAGACTTGAAGAAAGAAATTGAAGAAGATCTCAGAAGATGGAAAGATCTCCCATGCTCATGGATTGGCAGGATTAATATAGTAAAAATGGCCATTCTACCAAAAGCGATCTACAGATTCAATGCAATCCCCATCAAAATACCAATCCAATTCTTCAAAGAGTTAGACAGAACAATTTGCAAATTCATCTGGAATAACAAAAAACCCAGGATAGCTAAAACTATCCTCAACAATAAAAGGACTTCAGGGGAATCACTATCCCAGATCTCAAGCAGTATTACAGAGCAATAGTGATAAAAACTGCATGGTATTGGTACAGAGACAGACAGATAGACCAATGGAACAGAATTGAAGACCCAGAAATGAACCCACACACCTATGGGCACTTGATTTTTGACAAAGGAGCCAAAACCATCCAATGGAAAAAAGATAGCATTTTCAGCAAATGGTGCTGGTTCAACTGGAGGTCAACATGTAGAAGAATGCAGATCGATCCATGCTTATCACCCTGTACAAAGCTTAAGTCCAAGTGGATCAAGGACCTCCACATCAAACCAGATACACTCAAACTAATAGAAGAAAAACTAGGGAAGCATTTGGAACACATGGGCACTGGAAAAAATTTCCTGAACAAAACACCCATGGCTTATGCTCTAAGATCAAGAATCGACAAATGGGATCTCATAAAACTGCAAAGCTTCTGTAAGGCAAAGGACACTGTGGTTAGGACAAAATGGCAACCAACAGATTGGGAAAAGATCTTTACCAATCCTACAACAGATAGAGGGCTTATATCCAAAATATACAAAGAACTGAAGAAGTTAGACAGCAGGGAGACAAATAACCCTATTAAAAAATGGGGTTCAGAGCTAAACAGAGAATTCACAGCTGAGGAATGCCGAATGGCTGAGAAACACCTAAAGAAATGTTCAACATCGTTAGTCATAAGGGAAATGCAAATCAAAACAACCCTGAGATTTCACCTCACACCAGTGAGAATGGCTAAGATCAAAAACTCAGGTGACAGCAAATGCTGGCGAGGATGTGGAGAAAGGGGAACACTCCTCCATTGTTGGTGGGGTTGCAGACTGCTACAACCATTCTGGAAATCAGTCTGAGGTTCCTCAGAAAATTGGACATTGAACTGCCTGAGGATCCAGCTATACCTCTCTTGGGCATATACCCAAAAGATGCCCCAACATATAAAAAGACACGTGCTCCACTATGTTCATCGAGCCTTATTCATAATAGCCAGAAGCTGGAAAGAACCCAGGTGCCCTTCAACAGAGGAATGGATACAGAAAATGTGGTACATCTACACAATGGAATATTACTCAGCCATCAAAAACAATGACTTTGTGAAATTCGTAGGCAAATGGTTGGAACTGGAAACTATCATCCTGAGTGAGCTAACCCAATCACAGAAAGACATACATGGTATGTACTCATTGATAAGTGGCTATTAGCCCAAATGCTTGAATTACCCTAGATGCCTAGAACAAATGAAACTCAAGATGGATGATCAAAATGTGAATGCAGATCGCTCCTGAGAGACACAGCCAGAATACAGCAAATACAGAGGCGTATGCCAGCAGGAAACCACTGAACTGAGAACAGGACCCCTGTTGAAGGAATCAGAGAAAGAACTGGAAGAGCTTGAAGGAGCTCAAGACCCCATATGTACAGCAATGCCAACCAACCAGAGCTTCCAGGGACTAAGCCACTACCCAAAGACTATACATGGACTGACCCTGGACTCTGACCTCGTAGGTTGCAATGAATATCCTAGTAAGAGCACCAGGGGAAGGGGAAGCCCTGGGTCCTGCTAAGACTGAAACCCTAGTGAACTAGACTGTTGGGGAGAGGGCAGCAATGGGGAGGGGTTGGGGGGAACACCCATAAGGAAGGGAGGGGAGGGGATGTTTGCCGAAACCGGAAAGGAATAACACTGAAATGTATATAAGAAATACTTTCGAAAGGGAAAGATGGTTCAATAACTCTTCCAGAGGTCCTGAGTTCAAATGTAACCACATGGTGGCTCAAACCATCTGAAAAGAGATCCGATGTCTCAAGTACAGTAATAAAAAAAAAAAAAAAAAAAAATAAATAAAAAGAAATACTCAATAAAAAAATTATAAACTCAAGTGATAAGTTTCCTTAAATATTTGTTTGAAAAGAACTCTGTATGTGCAAAGCTACCAGCACCCTTAGAGCATCTCCACTGCAAAAAAACCAACCAGTCAGCCAGCCAGACCACCAACCAAATCTCTACTATTGGAGATATTAGGTGCTTCCAGTGCAGACCACCACGCTATCTACACTTGAGACAGATGCTACCTAAGAACAGACTTCACAATCTGTCATCTTACCTAGCAGATAATTTGCTGTTTGCAATGCTGTGATAGACTATCATCGGCCCTCCAACTGAGCCCTGACAACCTAGGACAAAGCATGGACCACAGAATGTTCAGGTTCAGGGTAGAAAACAGACAGAACAAAGAGCATTTTACTCTATCTTTCTGTATGTAGCAACTATGCTTTTGTAGTTTTAAAGAGACAGATGGCTTAGTGGTTAAAAGAATGCTTGCTACTCTATCTTGAGGTCCAAAGTTCAGATCCCCATGCTTTGAGCTGCTTACAGGCTCCAGAAACACCAGATCCTACCCTCTTCTGGCCTCCCCAGACAGCACATACATATACAATAATAAAGTTACACAGGCGCACAATGATAAAAAAAATTTAAATCCTATGTGCTGGCTGTGATGGCAGATGCCATTAATCTGGCCTACGTAGTCAGTTCTTGAGTATTTTGTGATACAGATAGTATGCCTACCTCAGAAAGAAACAGAGACAGAGAGAGAGAAGAAAATAACTATTACGAATTATCTGGTTTCCCAATTTCGTAACTTCCATACTTCTGAATACAAAGAAATAAAAAACGAATATGAACTAACTTCTCAGTGGCTATTATAAGTAGAAAAACATGATTCTCTTATGAAGACACTTATGACTTCAAACTTAAGTAGCAGGATTTTAGTTAAAGCAATCTACTATTTTCTGCACAGCAAAACCAGCACCCTAAAATATGAAAATGGTAACCTCAAGAACACTAAAACGCCAATGTGAGTTAATAAGATGTACATAACAGGTATTTTATTCTGACCTCAGGTACTGTCAGGGGTGAGGGGACTCCCATACACTGCCAAAAGTTACTGTCAACAGCCAGGGTGTCGAGGAACTTCTCAACAGAAGTGGGTAGTTAAATGACGCCCAGACACAAGAGATGCTAGGCGTTCCGTTCGGAGACTGGGGAAAGATACTGCAGCCTCAGGCGGCTGAAAAGTGAAGCTGTCTGGAGAAAGGGTAACTGGGCAAAAACTGTCTGGAACCTCCGCAGAGGGGGGCGGCGGCGGGCGGGGCGTGCTAGCCGCGGGCGGGCGGGCGGGCGAGCGAGGGGCAGCAGCCGGGGGAGCTCTCGGCAGGTGGCGGTCGCCCGGGGGCGGGAGGAGCGCGGCGCCGGACAGCCCGGCTGCACGGCCGCTGGCGACAGGGAGGCGCGCGCACAAAGGCTCCCGGCGCCCGGGCACGCGCCCCGGCCCCTCCCTGACAACTTGCCTTCTGGAAAAGAGTTACTGGTCCCAGGGCCCCGGAAACCGGGGCTCCGCCATCCAGCACAACCGCTCTGCCAACAAGGTCCCGCGAGAGTCCGGAGATCTCGCGATACCGACCCACTGGCATCTCGCGGGCGTGCTCTGGGACAAACATGGCGGCGAGGGGAGATAATCACTACTTCGGAACTTTGAAAGTATGCTCCGTCCTCGCACTGGGGAGCCGTGGACAAACAGAAGGAGGGGCAAGCCTTTCCGCCCTGTACGCTTCCTCTGAGTCCCCAGAGAGAGAAGGAGGGGCGGAAGCCAAACTGAGCCGCCCTCTGCCACCCGCGGGACACCACAGAGAACCGCGCTCGACCTCAGCCGGCCTCGCCGCGGGTCACGTGTCCGTCACGTGAGCCGCCGAGAGCGCGCCCCGCGTTTCCGTAGGCCTCCCCCGCCCCCTCAATCGCGCACGCGCGCGCCCGGCCCACGTGGGGGCGCCGCCGCCTCAGCCACCCCCTCCAGGCGCTCGGTCCGGGGTCTCCGGCCCCGCGCGTTTCCCCTGTGCTCTGCTCCAACCCCTGCACCGGCCCCGCCACGCGCCCCGGGATCCCGCTCACCTCTCGTGCGGGGCCGGCCACTCGGGGAGGCGCCGCCCGCGTGGCCGCCGTCGGCCCCCGCACTGGCTCCAGCGCCCTCCGCCGCAGGAAGCTCCACAGCGGCGCCGCGGCGCTTCCAGGTGGGTCCCCGCCTCCCGCTCCTCCACTTCCCGCAGCAGCAGCGGCTCCTTCCGGTCCCCTCCTTCCTCGGCTTTGAGAAGTTGGGAGCCGGGCGCTCACCACGCCACCTACCGGTGGCCGCGGCCGGTGCAGCGATCCCGCCCGGGGTGGAGGGAGGGCCAGACCAGCCTACTGTGTGGTGTGACCTGCTCTAACTCCCAGGAGAGGCTGCTCTCCGGCGTCCGGACCTTGAGTGGCTCCGGTTTCCGCAAGACGCTGTGGTCTACCTCGCCAGCTGCTCGGGAAGCAGGCGCTCACCTCTCCAACCTTTGCTCACCCTCCCCTCCTTCCCTAGGGCAGAACACCTTTCCTGCTCAACCTGCATTTCAGGTTTCATCGCAGAAGTCCCATCAGAGTATACCTCCACTGCTCTTATCTCCATACCTTTAAACAGCACTTCTACCCATTATCTCTAAGCGCTCTCGCCACCGAGAATGCAGTCTCTTTAAAGGCAAGGCAGACATCTCTCGCCTTTTGCCCACAGTTGTGTCCAGCACCAAGTATGGCTCAACCGGTATTGAAAAATGGTTAGTGGAGCTGGGAAGGTGTATTTATGTAGCTCAGCATGTGCTTACCCTACATGAAGCTGAGTTCAATCCATAACCCCTGCCTTCAAATATACAGAATTGGGAGTGTAGCAACGTAATGCCTGCCTTCAGTAATAGAGATAAGCATTTCCTCTGGGTTGATAGCACCATAGGCCACCACTTCTGAGCGTGAAAACGCTGATGCAACCCTCTGGCTATTAGATTGTGCCCAAAAATACCAAGTTCACTGGTAGAATCCATTAACTGGGGCTCTTCACAAGTGGGAAGAGGTATGGCTTCACTGCCTTTGTTTTCCTTAGCTGGAGCAGTTTTGTTTTTCCAAGGTAGTGGGTATGTGTGGTTTCTTTACAATTGCTGGTAAATTATTAAATCATTGAAGTGGGCCTGTATTTGGTTGTCTCCAATTCATCTCAGAGTAATATCTGACCCCAAATAAAGAATACGGATTACAGTTATACTGATAATCACACCTGCCATCTTTTTTGTATTTCAGAGACACTGCTCTCCACTGCCTTGTTTTCCTGGTAGCGGGCGTATAGGATCTCACCACAGCACACCTCCTATAGTCTTTATTAGACTCTCTGTTGGATTTGCAATAGACAGATATAAAAATAACACAGTTTCCCTGCTAGACAATATGCTACCTGCATAGGCTAGCTACTATTGGGATGGTCAGAATGTACCTGCTGCTGGGAGCACTGTCCAGAGCATCCCATCTGCATAACCACATGGACTAGACAAAGCACTCCTTACAGGTTCACTTAGCCTTTTTTCTCTTCCATGTGAATGATACCAAGAACATTCCCTTGTAAGTCACTGCACTAATATGTAAACAACTGCTCAGAGAACCCATGACCTCTTCTCTCCCAGTGGGTCTCACCCCTTAGCTTTTCAGAATATTAATGTTAGCCCATGGATGATGTTGACATCCTTAGGATACAGTTATCTCACAACACTCCCTGTTATGTGGTGCTTCAACACAAGATATATTTCACATCCAAACTAAAACAAGATAGTGTCCAGCATGCGTGACATCCTATATCAAGATGGGTGGGTAGAAAAAATTTTTTAACCCACAATTGATATGGTTTCACGTGTAGTTAGCTGTTGTTTTGAGACAGTCTTGTTCCACTCCAGCCTGAGCCTGCTGGGTGCTGGGAGACAGATGCCAACCACCATGCTCATTCTGAAATAGTTAATAAACTCAATTATAGCGAAGACTTCCTAGCTGTATGCTTTCAAGATATAACGAAAGGCATTAATAGTGACATACTTTATGCCATTTTTAAAAGTCTATCAAATAAATCCAACATTCAGTTTACATATTTTAGAATTATTTTTATTGAATGAGTTTTAACAACATTGCAAAGTCACCATGAATGCTGTTCCATACTTTGTCACCTGCATGTTTGAACTTGGATATAACTGAGCTTTTGATGTCACATGATCGGCAAACAGCAGTGAATACTCTTATTCAAAAAGACATTATATGCATTTCATTAAAAAATCATGTTGCAAGTGGTTTCAGCTTTATCAACAGTCTCATTTGACACATTCCATACTTCATGCTCTCAAAATAAAAGTGGCCTAAAACTAAGGGGGTTTTTTTGTTACTAACATTAATGAATACCATTCAGGTCTATATAACTAAAGTTTAACATTTTACATTATAAGTGGCAATAATTTACTGATATCTGGTAACAAATTCCACTGAAACTGAATACATCCTGTTACATTCAAAAAAGACATTTTGTAAATTTTAATATGCAATTTTATATGCTGCAGTGCAAAAGAAGTAACATCCTAATGTTTCCTGAGCTTTAGGAAATTAACAGTGTTCTGACCACTACTTTCGATTTAAAATAGGCTCCTTACTATGCAAAACCATGTCAAAAGTAGACAATTTAACTTGTTTTTTGAAGAAATGAAAGCTTAGCCAGTTATGACGGATTAGAGTAATAAAAATGTTTCAAAGCCAAAGTATTTACACTGCTACAAAGGGTATGCTGAATCTGCCTGTAGAACAAAGGTCAGAGAACCTAATTACCAACTGTCCCTTTCCTTTCAAAACAGTACACTGAAAGATAATTTGGTAAGTTACTTAACATTAAATATACCAACTTATATAACATATTTAACATACCCTTCCATAATGCCCAGTACAAAGGAATAAATGAGGAAAAAGATGGAAATCAAGAGAGTCAACATGCTTTGAGGAATGTTTTGAATGTGTGCGCATCAAGTTAGGATGACTCCATTAGAGCTCTGCCCTCACAACTACAAAGAGCGAGTTTCTACTTCAATCTTTTCCTCTGCTTGTAGTGCATCAGGGTCAACATGAACAACTGGAGGTCGGAGGATAACTTCAGGCCCCCCACCATATATAGACTGCAGGAAATTCCATGTTTCTTCTGAAATTTGACCAGAATCTGCTCCTAAAATTGTGTGTATGCAAAAAGAATGTTTACAAACACAAATCTTTATATAGCTTTCACAGTATACCTAATAGAGTAATTCCTCTAGGGATGACTGAGAACTTCTGAAACCTTCAATTAGCAGCTTGTGTGCCTATAAGAAACAATAATGGAGTCTGTTTCCAAATTTCTAGAGATCCATTGTCCAAGCTTCTACCAACAGCCCTAAAATCTTCCTATAAATAAGAAATTTCTACCCTTTGTTTTACTGTAAGTCTGACCATTTCTGAACGAGGTAAATAAATTACACAATGGCTGGTTATTCTTTTTTATCAATGAGAATTCATTAACAAGTAAGTTTCGATATTAAAGCATGATGCTACACTCCTGTAATACCAGCACTTGGGAGGTAGAAACAGAGAGGATCACAAGTTAAAGCCATTCTCAGCTACATTCAAGGACAGCTTAGAGGACATGATACCTCGTCTCAGAAAACAAAGAAATTATGTATGTATGTAGTTTATTAAACTTACCTTGCTTGAGCATCACATTACCACACTTAGTGACTGCAATTTTAGTGTTGTCTATTGGACCTGGAGGATCTAAGTCAAAAGGATAAATAAATTATAAGATGTCCAATTCCAAAGAAATGCAGCAAAGAACTACTTAATTTTATACCTGAATAATTGAGAACTATAAACATAATAAAGTTAGTCATTTTTTAACAAAATATCATCGGTTCTTAGTATGTTCTCAACTTTGGAGATTTCATTTGATCCAAAACAACCAAGAAAGGTGAGGTGTTACTCAGCACTAAAGTATAACAAACTATTTTTTAATGACATTCATTTTTATTTTATGTACATTGGTGTTCTGATGGCTTGTATGTGAATGTGATGGTTCAGATTCTCTGAAACATGAGTTTCAGACAGCTGTGAACTGGCATGTGGGTACTGAGAACTGAACCCAGGTCCTTTGGAAGAGCAGCCAGTGCTCTTAACCACTGAGCCAACTCTCCACTCCCCTAGAAAACAACTCATTTGGGAATTCCAAATCAAAAAAAAAAAAAAAAAAAGTTTAATGCTACATCCCTTTAATGAACAATAACCCTTTAATAAGTTAAAAAAAATCATAGAATTATCTATCAGTTCCAAATTTGTTTTTTATCTAAAATCATTATAAAATGAAATACTAAGCCATTTATTTTGACATGAAAGTATAGTACTTAATCCATTCTCAAAAGTTCCCAACAGGCATGAAGAAGAAAAATTACTAATCTTACAGAAGAATAGGCATATAGTTTTAATATCTGTGGTGTTTTGTTTTGCATAATACATTGTTGAAATGGAATAGTTGAGGTCAGTAGGGGAAGAATAAGAATAAAGTATACCATATATATTTGAAAATCACTTTGTATGCTGACTTAAGTAAAAACAAACCCAAGGGATTTAATTTAAACAATATACTTTTTTGCAAATAACACCATATCAAGAACACCTTATTTTTTATCATTATTATTAATAGCAATAGTAGTATTAAAATAGATTCTAACTAGTCCTGGCTGGCCTAAAAGTGGGTCTGTAGAAGAGGCTGACCTTGACCTCACAGAGATCTGCCTGTCTCTGCCTCCCTAGTACCAGGATTAAAGGCATGTACCATCATGCCTTTAATTCAAGTTATTATCATGCACAATTATTTTTAAAAGTCAACATTGTATTCCACTGTATTGGATAAAGCATAATTTTACCTTCCATTCTGGGTTTTGTTTTTTGTTTTTTTTTTTGGGGGGGGTGGGTTGTTGTTTTCTCTTGAGACAATATCTCTATTATGTTATAGACCAGGCTGGCCTTTGTTCCACCTGCCTCCAAAGTTTTTCAGCATTAAGACTTAATTTTTATTATGTATCTGTGTGCATGGGATAAATGTGCCAGTGCCAGTGGAGACTGGAGAGAGTATCTGATCCTCCTGGAGCTGGGGTTACAATTGCCTGGTGTGGCTACTGACTTAGGGACTTAGGTCCCTAAGAAGAGCAACAAGTGCTCTTAACTGCTAAGCCATTCCATCTCTCTATAACCTACATTTAAAGTTAAAGTTAAAATTTGTTCTTTTATTCTTACCGTGATTAATAATGATACAGTTTCTAGCAATAAAGCTATAAACTAGAATATAGGTTCCCGGACAGCATGGGTCTTTTAATGTTCAATGGTGTAATCTCCAAGTTTCATAAAATTAATGAAAGAACTGGCTAATAAGCTTTCAGTTAGCCACTTACCTCCATCCTTACCCTTTACAAAACTCTCCCATTCTCTAAACCACTGCATGCTGATACAGTAAAAAGTAGCTGGAGAGTCTTCCTCTTGAAATGCTCTGTTGAGCTACAGAGAGAAAAAGTCAGGCACCTAATATCTGGAACTTACAGCCCTCTCCCTCAGTATCCAACAAGAACTTTCTCATACATATGTGAGGTAGCACTAAGACTGACACACTAGCTTATCTTATTTCTGAGATACACAGTGTAGTCTATCAATAAATGATCCTAGATTGTCTCAAAATATAACATGCACATACAGAAGAAGAGGATCATAAAGGAACAGGTTAAGAGGAAATTTTTAATAAGCCTCAAAGTATGTTTATTAAAAATGTACCACAGCCTACTTAAAAAAAAAGTAAAGATTAAACAGAAATACTTATGCAAAAGAGATGCCAGTAACTAGGCCTCAAAAGAACAAAGGGTATTGTCTAATTACAGTAGTATTTCCTGTTGGGCAACAAAATGCCCATGATAGATACACACACAAGATAAGGACAGAGGTACCTAACTTCAGATAGACATTTCTTTAAAACTTTTAAATTGTGTGTGTATAGGGGGAGAGACAACTTGTAAAGTCAGTTCTGTCCTTTCACTATGAAATCCTGGGATTGAATTCAGATGAGCCTTCTTGGCCCTGAATGCCTTTACCCACAAAACCATCTAAACAGCCCCATTTCTTTAACTAAATCTAATCAAAACCCTATAGCTTTGGGGGAAATCCAGATGGAATTGGAGAGATAGTGGGAAAGGGTATATAAAATCTAAAATTGTATTCATAGATTATAAAAAAAAAAAGTGATCATCCACAGATTTTTTTTACTCTCCCCTGACTGCTTTCTGTTTTCTATGTAAGTACTTTACCATTGAGCTATATCCCTAGTAACAAAAACTTTTTTTTTTTTTCAAAAAGACAGTTTGATGTATCTCAGACTGGCCTCAAATGGTAGCCAAGGATGACCTTAAAGTTCTGATCTTCCTGCCTCCCAAGTGCTAGGAATACATACATGTATCACCAGGCCAAGTGTCATGTAGTACTTAGAGACTGAACCCAGGGCTTCGTGCATAACTATGCACTCCACTGTCTGAGCTATATACTAGCCCCAAAGGTTCTCACTATTGGTTCAAAAGTACTCGAGGATCTGATTTCCTTTTATCCATAATTGTGACCACAGTGACTTTTAGTTATTCCCAGAAAACCACCCTAATACATTCTTAATTCATTCTCTCTCTCTCTCTCTCTCTCTCTCTCTCTCTCTCTCTCTCTCTCTCTTTCCTTTCCTCTCCTCTGTCTCTTTCTCTCTACATCCTACAAATCTTTTTAATTAATTGTTTTATTTATTTATATTTCAACCCCCCCCCCCTTCAGCTCCTTCAGTCCTTCCTCCAACTCTTCCATTGGGGCTTCCCAGGCTCAGTCCAATGGTTGGCTGTGAGTATCTGCATCTGTCTTAGTCAGATGCTGCCAGAGTCTTTCAGGACAGCCATGCCAGTCTCCTGTCTGCAAGCACATCTTAGCATCAGCAATAGTGTTTGGTATCTGCGAATGGGATGGATCCCAAGGTGGGGGCAGTTTCTGAATGACCTTTCCTTCAGTCTCTGCTCAGTTTTTTTGTCCCTGCATTTTCTGAGAGCCTGGTTATGACAAGCCTTTCTTAACACCACAACAGACCTATCGTGACCATTTCAATTCCCCACACTACTCTTGAGCTCTTTAGCCCTTGTTCAACATTTTCCTTCTCTACGGCTTTTTTAAAGGGAGGGGTTAAGACAGTGTATCATGTAGCCCAATGACCTCAAATTACAGACACTCCTGCTTTTACTTCCCAAAGGCTAAGGTTACAGACATGTGCCATCATGCCCAGCTGCTCATGACCCTTTGATATTTACTAAAGGTAAGCACTTTGACACTCAGAAGCTACTTACATAGGAATAAAATGGTATGAAAAATTCTGGGTCTATGTATGAAGGTACTAAAAAAGTCAAGAACTGGGCATACTGATGTACAATTATAGCTCTTTGGGTAGTGAATGCAGTGTGGTGGGTGAATATGCTTGGCCTAGGCAGTGGCACCATTAGGAGGTGTGGCCTTGTTGGAGGAATGTGTGTGTCACTTCTGGAGCTGGCTTTGAGACCCTCTTCCTAGATGCCTGGAAGATAGTCTTCTCCTGACTGCCTTCGGACCAAGATGTACAAGTCTTGGCTCCTTGTCCAGCACTGTGTGTACCTATTCACTCCTGCCATGACAGTAATGGGCTGACCTTTTCAACCTGTAAGCCAGCCCCAGTGTTAACTGCTGTGCATTGTAAGAGCTGCTTTGACTGTGGTGTCTTCTCAGCAATGGAAACCCTACCTAAGACATGCAAGAAGATGAAAAGTCCAAGGCCAGCCTGGGGCACAGAGACCCTGATGCAATAAACAGAAGTTAAGGCAGGCCAGCAAGACTGCCAGTGAATCAGAAGTTCCAGCAAGCATGGCAGCAGACGGGATCCCTGTGATCCAAACAGGAGGAGGAGACAGCCAGCCCACAAGTCACCGTTGGTGTCCATCGTTTGAACCCCAGGTCCTGTGCTTACTCCATTTCCTCCAACTTTTAGTTCTTCAAACTGATCCTATCTGCTTTCCTAACGTTTCAGAAACTCGTCTTAGTTTCCAGGCCACTGAGGTCACCTACTTCTGACCAGCCACTTAGGATGTGGATGTAAAATGCTGAAATCCTATCTCAAAATAACAAAGGGACTAATGATAACGTTCCATGACAAGACCTGGACTTAGCATGTGTAGGGCCCTAAGGTCAAATCCCAAGACCCACATCCTACCTCACACCACCCAAGAGACAACCCTGAACCACAGCTGTGCATACATTACTTAAAAATAAAGTCCTTAATGCTAGATGGTGGTGGTGCAAACGTTTAACCCCAGCACTCAGGAGGCAGAGGCAGGTGTATCTTTGAGTTTGAAGCATGAAGGTAAGAACAACGTCACAACTCAGATAAGGCCTGTGGTCTAGGAAACTCTTTCTAGCTTTTTAATCAATGTTTATATCCCCAGTTACAAATAAATCCTGAGTTTGACAAGATGGCTCAGTGGGTCTTGGTCTCCTCAGGACCCACATGATGGAATCAAAGAACTCTCTCCCTCAAGTTGTCCTCCGTCCGCCACCCATGCTCTGTAGCACAAAACCAGGCAAGCCTGGTCTACACAGTGAGTTCCAGGACACCCAAGGTTACACAGAGAAACCATCTTTCTGAAAAAAAAAACAAAAACAAAAAACAAAAAAACAAAACTGCCTTAAAAAAATAGGAAAAAGAAAGAGTACATCTTGCATTCTTCGTGGCATGTACCATGATAAGTGACCACAAACCTGGTAACTGAAAAGGGAAATCTCACAGTTTTGGAGACACAAATCCAAAATCAAAGTACTGAGGGAACTACACCCTGGAGATCTGGAGAGATCCCATGTCTGAATCCTTCAAGGGGCGACCTGTGACTGGGCCACTTCCATCTACACCTCCATTTTTCTTCCCACAGCTTCTCTTCCTTCTGAATCTCCTCAATGTCTCTTGAAAGGGACACAGACTGGATTTGGGTTTTGTATTAACAACCTACATGCTCTCACCTCAAAATCCTATGTAAAGTTTCTACTCAAGGTCACATTTGTCATTAAGGTCAATTCACAGAAGACACAACCTGAGACATGCTTTTAGGATCCAACAGTCAATTGACTATAGACACTACTCACTATTTCTATAACACTTAGCCAGAGATTAAAACTTAACCTTACAGAGACCTAACAGTTAAGGCTGTTGAGGGCTCAGACCCTTCAAGAATGAAAGTCTAGTTCCTTTAACAGCCACACCAGTTACAGCCTGAACAGACAACTCTAGGGAGAAAACATACAATTGGGGAGTAAGACTTCTTGCCATAGAAAACAAATCCACAGAAAACAGAAAAGCATGCACGGGAGAGCTAGAACTGAGGTGAACTGAGCAGGGTCGATCACGGCTATGCAGGCAGGCCCCTGCCATCCACTACAGCTCTCTCACCCGGCCATTTCTCCGCTAACTATCAGGTCAACATCTTTAGCTTACATCATGTACAATTTCAAAGTGCTACTTCTTTTACCCGAATAAAAATTTCCAATTCAGTTTTTCTTCGTTTTTCAATCTTCTCTGCCTCAATTTGGCAAGTGTGACAAATGTAGAGGTGGTTGACAGCAGGCCCTCCTCCATACCTAAGCATGAAGGTAAGAACAACGTCACAACCTCAGATAAGGCCTGTGGTCTAGGAAACTCTTTCTAGCTTTTTAATCAATGTTTAAATCCCCTGTTACAAATAAATCCTGAGTTTGACAAGATGGCTCAGTGGTCTTGGTCTCCTCAGGACCCACATGATGGAATCAAAGAACTCTCTCCCTCAAGTTGTCCTCCGTCCGCCACCCATGCTCTGTAGCACAAAAGCACACGCCAAATAATTCTTTAAAAATTACTTAAAGAATAAATCCTATAGGAAAATTCTCAAAGTAATATGAAAAAAGTCAAAATATATATAAAAAAACAAAAAGAGGGGCTGGGGATTTAGCTCAGTGGTAGCAGCACGCATCTGAGCCTCTAAGCCTGGCCCTGGTTCAACTCCCCAGCTCAAAAAAAATGAACCAAAAAAAAAAAAACAAAAAACAAAAACAAAAAGAACTCAATTTTATGTTTCCCAGGCCAGCAGCACGATATCTGAGCCCCTGGCCTGCTTTATGTACATTTCAGTGATCCCTTATAGCTACAACTTTCCCTTCCACTACAGCATTAGAATGACTATAAAGTGAAAGGGGCTTGAAAATTAACATAAAATGTCTCTTAGTTACACAAGCACAGTCCCAATCAGATGAAGACTTGCCATGCTCAAGTAAAAAGCACACAGTGAGTGCATTTTTAACATTTAAAATGCTTAGTAACGATATAACATTGCAAAATTATATAAATTTGGGAGTAAGAATATCCAATTTTGGGCTGAAAAGATGGTTAAGAGTTAAGACTGCTCTTCCAGAGGTCCTGAGTTCAATTTCCAGTAACCACATGGTGGCTCACAACCATCTGTAATGGGATCTGATGTCCTTTTCTGGTGTGTCTGAAGACATACAGTGTACTCATACACAGAATATAAGTAATTCTTTAAAAAAAAAGAAAAAGGACTTTCCAATTTTAGTTGTATACAACTATGTAAACTTTTAGTATTGGGGAGATGTAAGATCATTTAAATAAGGTACATGAAGTTATATACCAGAGTGTATCCTACAGTTAATCATAAAATTTCCCATTATTTATACTAGGCCCTACTTTAGAATGAATAAAAGAAAAAAGAATATTCATCATATGTATCAAATAACACACTGGGTATTTATGACATAAGCCGACACTTCTGTAACTACTTTCAATTTGTTTTATGATTTTTTAACCTTGTATTATTTTTTATTTTATGATTTATTTTGTTTTATGATTTTATTTTTGGATTTAAAAAACAAACCTGCTGTAGAGGTTATCCCAAATGTTCTGAGGCAGCATCAAAACTAAGTCTTCAATATAACTTGCTTTTCGTGGAGGAATACCTAAAAAATATTTAACAGTCTACTTTATTTTTCATTCCTTAATTTCTTTACATTGATTTTCAAAGGCAGTCCTAAAAATTAAACCAAAAGCTTACTCAAAGTAGGCAAGCATTCTCTCATTAATGATAAAAGGCCAACTCTCTCTCTCTCTCTCTCCTCTCTCTCTCTCTCTCCTCCCTCCTCTCCCTCCTCTCCTCCCCCTCCCCCCCTCCCCCTCCCCTATTCCCCTATATACAAAACAGGGTATTCCCACACCCAGTAGTTTCACTACATAATAATACTAGCAAGTCACCAACCATAAAGGTCAGTCCAAGGTACATTTCACAAATCCTAAATATGCTTTCATACTTTTAAAAGTCAGCTATTCATGAGCAACGGAGAGGTAAGAACTACAGATAGATACAGGTGTCAGCTAAACCCACCACTCAGGAATGACCCTCACCAAGAAGTCTGTACACAGAAAGCTTGCCCAACTGTACTCAGCCACCCATGTATCTGACTCTAGCATGAAATTATTGGTTTCCCAACACTGAAATCGTCTTTGGTATTCTTAAGCTATAGAACTGGGTTTCACATAGGCCAGTTTCTGAAATCATAAAGAATCAAATATACTTCGCTCTAGATGGGGATGGGCAGTAAGCAGGAGAGGAAATTCTTGACACTTTGTAATTGCAAATTAAACAGCAGCCTTCCATCACTATTTTACATGGCTCTTCCTTACCTCCATGAATACAGAGAAAGTCATTATTTGAAATAGGGCCAGGTTCAGCAAAGGTCTTAAATTTATTCAACCACTGTCGAGATATATAGAACTGAAGGAGGCTTGGCTCCATTATGTTCAACAAATTGGATATCCTTCGCCTCTCCCTTTGTGCCTCTTCACTGCTCTTCCTGTTGAGGACAAGGACTCATTAATGTGATACACATTTCACTACAGCAGACTAACAGCAGCATGACCCTTCTCTTCACTGTTAGTTTTAACACACATACTGTAACTGTGGAAATTTCAAGAGAATACTCTGTCCACTGCTCAGTACATTATACACTGCCCTGGAGGTTATACTGACTTAGCCCTGAGCATCCATGTAAGCACGGGAACAGCGCAGCAGTCAGGGTTGGTAAGACCACGTGGCTAGGTTGCACTCTTGGCTCCTGTTTCAGTATCTAGCATTTTCTTTTATAAAATCTGAAAGGTATCAAAGATTTTTATAGAATACCTTCCTTACTATTGGATATTTTAGGGAAGAAATTTGGTAATTAATTCCAACTTTGTCTACTTCGTTTTCTTTTTCAGTAAAAACTAATCCTGGGCCAGTGAGATGATCATTATGAAGGGTGCTTACCATCAAGTTGGAGAGTTTGAGTTCTGAGAATTCTGAGTTCGATTCCCAGAACCCACTTGGTAGAGGAGAGAACAAATTCCCAGAAGTTGTTGTTTGAATAAATGACCTTTGGTGCATGAAGACAGGCATATACATCCATCCATCCATCCATACATCCATCCATACATACATACATACATGTTAAAGAAAGAAGTGAGGGGCTGGAGAGACAACTTGGCAGTTCAGAATACTTGCTATTCTTTGGAGGACCTGGGTTAGATCCTAGAACATACATGGCACTCACAACTATCCGTAACTCCAGGGACAGGAGATCTGAGGCCCTCTTCTGACCTCGTCAGCCACCAAGCAAGCATGGTACACAGACACACAGACATGCAAAATACCCTTACACATACAATAAACAAAAAACTTTACTTACAAACAAACAAAAAACTATTTAAAGCACAATATATCCCTTTGCCTAGCTATGAAGTCTTCATTTTCTAAACAAAGTATCGTTCTGTAAACACGTTCTTGATCTCTCTCATGAGAGTACACAGAATTTCTAGTCTTCACCTATAAACTCCGAGAGTCCCAGAAGCACAAATCCCTGTGAAGACATGTTCTTCACATGTCCTGACAGTTCCCCTCACCTGTAGAAAAGGACATAGGCTTCGGCATTCTGTACAGTGGACTCTGAAACTTCAGTGACGCTCTGGTCATCAAACTCATACCACAGGTTATTTAAATTGTTTCTGCAGTAGGCAATGTAGTGCCCACCTGTAAGGCGGAAAAACATGTGTTACGGCTACATGGCAGACCTACAGACAGCTGAAACCCATCGACCACAGTGTCTGTGGTCTCACTGCTTGAGTCTGCACTGCACTCCCAGCATTACCACTATAAGACAGGAAGAACAAGAGTTTTCTTTTCTTTTCTTTTCTTTTCTTTTCTGTTTTGTTTTTGAAATAAGGTCTTACTATTGTAGTAGCCCAGGATGGTTTTGAACTGACAATTCTTTCACCTCAGCTTCCAGAATATATGTGTCCACACACCCACCTTAGACCATGCAGCTCTGAAAAACCTTACAAACCCTGCCTTGTTACAGTTGTTACCATATGTCCTTCTAACTTTAAGGTCAAGTATTCCAAATAGTCTAGAGAAAAATATTTAGTATCTTAAAATTTACCATCTGAAATGCTTCCTCTAACACTTAATAATTATACAATTTATGAGTTAGAAGATCATAATTACACATATGCACAAATAACACAGATAAATGATAACATCTTTATTATCTTAAACTTGGAGAGATTTCTATTTCACAGTCTCTGCTACCCAGGCTCCTTGAACTTGATAGGCATTCAGTGTTTGCCAATAAGATTAAACTAGATTACTAATCTGTATTTCTGGTACCTGTTTCAACTAGCTGGCATTTTTGAGTCTTAAATTCCTAATCCTCCTGCCTCAGGTCCCTGAGTACTGGAACAACAAGCATGTGCTACCACACCCACTATTTTCCTAAAATGTGTATTATTACTTTGTGTTGTCTGCCATTTTTCTCATAATAAGCACTAAAATCTGTTTTTAAATTTTTCTCGAGTGGGACTTATTTAAGCAATCAACTTACAAGTTTTAATCAATCAACTTGGATCCGTGTTTTTTAATCGCAAATACCAAGCCATTGGTTGTACTTACTACTTGCAGTCCCATGATGACAGATGACTGACAGGAGATCATATGTCACAATCTGAGCTGGGCTATCCTTTGCAAGAAATGGCTGAAGGTCCAGGCCTTCCAGGGGGAAGGAAACATGGGTGCTAATTTTGGTGGAAAACATCAGTTCATGTCGAAATCTTTTAAGGTGGATACACAAAATCTAAAAAAAGTGCAATTCAACATCCAAATTAATCATTAGAAAAGATTGTAAGTGGTTAGAACAAAGTACTCTAAAGCTTTATTGTAAAAACAAGAAAGTGTGGCATTATTATATAAAATTATATTAACTTAAGTGTTTGTTTTTAAAGAGTTATTTGGATTTGGGAGAATGGGAGCTTTTTCCCCCATTTTTAAGAGACAAGATCTCACTGTGTAGACCTGGCTGCCTGGAATTCACAGAGATTTGCACGTGCCTGGCTCATTTTCTCAGTAAGAGTCTATGAATTTGTTAAATATCCATCCCCCTGAACTCTAGCCTGATTCCAGACACATCTGCAGTGTGGCAGACTGAGCACAGCTCTTCCAAAGATCACTGCCACTGGTGTCCAGCTGTCAACTCAGACTCACAGGGTCCTGCCCTGTCTGGTGACATGCTCAGCAGCACACTGTCAGATGGTGTTCCATATTCAACCCAACCTCCTACCATGAATCCTAAAGGGATACACGGTAAGTCCAAGTTTCAGCCATTCTGAGTTTGCTACAGCATGTGACATTAACACATTACCACAGTTTATAAATGAGCGACAATGAAGTCATACCTCAGGAAACTTCTGTACTTTACAAAACTTTACTCCATTCCTCAACCTAAGGATTAAAAAGAAAAGCTAATAAATCTACAAAACATTTATTATATTTAAATGATCACAAAAGAATCTTTCAGAAAATATCAAGAAAGTATCTGAGTATAATATTCCTGAGTTATGTTACATATTTATATACTAAATAACCTAACAATAAAATAGCCCTTAATATAAAAAAATTAACTTATACAAGACATCACTGAACAAAACTTTGATTAAAGAAGAATGAGGGACTAGCTGTGTGGTAAAGCAATGGCCCAGCAATCACAAAGCCTCGGGCTCCATCCCTGCACTGCACAGGTCAAGCACGGCAGTGCACACCTGCATTCAGTGCTCAGCAGTAGAAGCAAGGGCCTCCCTCAGCTACACAAGCTCAAGGCCAGCCTGAGACACGTGTGATCCTGCTTTTTAAAAATTAGTATTAGTGGGTAGTGGTGGTTCACACCTTAATTCCTGCACTCAGGAGACAGAGGCAAGCGGATCTCTAGGAGTTTGAATCTAGCCTAATCTACAGAGTGAGTTCCAGGACAGCCAGGGCTAAACAGAAAAACCCTATCTTGAAAACCAAACAAACAAAAAATAAATAAAATTAGCATTAAGTAGTGTACCATTATCTCAATTTTACAATATGCAGATATTAAGTAAAACTGCGTAGTACAAAATCCAGCTCTTCTTCAAGATGAGTAGTTCAGGTTCACATATTTATTCTTTTTCTTTATTTTGTTTTGAAGACAATAATGTCTTATTATGAAACCCAGGCTAGGCTCAAATTTATAATCCTCCCACCTGATTGCTGATAATATCAGCATGTACTGCTTACCACTGTACTTGGCTTTAAAACCATTATTTTTTATCTCTGCTCGCTCGTTTGTTTGTTTATAATTTTGTTTCAGTTTTTGAGACAGGGTATCTCTACATAGCTCTGGCCTTCCTGTAACTCACTGTGTAGACCAGGCTGGCCTCCAACTCACAGAGATCCTCTGGTTCCTAAGAGCTGGACTTAAAAGCATGAACCACCACACCTGGGCCATGACATAGCACATAAGCATCCCGCCTGCCTGGAAACCCTTACTCTTTTTTTTTCGGAGCTGAGGACCGAACCCAGGGCCTTGTGCTTGCTGGCAAGCGCTCTACCACTGAGCTAAATCCCCAACCCTGGAAACCCTTACTCTTAATGTTGGGAAGACCTGGAGGGCTGAAGAGTGACTATTTCAAATAATCACTAAAGAGATGGTTCAGAGCTTAAAAGTACTGGCTGCTCTTTCAGAGGACCCTGGTTCAATTCCCAGCAGCCACGTCAGCTCACAAC
The DNA here is from genome assembly GCF_011064425.1 of Rattus rattus. Classification (NCBI taxonomy): domain Eukaryota; kingdom Metazoa; phylum Chordata; class Mammalia; order Rodentia; family Muridae; genus Rattus; species Rattus rattus. The sequence goes on from NC_046156.1 coordinate 9,251,324, forward strand.
TGTCTGTTATTCCAGTTCCAGAGGAACTGATACCCTCAAAGAGACATACATGCAGGCAAAACACCAATGCACATAAAAAATTTAAATATAAATGCAATCATCAAATAATTAGTGCACACTGGACAGATCTGCACTTGGCATCAGGGATGAGCACTGGTTGTCTCCCTTCTTATCTGTTTTCTTCTACCTGGCGTGTCTGGCTGCAGAGTAAGATGCCTCTTCAGACTCAAGTCTCCTTTTAACTGTCAGCCAGGACTTCCAGACAGACTGAGAAAACATCTTTCCACATGAGAGGTGTTTATTTATTTTTGCATTTATTGCCTCAATTCTGTTCTATCATAAGAAGGACCAACAATTGAAGTTTAAGATTTCCCGGTTGTGAGGTTGGGGATTTAGCTCAGTGGAAGAGCGCTTGCGCAAGGCCCTGGGTTCAGTCCCCAGCTCCGAAAAAAAGAAAAAAAAAAAAAAAATTCCCGGTTGTTACTAGCAGTAGCTAAAAGTCTGTATTAATACTCCAACTTTAGGGACTAGAGAGAATGCTCAGCCATTAAGAGCACTTACTGCTCTTGCAGACAGGACCTGGGATCAGTGCCCAGCATCCACATATAGATGGCTCAGAACCATCTCTAATTCCAGTTTCAAGAGTAGGTGGTGCCCTCTCTTCTAACATCCATGGGCACTGGACACATACATGCTGTACATACACACATGCAGGCAAATAAAAATTAAATCTTTCAAAATATTTAAAGATTCAAGCTTAGGAGCTCATTATTTTTGTATTACAGAGATTCTGAAATTTTTTTCAATTTCCTCTACATCAAAAATACTTGCTTTTATCAAATCTCTACTCCATTTTTCTGATATCACAAACAAGTGTTTTATTGTTTATTTGCTGTAGTTGTTGACTTCTAGCTGCCTGGAACCCACTATCTAGATCAAGTTGGCAGGTTTCTGTGCTGGGATTAAAAGGCGGGCTCTAACCACACCCAAAAGAGGTTTTGAAAAGTCAAAATTATTACAAGATAGAAATGGGGGCTGGAAGTAGATATAAAGAAAACAAGGCTTAACTATTCTGTTCTGCGCCCATATCAGCAAGCACTGTGAACATGGGGCAACCTCTCTGAATGTTCTACACATCTGTAGCTTTCACTTCCTGGGTACGTTACCATAGCAACCTAAAAAAGTCACTTTGTTTCTGCAAACTCACATCCTTCACTCCTTAAAACCCTCACATTTATTAATATATTAGATGAGGCTATTAAACATTTACTTTAAACATGTTTTACAAAATAACCAATCTGAATTTTCCAAAGCATCAAGTCTAACTAACTCCATGTGCTCAGTTCAGATATCCAAGAAAAATACAAAATACGAAAGTGAAAATAATGTCGTTGTTACTCACTTTTTGCATTTTTCACAACTGTACATATTGTCACCTGCAGACAGAAAAGATCTAGTCATTCAGCCTATCACCAGCAAACTGTTCTGCAATCCCCAGATGTACCACAGTGACCAGCTGGTGACATTTACTTCCCTACAGTCACCACCCACTCCTCTCCTTTCATTCGATGGACTAATTGAAGAAGCAGTCACTTCATCTAGTCCTGAACAGAATTTACTATAGCATGGTGCTGGGCAGCGAGAAAAATGCAGAACTGTAGTGTCAATTCTCGAATTCTGATTTCTTAAAAAAAAAAAAAAGATATTATAAAAATGTTTTTATTTGAATCCCAAGTACTGGACATGCTGTTTCAGACCGTCCACAGCAGCTGACTGTAAGTGGCCTCTTGCTCTGGAGGGGGCATGACTGTCAGCTGCACGTATTTCTGCAAGTGTGTAACATTTGGAATCCCGAGACTTTTCAGAGGATATAAAATCGCTAGGCCCCTAGAGGTGGGAGGTCTGTTGGTAAGTTGTTTGGTTGTTCATTACTGTTGGTCATGCAAAGAAGAAATGAGAAAAAGAAATTAGATGTCCTGACAGCAAAGATCACACTTGTTCCAAGGAACTGAACACCCTAATCATCAGGAAGCAGAAGTAACAGCCCACCCCCTTTCTGACCCCTGACCTTATTCAGGGATCTCTTTCCTTTCCTCTCTACTCTGTTTTCTCTCTTCTCTAGTGTTAGGGCTGGTTTGAAAGGGAAGAAAAAGGGTAGAGAAGAGTAGAAGGCAGAAGCCACAGAGTAGGCAAGCGCAGCTGCATAGGACCGTCACTGCAGGTGCAGCTGTGAACAGTTCAAGGCGCATCTGCACCCATCATCTTCACGGAATCCACCTTCTTGGAATCACAAAACGTGAAGATGTCTTGTTTTGTATTATAGAAATCTATATAAATTCCTTCAGGACAGGACTTTTCTAATCATATTTCAACTGCCACTGAAGATTCCTCCACCATGCAAATATGAACAAATACTATTTAACTGTCCAAAATGAAGCATTGGTTCACCTACCAAAGCCAGTCATAAATGCGATCGTGTTTCTTACCTTTAAGTTCATCTCTGGCGAAGAAGGCAGCAAGACAATCTTGCAAGGTTACTACTGGACCCCAAAACCAGCTAGGGACACATGAGACAACAAACCTGAAACATCATTGACAGGAGAGAAAGGAAGTGTTCTGCTAGTACAGCAGAAGCAGCAGCACCAACCATCAATCCAAGCAAAGGAAATAAACACGCACCTCTTCACGTACTCCATGAAGAAAGCTATCCACCCCTGTGGAGCGTAGGCTTCGCCACACGACCCTGCTTTGACTATAGTTGGGTGACTGGAGGAGTGCAGCTTAGCCAGGTCTTCCTTGCCAGGAATTGGCAAGGACAGATCCTGAAAGGTCTCGAGGGTTACAGACACCTGCAAGTGTTTGGTTTTAACAGGATGGAAAGAATCCAGGACAGTTATTTACAGGGTTAGATTTCTTCCACAGATGAAAGCAAGCTATTACTATAAGCAAGTATAAATACCAACAGCTTTAGAATACTACACATGGAAATGAGTCCACTTTGTACCAGGTACTGTTCCAAATATAATCTTCCTACGAGCCATGAGTATTTCTATGGCTCAGAGAAGCACAACAAACCCAGCTACGGGCAATGGAGACTGACATTCACGCTCCTTTCTAGGAGTGTTGAGGGACTAGGTCTTATTATACGCTGTACCATCCAAACTGTTCTCAAGGCATCCTCTCCCCTCAGCCTCCAAAGTACATGAAACTGCAGGCTGTGGTAGAGTGGTGAGGAGAAAACCAGATCTGGCATGAACCAGCACTTAACAACAGGGATGCATCATGGGAGATACGCTGCTTCAGGCAACCATGGAGTAAATACCACACTAAGATGATTACAATACTCTGCTAACAGAATCTTCCATGACAGTCCCATGCAGTCTGTCCTTAACTGCAGCAATACACATACACTAGATAAAACGTTTCGGGATAATACACCATCAGTATGAAAATGACCCTACTGAGTGCCTTACATCTGACTTAACATTATAACACAATAATTGAAAGTTGATTTTCTCGTTTCTTAGACATTAGTTCTCATTCACTAAGCATACTCATTACTGTATTTCACTAAAATGAAAAAATTAAGAAATCTTAATTTTTTCTTTTCTAAAGGATTTCTTTCTTTCTGAAGGATTGGGTGTTAGTCAACCCTCATGAAATTTGTTTGAGACAAAACCGTGTTTGTGACTTTGGTATCATCACTGAAACACATGTATCAATTACAAGCCACCTGCAAAGGCAAATGTAAGAATACACTGAACTGCTTGTGAATGCAAGTGTTTCTGGGCATTCCTAATTTCATCAGCCATGGGAGAAGAAGCACTGTTAACAATTCTTGTTGCCAAGTAACTTCTCACCTTTATATGTAACCAAAACAGACCAAGAGCCCGTGGTCCTGCACAAAGGATGTGGGCTGTACTGTTACTCTACATCTCAACTCAATGTATAACTAACAGACACACAAGAAATGTGGGCTGCAACAGCAATGATCTACTTAACTCTTCCCATCCTCAGGTTTTACAAATAACGCTGGACAGAAACATCCTGTTACAGCTCTCCATACTCACCCTATCACACGTCAGACACTGTACTGAACTAATGATTGTCCCATCAAATATGTCAGAGATGACACTTCTGTATTTCTTATGCTGCTTTTTCCTCTTTGGAGATGCAGACTGAGCTAGGATTAAAAGACAGAACATTAGAAAGAATCAAGTTAGTTCCTTGAATATTTTTTAATTGTTTTGGGACTTTTGTTTTTTGAGGTGGGATCTCGTGCAGCTCAGACTGGCCTTGGGTTCACAATGATTCTGAGACTCTGAATCCCTGGTCCTCGGGCTCACAATGATTCTGAGACTGACTCTGAATCCCTGGTCCTCGGGCTCACAATGATTCTGAGACTCTGAATCCCTGGTCCTCGGGCTCACAATGATTCTGAGACTGACTCTGAATCCCTGGTCCTCAGGCTCACAATGATTCTGAGACTCTGAGACTCTGAATTCCTGGTCCTCGGGCTCACAATGATTCTGAGACTGACTCTGAATCCCTGGTCCTCAGGTTCACAATGATTCTGAGACTCTGAGACTCTGAATTCCTGGTCCTCTTCCTTCCATCTCATATGACACTAGGTTAGAAGAGCAGCGTGTGTGCCTGGCTTTCCCTAGAATATTTTCCTTTTTCAGTTGTACTTATCTATTACTATGTATGTGTATGTGTCTGTTGCATGTACATACGGTGCCCATGGGAGCCAGAAGAGGTACTGGATTCCCTGGAGCTAGAGTTAGGGGCAGTCTAAAGCTACCCAATATAAATGCCAAGCACTAAACTCTGCACACGGTCTTACCCACTGAGCCATGCTATACTCCGCCTACAAGATGCTCAGCAGGTAGAAGCACTTCCTGTCCATCTCAGACTTGAGTTTGATTCCCAAGACCCACATAATGGAGGGAGAAAACCAACAGGTTCTCTGCTGACCTCTACAAGTATGCTGTGGCATGTGCACCCACACATACACATGGACACAAACACATAGGTCAATAAACATAAAAAATAATTACTGTATTATAAAAGGAATTCAGAAAACCACCCAAGAATACTGCCTTAGGGCTAGAGAAATGGCTCACTTGCTGCTCTTCCAGAGAACCAGGCTTTGGTTCCTAACACCTACATAAAGCATCCACCCATCTCACAACTGTCTGTAACTCTAGCATCAAGGGGTTCTACATCTTCTCCTGGCTTCCATGGGCACCCAAGCACATGGGGCATATACATAGAGAAACACACTTATACATGAATAAAAATTTAAAAAGAAATTCTTAAAGAAAAAATTAGTGCTGGGTGTTGGTGCATGCCTTGAATCCTAGCACTTGAAAGACAGACATAGGTGGAGCTCTGAGCTCAAGATCAAGCCTAGTGAGCTCCATGACACCCAAGGGTGCACAGTAAAACCTGTCTCAAAAACCAAAACCAAGAAAAAACTGTTACTTTAAACAGATAGAAAAGCCAATCAAAAATCAAATAAGGCTTCAGCTGGCTTTAAATTACTTATGATTTTTAGTCACATAAATTGTACATAGGGAAATACGAAAACCATCTGAAATTAATTAATAATAATAGCTAACAGCACAACACACTAGTCATTTGTGTCCCATGTGCACAGGATGTGCTGGCCCCATCACTGGAGTATTTATGGACCACAAGGCAAAGAAGGTGCAACTGGGAGAGGCAGGTGAAGTCATGCGGACAGAGCAGCAGGCCCGGTCTGCATATTATCCTTCAGAACAACATTCCAACTGCACTTAATGTTAGTGAGCAGTACTGGATATGCTCCTCTGGCTTGTCCACCTACAAATACTTCTTCCCAATCCTACCCTTTCTTAAATCTCAATAAAGCCCTTTGCCAAGACTCACTGGTTCTTTTACAGATGGTGTCCTTATTTTGTACATGGGATTGTACGTACATGAAGTATGGAGGTCAGAAGACAACCTGAAGTTAGCTCTTTCCTTTTATTTCTGTTGTGGGTTCTGGGGATCAAACTCGGCTGTCCAGCTTATACAGCAAGCACTGCTATCCGCTGACCCACCTCTCTACCATGTTTTCACGTCTGCTATCCACTGGGAGAAACCCTTTAAGGCCTCCAGCTGTTTCTCTGTTCACTGTTTGTGTGAGACAGGTTCTCATTATGCAATTCTGACTGGCCTATAATCCCGATAAACCATACAGTCCTTGGACTGAACTCCACACAGATCAACTTTCCTATGAGCACTGGGATTAAAGGCACGCACTACCACATGGTGTCCTCTGTGAGTTTTATAGTTTTATATTTTATAGTGCTAGCATTTTGATACAAAGCTGGTAGCAATGCAGAATGGTACAGACATTCTGAAAGAGGCAGGTTTGTACAGTGGTGAGCATAAATGAACATAAAACCTAAGAGATAGAGACTGGAGAGATGGTTCAGTGGTTAAGAGTACTAGCTGCTCTTACAGAGGACCTAGGTTCAATTCCCAGCACCCACATGGCAGCTCACAACTGTCTGTAACTCCAGTTCAAGGGAGTTCCAGTTCCAACACCCTCATGCAGACATACATGAAGACAAAGCAATAATGTACATGAAATTAAAAATAAATAAATAATCTTCAAAACCCAGGAAATATAATTCTAAGACCTTATCTCTGATCAAAGAAAAACTTAACATCATACAAAAACTGTATATGTTTCTAACAGTATTATTTATAACTGCCAAAAACTGAAAACGATTCAAAAATCCCTTGATGAGTGAATAAACAGTGATTTGGTGACAGAAATTAAATTCAACTTGGTAAGGAAAAGAAAGTAGCAAGACGTACAACAATGCAGCCAATTCTTTTTTTTTTTTAATTATTACTATTATTATATGCAAGTACACTGTAGTTGTCTTCAGACACACTAGAAGAGGGCATCAGATCTCATTACAGATGGTTGTAAGTCACCATATGGTTGCTAGGATTTGAACTCAGGACCTCTGGAAGATCAGTCAGTGCTCCTAACCACTGAGCCATCTCTCCAGCCCAATGCAGCCAATTCTTAACTACATTGTGCCACATGAAAAAAGGCTGCTTTTTAGCATGGTACTGTGTGGCATCATTTACAGGGCACTCTAGAGAAAGGGAAGTCATCAGGAGTCTCAGGCCTTAGAGACACATTAGGACCAGAGTATCAGTGTGGCAGGCCTGAGGGCAATCTGACCATGGAACTGCAGGACAGAATGGGCTGAAGGGCACAGGAGGTTTAAAAGGTGAGTAAAAGAGAGGGCGGACTAGAAAGGTTCTGCAGTTAGGCATTCTTGCTGCTCTCACAGCGTTCGCTCCCAGTAGCCAAGTAATGGCTCATAACCATGCTTCAGTTCCATGTGATCTCATGTCCTCTTTTAACTTCTGTGTGCACATGGGATGCACATACATACATGCGGGCAAGATACTCAAATACAAAGTCATTATCTTAAATTATAAAAAACCAAAGTTTAAAGTCCAGAACCACAGACAAACGTCCTAATCACGGTCACATAGTTCTATCAACTGTACGAGAACACATAGTCCCTACCACTTCATCAGCATCAGCAGCTTAAACTGGGTAAAGACTTCAGAGTTAGGAACTGAATTATGGGTACTTTTACCTTTCTTGTGTGGAGGTGTCAATCCTGGCCACAGATTGCCTGACTTAGGAGGACTTGCTGATAAACGTGGATTAACACTTTCATTTGATGGAAGGATCTGTGGTGTAGATAGGTCATTCAAATGGACATCAGTGATATATTCTGTAATATTTAAATTTTTATTATTACCTTCAATTAAAATTATAAATGAAACTACTCAGTAAAGTTATACCCCACGTGCTCAATAATGTTAATTAACATAACGATTCCAGGCACAAGTACAATACACATACAATACACATACAATACATTTACGTACATGAAGCCAAAACACTCATACTCAAATAATAAACACCAATTTAATTAAAACAACAGGAGAAAGCTCCCAATCATAACTCAAGAAGCCAGCCAAGCCCTGCTGCTGAGAGCCTCCATTACCTTGCAGCCCAAGGCTTCACAGGCTGGCTCATACTTCCTGGTGGGGGACAGTAAGGACTTTAGGTTTTGTGTACTCCATGGTCTTAGTCATAGTTTTTCATCCAAGACTTGAAACACAAAACCCTACTTTACTTTAGTAGCTAGTTACTATATGTTCTTTTTTTCTTTTTTTTTTTTTTCTTTTTTTTCGGAGCTGGGGATCAAACCCAGGGCCTTACCACTGAGCTAAATCCCCAACCCCTAGTTACTATATGTTAAGAACAAACCCCACAAGCAAGTAATAAAGGACCAGTGTGTCCCTGAATCATGCTTCCCTTGGCTTTTCACAGGAACTGACATTCAGGCCCTCACTGGCTAAAGACCGTGTGTCCACAGTGAGTCTGTACAGAGCCTACGCACTCCTGCATAGGAGGAATCCCTGGCAGGCACAAGGAAGCCTCCATTTTCCTAAGCTAAAGAAATACTGTTGAAGGCAGAACTGTGATGCACTCAGACACTTCAACTGCCAGGGTTCCCTTCAGTAGTCCAGAGATTAACTTTCTGTCATTTCCTGGCCACTAAGTTGCACGATCTGACTTTCTAGTCATCTAATTTTACAGAATTTAGAGTAGTCAATAGCACATCAAGATAACGTAGCTCCTAAGGAGACAAATATGGTGTGTAACACAGTCCAACTCGTATCTTTCATTTGGGTATCTTCCTTCTCGAAAGGAACACTGTCCAATACAGTGAGCCTTAACAAAGCTCATGCACACATCAGCTCCGTCTACAGTGCAAGCCACTGGGTGCCATAGCACGATGATAGGAGATCATGGGCTGTGTTTCAAATCCTCAGGATCTCTACAGAATTTGCTTGAAATAAAAGGGGAAATTCCAAAGAGTCTAATTTTCTAGACTGCTATGTAACCATAAAGGAATCCTAATGAGCTCTGCTATACCAAAATAAATTAAAATAAATAAAATAGAAAAAAAATGAATTCCTAAGTAAATGATCCACAAAATTATCTTACTTTTAATTTCCTAACTTTATGATTTCACTGAACACTGCAAGCAGACAGTGTTAAACTGCAAGTCTATTAAAACTCCCAAAAGCCAGGTGTGGTAGCAAATACCTTTAATCCCAGCATTCAAGAGGCAGAGGCAGGCACATGTGTTTGAGGATAGCCTTGTCTACACAGCACATTCCAGGACAGCCAGGGGCATACATTAAGGCCCTGCCTAGTAAGTAAACAAATAAACAAACAAACAAATGACTTGTTCCAAAGTGACAGTCTGCGCATGCCACACCAGCACTGCACAGTCCGACTGTTAATCGTCACCTGAGGCTCTGCCGTGTATCTGCACCTTGACGGTCTCCTGGCTGTTTAGGTCAACTGTTTCACACACCGTGTCTCTGTCTTTATCCGGTTCTCCGTCAGAATCTGCTTTATTGCTCTTGTTGCACATCTTCTCTTTCTGCCAGTCTTTGGCCATCTCTAGGTCCTCCTCATCCTGAATGAGCATGGTGGTCTCAGTGCTGTCCTCAGGGCTGCCTTTAGAGACACTCTCATTTTCCCCTTTCTCACTGCTGCTGCTACAAGACTCGCAGGACTGAAAATCCACATCTGACTGGCTCTTCTCTTCCTCCACAGTCTCCTCAGAAGTTAGTGTTTGAGGCTCTTCCTCTATTTCCATGACCTGCTCCTTCAACTCTTCATGAAGCAGATCCATTAAACAGCGAAGGAATTCCTGGGCATCCTAGCACATCAACAAAACCACATTACCTTCTAACGCGAGTGATTGTCAGAACCTAAGAGGCATGAATGAACTGTGGACATATCACATGTCACACTGACTAGTCTACAGCCCATACTGCAACAGACCTACAACAGATTCCAACAGCTACGCAAACAAAAATTATGCTTTGTAATGAAACTGGATGCAACAGAAAATAAGGATTTTCCTCATGTGATAATCAGAATTTGGAAATATGCCCTAAAATAAGTTATTATGGAAATTGGTTTTAAGTAAGTTTTTCTCATCCATGGACTGTATCTCAAAGAAAAAATTGTCCATAGATCAACAAGAACTTTTTTGATGATATATTTCCTGAGCTGCAAAGAAGGTTCAGTAAAAGTGATTACCATGCAAGCCTGACCACCAAGTTCAATCTCTTAAGCCTGCTGTGGAAAAACAACCCACTCCACAAAGTTCTTTTCTGACCTTTAGACATGTAGTGTGGCATGTGTACACTGCCCTTCCTCATACACACAAGTAACATTAAATAAAAAAATTTAAATTCCTGAGCTCCAACCTACAGCTCTAAATTATAATGTCTGGAGATCCAGAACTTTATATGTTAAAGGTTAATAGTGAATGGTTTGAGAAAAGAGAAATGTGTGAGGACCAGCTATAAATTGTCCAGGGACTGCAGACCACTAAAGTAACTGAAGCTGCCCTATGACAGTAAGACAGCACAGTGAGAAATCACAAGGGTTGGTGCAGGGGGAGAACACTGTTCACTCACTGGAGCCACAGAAATGCAAAGACAAACAAACAGCCAGGTGTGGTGGAGGCCCCTCTGTCGTCCCGGCACATGAGAGGCAGAGAAAAGACGATCAGAAACTTAAGGCTATCACACACAGAGAGGCCAAGACCAGCCAGGGATACAAAAGACCCAGTCTCACAAGTCCAAACACCAAAGACAAAGGCGCAATGATGAAAAAGGACCACTGGGAAATGGAGTGTAATAACTCTCTCTCTCACTGAGGGTGACCGCAGTGGAGACAGTGCAGCTCAGCAGTGAAGAGCACTTGCTCGTACAATGACCCGGCTCAGTCTGCAGCACCCATGTGCTACGGTTCATGGTCCCCGGAACTCATCCAGGTATCTTCTTCTGACCTCACCAGGTATCAGGCACACATGGTGCACATACATAAACACAGGCAAACAAAGTCATACAAAGAAAATAAACACATTTGTTAAAAAGTTTAAGGATTTTTATATGGATAACTAACCTGCTGAGAATAGCCTCGAAAAGTTGGATTTACAGTTTTAATTCCTTGGAACAGATTAGCAGGCACAACAGATCCTGGCCTGAAAAATAAAGTTTTAAACAGATACTTTTGTAGTTTTAATTTTTTTTAAAGAATTGTATTACTCTCACACTGCACAATATTTTTCAAAAATGCAACTTCATAAACAGTTGTAAAGCAAAACTAACCTAATATGCAGCTAATGACCAATATGCTAAGATATGGGTGGGGCACGGGCACTGGCAGAGCAGGCAGCTGGCCTGGCCTACCCTGCCCAGTCTGGGAAGGCTCTGCTGCTCTGCACCTCGGCCGTGAGGCTCCCCAGCCTCCACATAACCAGCTGATGTTGACGATGGCCTCTGCTCCATCTGCATTTCCGTTTCAAATGACCCAACTCAAATCTCCTTCCTGCGTTTTTTTTTTCAACCCTCCAAACATTTCTGCTTTCATTCCATACTTATAATACTGATTTAAGACATAATTATATTAAGTACATACCTGCTCTTGTGCCACAATTCTGTCATTAGTTTGAGATAACTTTTACAAATGGCTGGTTTCTTATCTGTTCTAGCCAGTCCTCCACAATCAAGAAAGAACTGTGTCAAAGGTGGGCTAATTGAAAAGAGAGAGCAATATCAGAGTGGAATTAAGGCTGAGTTCTCATTACTTTCTAGTTACACAATGATTGACAGCACACATCAACCTCTCTGTTAGGTCTTTGCCCCTTTACGGTCTGACAGTCACTCCTTTATATCACTAATAAGTTTAACAAATCATTCTTGGACTCACCAAGTCAGGGTCCTCTGTTTCTGAGTGCTGGGATAAGAGGCTTGAACCTTGACCCAATCTCTTTCTAAATTGGTTTTTGTTTTTGTTCTTTATTAAGAATCTGAGCAGGGAGGCACATACCTGTAATTTCAGCACTAAGCAGACAGGGCCAAGAGGAACACACTGAGCTCAAGGCTAACCTGGGCTACACAGAGACCTGTCTGAAGTAAACAAGGAAGGAAGGAGGTATGGAAAAAGGCAGAAAAGGACTAAAAGAGGGTGAAGAGGAAAGACAGGGCAGGAGGGAGGAGGGACTGCTGTGCTGCCTCTCCCTGCTTACGGAAAGCACAGAACTAAGCAGATCCCAGTGAACACTGCTACCGTCCTCCTCATGCAGCCTCCACCCCTAGTGTTCTTTCTGTTCGGGTGCCCAGGACTCTGACTCTGGACTTCACTCTTTCCTGGGCCATCTTCAATTCCCGCAAATACACCAGTGACGGCCACATTCATGTTAGCCTTCAGACACCTTTCATCAACTGAATTCTTATCAAATGCTCAAACTGACCACTGTCTTGATATTTTAATCTAACACACTCAGAATTTTACTTGCAAGTGAACCTGATCTTCCAATAATCTTCTCCATTCTTTTTTTTTCTTTAAAGATTTATTCATTTATTATATATAAGTACATTGTAGCTGTCTTCAGATACACCAGAAGAGGGCATCAGATCTCTTTACAGATGATTGCAAGCCACCATGTGGTTGCTGGGAATTGAACTCAGGAACTCTGGAAGAGCAGTCGGGGCTCTTAACCACTGAGTCATCTCTCCAGCCCAATCTTCTCCATTCTTATTACCAACATTATGTATGCATATGAGAAAGACAGAGATAGTAAGACTCAGAGACTAAGAAACCTTGCTGCCCTTCCAAATGACTCCTTCATCAAATGATTCTACTATTAAACTTCAAATCTCCTCCCTTTCCCAGTACTCTAACCATATCCTAGCAACCACCAATTGTAAAAAAATGTCTTTCTCCAATTTATCTACTCCAAAATTGTGCAAGGCACTCTTACTTCTTACTTAGATTATTATACATCTTCTGTTTTTCCAAATTATACTTTTTCCTACAACCCACTATCCACATGGCAACCAGGGCTGCAAGACAGATTCCTCTATTCCCCTGCTGTAAAAGGACTTTGGTAGTCCCTTACCACACCTGAGACCTCAGTTTTAATGTGGATTGCACGTGGCCCTATGCAATTACTCCACAATTACTATGTCTACCACCCAGATTTTCTTCCAGGTTCTCAGTGTCAAACTCTTTCCCAAAGCTACTTTCAAACTCAAGTCATGTTCTGACAAAGTAATAATCACCCTATTTATATGCTGCAAATGGGAGGTCGGGGGGGGGTGTGTGTGAATGCTCTCTATTCAAGGGATTCTACCAGTAGAAACATACTTTCATATGATTTCTCACCTAATAATGATCTTAGAATGTGACAAATTTAAGTTCTTTGGTTTTCGTCCATAAATACACTTGCTAGAGATATTGTTCAGTACAGCAGTGTGCTTAAGGGCCCAGGTTTGAGGCCCAGCACTGCAAAAACTAAAACCAAGGACATACTACTGGAAGCCTGAGCTGGGATCCTCGGTCTTAGAAAACTACAGGTATTAACTGTGCACGCTATAGATGCTTGCAGTCCAGGACTTGAAATGTGGTACCATAAGGACCAGGTTCAAGGCCATCCTCAACTACACAGTTGGAGGCCAGCCTGGGTGAAAATAAGACACTGCCAAGAGAAAAACAAAATAATAAACTTAGATGCACACACAGCAATCCCACTGGGACAACGATGTCTTCACCCAGGTTCTTGCCTCTCTGCTCTGGGAGTTAGTCAGCTACTGTAGTAACAAGCTATCTTAGCTAACCTTATACTAGACCTGAGTATGGTGGGGTACATGTTTAGTTCCAGTACTCGGGAAGCATATCCCGTTGGATCTCTGAGCTCAAGACCAATCTGGTCTACGCAGCAAGTTCCTGGACAACCAGGAGAGTTGGTGGAGCGGGAGGAGAAAAGGAGAGAACCCAATATTGGTCTCACTGCTTACCAGTTAGAGAGAGCTTGCAGAGCGGCATTCATATAGCAAGTGTTTCCAATGTTTTTCAAACCTGTCAGGCCTGTGCAGAAGAAATATTAAGTCATCATTCAATAAAACATGAATCACTGAATTTTCTTGGTGTTTATTAAGAACAATTTCAAAAGTTAAAGCTATGAAAATGGGCTGATAGTTGACTAGCAGAGCATATGTATACTGTGCATAGAGCCCTGAGTTAAATGCCTAGTGAGCAAACACACACACGTTCACCACATACAGTACAGGAACAACTTTAAAAACACAGAAACATGGAGACACAGGGAAGCAGCCTGAACAACTCAGAGGCCACACTGTTGGAAATCTCTCACTCTCCAATCTTTTAAGCTTTAGATAAATTCAAGGATTTGTTAATTTAACCTAGAAGTTTTCACTTAAAAAAAACCTTTTCTACTGTTATGTAATGACAAATGCATGGGGGGGGGGGCTCACAATGACCAGGGTCTCATTATTATCACTACTGCCCTGGAACTCACTCTGCAGACCAGCTGACCTTGAGCTCACAGACATCTGCCTCCCTTGCCTCCCAAGTATTGAGACACTACCAGCTTAAGAATATAGACTATATTTTAAATAATCTGATTTAAGATTACAATTCTCATTCCTCCCAAAGCCCAAGTGAGAAGTCGGCCTGACCCTGTGATTGGTGTGGAGTGCCAGTGCCTTCCATAGGCTGCATTTACTTTGTCCAACGCACTCTATTTTTCTCGGTTCACTCCATCATTAAGAGAGAAAATAGAGGCTGACATCACAACACAACAAAAAAGAAACAATGACAAATATTCCAAATCTAGAATTATAAGCCAGGTGTGGTGGTGTACACTTTTAATCCTGGCACTCAGGAAACAGAGGCAAGCAGATCTCTGTCAGTTTAAGGTCAATCTGGTCTATATAACAAGTTCCAGGACAGCTATAAGTACATAATGGAGAAATTCTGTTTCAAAGAACACAACAACAAAATAACCTAAAAAATAAATTTAAAAAGTCCTAGGGCTAAGGATATATAGCTCATGGAAGGATGCTTGTCTGATATGTACACAGGTCCTGTGTTCTAAGAACTCACAGAACACCCAATGCTTACGCACATTAAATACTGTGAGCCTTAAAACCATGGGAAATCCTGACACTGTCTCCCAATGTAGGCGTTAAAAGTTTTGAGTGAACAGGGCAAAAGGACCTCTAGAACCACCTGATTCTTTTTCCAAATAATGCTGCCCCTGGCAAATTCTTGTCTTCCTTTTTTTCTTTTCATTTTATTTTTTTTTTTCTTTTTGTAGATGAGGGTAAAATAAGAGCAGCGGAAGCTAACCTCTGCCCTCAGCCTCCTGAGCACTGGGCCACAGGCACACAGTCTGCCAAGGAAGCGGCTTCACATCCCCCTAGAAACCCTTCCCTGGCAGGTGAGAACTCAAAATAACATTGGCAGCTAAAGGCTCCCAAACGACAGGGCACAGTCCAGCTGTGACAAATCAGGTTTGCATTACCTTCAAACACTGGCCCACAAGGTCCAACTTCTCAGTTCTGTTCTTAGTTATTACCTCTAAGCTCTACTAATAAAGCTTTGTACTTTGAGCTTCTCATTATGCAGTTCTTAATGAATGGGCAGTGCCACACAGAGTGGTGTTGACAGAAGAGCGAGCCTTTACCTCTAGCCTTCAGCTCATCTTCCTCTTCCACTTCTATATCCAGATCTTCAAATACAGCAACCAGAGGGGTTTTCAATGCTGTATTACTGGGTATTTTAAAATCCTTAATAAAAAAAAGACATAACAAACTTGAATAAATCCTTAATCAAAACATACTTTAACTTACATAACAACCTCATCACACAACTATTAGAAGATATTACCATAACAGCAGAGATTTGCCAGCATGGTGGCACATGCTTGTAACCCCAGCACTTAGGAGGCACAGGCAAAAAGACGAGTTCAAGGCCAGTCATGGCTAGTGCCAAGTTAGAGGGCAGCCTGAGCTACAGAAAACAACCACAACAGCAGGGTTAGGAGGCTGGCTTAGTGCTAAGAGCATGAGAGGACCCTGATTCCATTGCAACACCTATGTCAGGTGGTTCTAGCTGCTGCCACTCTGGCTCATGTGGATCTGAGGGCTTTCCTGGATTCCTAAGTACACTTACATGTACACACCCACACTCACAAAATTTTAAAAAGTAAAAAGTAAAATGTAACAGCAGTAAAGATAGAAATAATGGTAATCATTACAAAATTGACATTTATGTTTTGTAGAAAATGGGCTTTATTTCTGTGTGTGTGGACCTATGCGAGAGCACACGCGTGCACAGCTGCAGAAGGCCAAAGCAGCAGGCCCAGAGCTGGAGCCACAGGCAGTGCTGACTCACCCCATATAGGTGCTGGGAACCAAACTCAGGTCTTCTCCAAGAGCAGCATGTACTCTTAACCTGAGTCACCTTTCCAGTCCCCAAAAAACTTTCCAAAAAAAAGGTCTCTTCAAAAAGTGACATTTCTGCATTTCAGCCCAAGAACTAACTTTATCTAAATTATGATATGCCTTGTCTTTTACAATCTCTTAATTTCTATAGCAACACAGGGTGTGACAGATAAGCTAATCCACAGACTCTCACCGCTTCTCTGTATGAGTTTTATACATGCACTCACAGCCAAAGGCTTCTTCTGTAAATGAGAATCGGCCATCTTTGCAAACGTGTTTACGTCTCCTAATCCACAGGACTAGGTTAGTCCTGAGTTAGCTAAGTTTGAGGAGAGAACAGGAAAGGGGCTGTATTCACACAGGCCATGGAGGCCTTCCGCCTTCAAGACTTAGATTCACAGAGACTTTCACAAAAGCCTACAGAAACCCATTATGCTGTAAGCTAAGTTTTACAGTGTCTCTTTAAAAAGGAACTTGAACCTAGGCATGCTGCCTGGATAGATAAGTCTCACCCAGAAGATAAGGGTTATCGACAAAAATCTCTGTGTCTGGTATGACATGTCCCTTCCAACCTTTCTTTACAGAGCTGTTGCAAGGCACAGGTGTTTTCCACCTTCAGTCCCACACAAGAACAAAGCAAGACTCGAGTGCTGCATTTGGCACACAGACAAGCTTTCTAAAGTACACGTAAGGTAAGGTACTTTAAGGTTGTAAATTCCAACCACATGACAAACTCTTAAAATTGTTTCCTGAACATTTATAATCTAAATGATATTACCTGGACACTGTTTTCTTGTGTTTGTTGAGGCTGTCTTACATGAGGTAATGAAGGAGGAGTTCCTAATTTTCTATCCAAGAATACTTCTTTGCTGCAAGCATAACACCATACTCGAAGGGTGGTGAGGTTCACAGTTAGATAATGCTTTGTCTTCTGCAGAGTTTCAGAGGAGGAAAAGGGAGCCGCCATTAGATAGTCTTGAAAACATGTCTGCAGAGGACCTCATAATGAACTGCAGCCTTTGGCAAATAGTAATTTATTCAGAAGAGCTACTGTGGAGCACACACACAAACAATCGAAAACTCTTTAGATGAACTATAAAACCTTGTCTAGTAACAACACCTAGCTAGTCTACAAGCTATCCCAGTGTCTGTTCCTCTCATCACAGGACAGTGACTACAGCAGTGTAAGGCTCCTCAGCTCTGCAGTTAGCAAACAAGAATACAAGAAACCAGGACGTGGCAGTCCTGTAATCCTAGCAGACCAAAGGATCATGTGTTCAAGATCACCTTCTACCTCATAGAAAATCCAAGCCCAGTCGCACCACAGGCAACTTTTTTCAGGGTATTTAACTCTAGGAAAACAGAACTGCAAAAGAACGCACATTATTGAAGCAAATTACAACTCAAGCAACTCAAACTAAGCTCTCAATAACTGATAGCCCTCTGCACGAGGGCTGAGCCCTACAGAATGCACACTCTACAGCTGACTAGTTTCTCAGTTTTCTGAAGGACAGCCATAGAAAGTATCATTTCAGATGCACAGGGAAGTAACTGTGTACAAGGCTGCCTTAGGGCTTCAAAGATTTGGGCTTCATTCTCATGAGGCTGTGACTAGTTGCTAAAGATTATCAAAGGGTACTTTAAAATACCATTTGAGAAACACTGTTTAGAATGGAAGGTCTACATGATTCATGCCAGTCATGTGGGAAGCACCATACAAGTGGAGCGATCGATGTAGGCCACCACTCCAGTCAGACTGATATGAACAGCCAAGAATAGGATTAAGAGTTGGAAGTCATCCAGGCAGCACCTGGCCATTAGGGTGGCTCAACAGGAAAAAGCACTTGGTACAAGCCTGACAACCTGAGTTCAAACCTACAACCCACAGTTCAGGCACAGAACCAACTCCCAAAACTGTCCTCTGACCTCCGTGAGCATGCTGTGGTACACACATGACTCCCACACACAAACTTAAAAGAAAAATTAATTAAAATTTAAAAACAAAAATCTAAGCATCAACACTAACTCCAACCTCCATAATCTGATACTATACCTATAACCTCTACATGCATGTATGTGGACTTCCTTTATCAATACTCAATTATAATCACGTATTAATATGGATTTTCTTAGCATTCCCTCCCTACCTTTCACTGAGAATAAGCAAAGTTTTATCTTATATATTTTCTAAAAGGCATAAATTCTAGCTTGGTGTGGTGCCACACGTCTGTAAGGTAACACATGAGAGACACAGGAAGGAGGACCCCAGGTTCTAGGCCAGGTTACACAGCTAGAGTAGATCACAAACTCCAGTCATAACTTGAATTCCTGTTACTTGATTCTCTTTTCCTTCAAACCTGTATTTCAGTGATGCAGTACATGCTTGGCATATGCCCAGCCCTGGATCCAGTCCCAGCACTAACCATTGCCATGCATCCAATAATTCCATACTTACCTTCGAGTGTATGGTGCTGTGATCTTGTGACTCCCCACAGCCAACATAGGAACACCTATTCTATAATAAGTATGTAAGAGAAAGTATTTTATCACAGGCACATTGTCTACAAACAGCACTAAATAACATTTACACTTAAGTCTTGATTTTATGTTTAAGTCAATGATTGAATTACTTTGCATAGTTAGATAACGAAATTAAAAGGTATTAAGCATCGAGACCAGATTAAGTATTTCAAAATGGCACGTTATCTCCCCTCCAATAGAGGGTAAGCATAGACAATCCTGAGTGGTTTACTAAAAACTCTAAAAGCATGCTTCAGTAAAACTCCATCCACAGTCTGAACTTCCATTGTTTTTTTGTAATTAGTTGTGTTTTAAAAGTATACTCATATAAAATTATTTTATACATCCAAAAATTATTATTAATAAATTTGCAACTGCAAACTTTCAGGAAAACACACACACACGTGCACACACACACACACACACACACACACACACACACACACACACACATACCTCTAGGCATGCCCACAGGTTTGGTCCTCTGACTTTACAGTCCTGACAAGCACCCTAGGAAAGCAAACACAAGAGACATTTGGTGGGTCAGTGCAGTCAGACATACACAAGTCACCATAACGACATGTATCTTTAAACATGATACAGAATATTCTACTAATTTACTTAAATGTGTATTTAAGAGGAAAGTGAGTGTGGCAATTTAAGGGATGACTACTATAGGACTTACATGAGATTTTTGTATCAAATCCTCTTTTGTTATTTCACCAACTGAATCCAAATGTGGACAATGATTTCGAAAAGTCGTCATTTTCTTAGTTTTTTTTTTTTTTTTCTCTTTCTCAAGGCTTTTCCAATCAGGCAAAACCTACAGGAAAGGTGGCCCAAAACTTAATTACAAATTCTTAGCAAGCTAAAAATGGTTAAAGCAAAAGATAAAATAAGGAATATACATGCTTTCCATGCAAAAACTGTTCAGATGTGCCTGCAGCTGGTATAATAAATAAGTCGACATTGATTGACTGACTGATTGATTGATAAATTGATTTGAGACAAAGTTTCACTATGTAGTCCTGACTACCCCAGTCTGCGTAGACCAGACTGGCCTGAACTCATAAAGACCCTCTCTTTTGGCCTCTGCCTCCCAAGTGCTGAAAATAAAGATGCCCACTACACCAGGCTTGTTTTGTCTGTCTGTTTTTAAGACAGGGTCTTACCAGGGAGTTCTAGCTGTCCTGAAACTCGTTATGTAGATCAGATTGGCCTCAAACTTAACAAGATCCATCTGCCTTTGCCTTACAAGTGCTGGGATTAAAAGTATGTTCCACCACACCTGGCTTAATAGCTCTCTGAAAATTCCATACATCTTTGACCATATTTTCCTCCCTTCCTCAACTCTTCCCAAATCCATCTCTCCTTTCCTACCCACCGAAATTTGTGTCTTTTATTTTAATACCAATCAAATGCAGTTTGTGCTGCCTATATATTCTTGGATGTGTGACTTCCACACATGTGATCCACATGTCCCATGGTTGATTAACCAGGGACTACACTCAAAAAAATAAGCTTGACTCAGCCTCCACGAGCAGCTATCAACGGCAATGGCTCCTCAGCTGGGAGGGGCGTCGTGCTCACCTCCCTCTCTGAGCTGGGACCTGGTCTGACGTAAGCTTTTGTTCTGTGCATGATGTCATGGCCAGTGCTCTGTGGTCTCCAGGGCTTTGCTTTTCATCATCCACCACTGCTTCACCCACATGATCGCAGCGCCTTGGAAAGCGGGGTATGACACAGACACCCGGTTGGGCTGAGTCCTCGCAGTCTCATCCTCTGCCCCTTCAACAATGTGGGTATTCTAGAAATAAACACCTCTCTGACGAGGATTAAGAGATGTACTAATCGGCCTGGCAGGGGTGATACCTTTAATCCCAGCACTCAAGAGCAGAACTCTGTGAGTCTACAGAGTGAGTTAAAGGACAGCCAGGAATACACAAAGAATCCCTGTCTCAAAACCAAAACCAAACAAAGAAAAATCAAAACAAAAGAAGAGGTCCATCAATCTATGGTGTAACACTAAGTTATTACGAGTCAGTTCAATACTGTGTCTATCAGCACATGGTAGGTTCTCCCTCCGGGGCCCATGACCTATCTAGCAAGAGGTTATTTGTCCCAGCAATGGTACCAAATATGAGTTCATCTTGTTGGAAAAGCCTTAAATCAAATCAGAAAAGAGTTGTTCGCCCAAAGTGCTCACACTACTCACTCACCAGTGGGTGTGTCTGCCAAGACAGCTGCTGTGGTAGCTTGCACAGTTCACAGCTGGCTAAGAGCGATGATCATGGTTCTCCTTCACCAGCACACATAGAAACTTCCAGAACTATGGAAGAAAACCAATAAGGATGAAGCATCCTTATTCCATGGCTCAATTTTATATGCTGTCTACAGTGGTAGGGTCTTACCAACCAGAGAGAACCTGTCTCAATGAGGAGGAAGGGGAGGGCTCAACAAGTTACCCTCTGACTTCCACACATTCACTGTGGGTACATGTGTGCCCATACTCACATACACCCAGACAATAAGCAGACTTTTTCAAATCATAGTAATCCTTAACATTTGAAAAGTATTAAGTAAATCACACTGTGGACTTCAGGGCATGAAGTTCAATTTAAACACTTGTTAATGTTCTTATTCATGTTTTTAAGAAAATGTTTAGCAATCTTTTTCACCCATTTCTCATCTCTCCTCTCCTTTTTGTACCCAAGTACATGCACTGTCTGTCAGTCAAGAGGGAAGAGTTGGTTTCAATTACCCCATCACCTTAAGTAACTGAAAATTTAAACCAACAGGGCATATAAAGCAATGGCTTTAGGTACCAGACAACATACAGTATAGTACAGTGACTCCAACCAAATTAAAATGAGATAAGGCACTGTGGCTAGCCCCGGAGAGCAGCGAAGTGAAACACAAACAGGCCTGGGCAGTCTCAGAGCTGGGGGACAACAAACAATTCAGGAAGCTCACAATATCAGAGCTCATGAGGTACAGTCTCCCAGAAAAAAGAACAGAGACAGTAGCCAATCTCCGGAAAGTGGCAGGGACATCCTATGCCACCACACATTCACTCCCTGCTCCAACGAGTGCAACAGCTGGGACTACAACAAGAACAAGCAAGACCCAGAAGCTAGAGGAGGGAGAAAGCACTCATTCTCCAAGCCTACCATGCCTGTGTTGCCACCAGCCACAGCTTGGAGACTGACAAGCAGAGGTAATGAAGCATTCAGATGGCAGCGCCTCAGCAACAAGGAGTGACGCTCTCCCTGTCCTAACTACATACTAACGGGTTCTAAATCTCAAAGGACAGTCTTCAAAACAAACAAAGGGAGAGAAAGACTGCTCAACATGTAAGACACTGGCTGCTCTTCCAGAGGACCCACTTTCAGTTCCCTGCATCTACAGGCTGTACCTAACTGTCCACTTTTCAGGGAATCACTCCATGAACCAGGAATACATACGGTACGCACACACACACACACACACACACACACACACACACACACACACTCATAAGCATAAAACAAAAATAAATCAATTGTTTTGTGTTTTGAGACAAGGTTTCATCGCGCAGTTCTGGCTGGACTGAACCTGGTTTTTAAGCCAAGCTGGCCTTGAACACAGAAATTCTCCTGCCTCTGTCTCCAGTACGTCACCCCAGTCAGCTCAATCTTGACAAAATAAGTAAGTAAAGCAGAAGCAATTCACCATGGAAGTCTGATCTCCACATGTACACACACTGTAATTACACTTTATAAGGGCTGAGTTTTTGTTTGTTGGTTTGTGTTTACAGAGACTGAAACCCAGGGCCTTGTGCATGCTATCCCAGCGTTCTACCTGTGAGCAGGAACCCTGGTCTGTAAGAGCTGCTTCTTAAATAGATTTTGCAAGATTCTTTTCCAAAGGGGCTGTAACAATGTCTACCTCACTAACAAGTAAGGAAAGAACTCTTTCTGTACCACAAAACAATTTTCTCTACACACAAAGAATTACTGAGGAAGAGAACAGGGCCAGCTCAGCCTTCTCCTGTACTTTCAACCTACACAATTTAAAATCCTGCTAACTTCTTTTATCTTCCCAATATAAGTACATAACAGGAACTTGGTAAATGTGGCTTTAACTGAAACCTATTTTAAGTTTTACATATAATATAAAAACCTAGATTCTACACAAGACAGAAAATATAGGGGCTGGAGAGATGGCTCAACAATTAAGAGCAATAGCTGCTCTTCCAGAGGTCCTGAGTTCAATTCCCAGCAACCACATGGTGGCTTACAACCATCTATAATGGAACTGGTATCCTCTTCTGATGTGTCTGAATCAATGACAGTGTATTCAAATATTTAAAAATAAATCTTTAAAAAAAAGAAAATGTGGTATTTGCCTTTGTGAATCTGGCTGATTTTATTTAACATGATTTCTAGTCCCATCCACTTTTCTACACTCCATTGCATATATGTGCACTCATTTGTTCTACACTCCATTGCATATATGTGCACTCATTTGTTGCTGGGCACAGGGCTGGCTCCACACTGACGCCTGTGACTAGGACGTCAGTAGTCACGGAGAGCCAGTCCCTGCGTGACTTAGGTTCCTTTAGGTGCAGACCCAGGAGTGCTGCGCATTCTCGTGAGAGACTGGTGAAGAACAGCCCCAGAGGCTACACCAGTTTATATCCCACTGGCAGTGACTCCTTGTTCTGCTAATGACAGGCGTTCTGATAGTTAGCAAGCTAAAGGCAGTTTTAACTGCCACTTCCCTGGTAGCTCAGAATGTCCATGTTGAACATTTCCTTCAAATACTTATCAGCCCGATGCAGTTCTTCTTTCAAGAGCTGCCTGCTCATTTGCCCACAGTTGGATGATTGGGGGGGGTTGAATTCTGGGTCCTTTGTAAACTCTAGAGCTAATCTTCAGATGCACAGCTGACAACAGACTTTCTCTCATTCTGTCATCCTATTTCTTCACTCCTCAAGTCCCTACTAGACACGCTATAGACATTTACTTGCTGTCATTTCCCTCTATCCTAATTTAGGGCTATTTTATTTTTTAATGAATGTGTGTGTAAACATATACCAGTGTGTACAGGTGCTGAGAGAGACCAAAATGGGTGTCAGTTTTCATAGAGTTGGGGTTATACTAGACTGAGCCACTGGGAACTGAACCCCCAAGTCATCTCTCCAATGCGTTAGATTTTTAAAAGCTGGTCTTCATGAACTTTATCAAATACCTTCAGGATACTAAGAGCTTATCATATTTCTTGCTTCACTTGTTGATATAGTCTATTATAAAATTTGGTAAGTAATGCTCCTTATGTTGGGACAACATATTCTCCTTGGACAGACAATGCTGCTAATCTATTGTTTCATATTTGTACCTATTGGATAAAACTGCACTTAAAAATTCTACACTTCATGTGTTACCATTTTTCTGAGATAAAAGAACATGTTAGACAGATTCAAGGAGATTCTTTAGTGGTGGAGTGGAGGCTTGCCTCATGATGCGGCATTCTTAAAACCATCTGTTATGCTATTTTTTTCAAAGACAAATTCTTTTTTGTCATTGATGGCTTTGGTTTGGTTTTGGTTTGGTTTGGTTTTAGAGACAGGATCTCACTATGTTGTCTTTGCTGAATTCACTATGTAGATAAGGCTGGCCCTATACTCAGATATCCAAAGGCCTCTGCCTACCAAGAGCTGAGTTTCAAGGAATACATTACCATGCACAGCCCCACAGACAAATTCTTGATCAACTTTTCAGTCTTTTCAAGATAACTAAAACTTTCAATTTTTTAGTTTGTGGGTCAATTTTCCTCCTTTTTGCATAATCCTGTAATAGCAGCTACGCAAGGGACCGAGGCAGAATGATTCCTGAGCCCAGGATGTGAAAGCCAGCTTAGACAGCAGGGCCTGACTCTGACACAATACAAACTTAAAATATAGGGCTAGAGAGAGATGGCTGAGATGATAAGGGCACTTGGTAGTCTTGCAAAGGACCTGCATTTGGTTCCAAGAACCTAGGTAGCAACTCAAAACTACCTCTAACTCCAGTTTCAGGAGATCTGACACCCTCTTCTGGACTCCTAAGGCACCAGGAACTTTATACAAATGTCCTACAGAACAAATCCTTCATACCTGTACAAAGACCTACAGATCACAGTAGTAGTCCTAAAGTCTCCAAATCATCCTTAACTTTGACTGAAACCTCAGGCAACTGAAGTTTGGACCTATAACCACCATGTTATTAAAGCAGCCTAATCCCTAACTGTGTTGTATATAGCCATCCTCACCCCTTATCAAGGAAACGTCTCTCTGCAATAGACAGAGACCATTACAGAAACCACAGACGCCAAATGCAGAGTTACGAATCCTGGTCCCAGTGGACAGACACATCTACAAAACAACTCAGGGAGCACTGCAGAAGAAGATGGGAAGATTGTTAGAACCGGAGGATCAGAGTTTACTGTTGAGATTGTGTATCCTAGTAACACCAGAAGCTGGCCTCATAATGTCTCACCAGCACAACTGCCTAAGCACAAGCTAAAGAACAACTATAGATGTCCTAAAGCAGACTCCGGAAAGCCCACAAGTCCTGGACACTGCAAAGAGAAGGCTTAAGGTAAGCTCAGAGCCAGAGAAATAATCTTCCCCAGTGGAGAGCTGGCCAATACCAAATGAGGAGCTCTGAAAACATTCATAGGAGTAACCCTGTATCGATTTGGCAGGTTATATCTAGGAATAGATGTGTGTGTGTGTGTGTGTGTGTGTGTGTGTGTGTGTGTGTATGTGTATGGGTGTGTTCGCGTGTGTGTGTACATGCATGTAAAAATAACTAGTGAAAAACCTGTCCATGAAGCCAGGTATGGCGGTACTCACCTTTAATCCCTGCAGAGGCAGAAGCTAGTGAATCTCTGTGAGTTTGAGGCCAGCCAGGCCTACAGAGGAGTTCTAGGATGGCCAAGAAATGGAGGGAGGGATGGAGGGAGGGAAGGATGGAGGGAGGGATAGAGGGAGGGAGGCAGGAGAGAGATGGGCCAGACCGACCTGGTTGTAAATTTAAGAGATCAAAGAAGGCTATATAGGAAGGTTTGGTGGGAAAGGGGAAATGATATAATTTATGATACTCTTAAAAATAAAAAGAAATTTTTAAAAATCTGCTCAATAAGTGGTAAGACATAGTCAATTTTAGTTTATCCAATTTAATTGTGACAAATATGGGAGAGAGAACATGAAAGGTTTAACAAATTTGACAGAAGTCTAATACAAGCCTCAATTAATCTTAGCCTTAAGTCTTATATCAAACAAGATCAAGGACAAGGACAGCCACTGGACCAACCCAGCAGCCCATGCCTGTAATTCCACTAGAGAGGCAGAGGCAAGTGCCCCATTTTGAGAACAGTCTGGTTCACATAGTGAGTACACAAACATTAACAAAAAGGATAGCCATTAAATCTAGAGAGTGCAGCTCAGTGGTCCTGTGTCTTCCCAGTATCACCACAAATAAGCAAGTTATTCAGCCAGGTACAAACAGAAAAGCAAATGCAACCACCATATCCAATGACAGCCACTATAAAGAAAATGGTTGAGCCTTTCTGTTCATTTGCTGAAGATAACATCAGCGATCATAAAGGAATAAACACTGCCAAGAGTGTTGGCACACATCTGTAATCTCTGCCCTGGAGGTGAATGCCAAAGACTGTCAATGTAAGGCCACTCTGGGCCATGCAGGGAGACCTCGTCTCAAAATGAATGAAAGAACAAATAAAACTTTTAAGTCATCTGAATAATGTTTCCACCAAACATATTAAAAGTTCCTTCTTTGGGATTTCATCATCAACTGAAACCATTCAGTCTTGTTTATGTCACACGAATACCACAGCTTCACCACCTCAACTATTTCAGGGCTGTTATAAGCCCTGAAAGCAGACTGACTGTTAATGAAGTCCAAACACCAACCATCACCTCCCCACCCTGACCCACACTGCCTGCCATTCCTTTACTCTCCTGAAATAACTTGGAAGCCAGGAGGAGGCTGTCCAACCTCTCATTGCCCTCAGACCCTCTCCTTACCTTCTACTGCCAAGCTATGTCTTTTTACCACGTCTCAGTCACACCAGGGTTACTGAGCGAGAACGCGGGCTAACAATCCTGCTCCGGAGTCACAGTACCCTTTGAACCTCCCCGGGATCTTACTGGTAGCTGTAGTACAGCTTCCGGGACTTCAGCACTGTGCTTCTCTCCTAAGCTCCCTAGCACGTCAGGAACTTGCCTGTTCCTAACAAGGGAACATTTCTGAAGCAGTCACAGTCAGCAAGGACAGGGTAAGTAGGAAACACCATGTCCCAGCTGTCCTCAGGGACATTTCTCTACAGTCTCTACAGCATAGCCCTTGGATGATCATCCCTTACAGACTACTCTCACTTCCTTAGTTTCTGGAATAGAGTCCACACCCACAAGGTTACCACAAGGTCTGAGTTCAAGAGACACTACAGAGAAGCCTCAGAAATGATGCTGGTGCCCGTATGTACACATTGACATCACCAGAGTCCTTCTAATATGTACGTACAATCAATCCATGTTCACTTAAAGAGGTTTAAGCTGTCAAAATTCAGTTTAACCTAAAGCTACCCAAGTTAATCTTTCAGTCTCTGTCACCTCCCTAGGAAATCGCTCAGTACAGAAGGGCAGGGAGAGCAATATGAAATGTCTCCCTCAACTAAACTCCAAAAGACCTTTCCTATTATTTATTTATTAGGAATCAAGGTTGGAGTTTTTAGGAAAGGGTTTTAATGCACTCTAAGTACAAGCAATAAAAAAGGAAGAAGCAAGTCAGGGAGTGGTGGCACATATCTTTACCTCAGAGGCAGAGGCAAGCAGATCCCTGGTCTACATAGTGAATTCTGGACAGTTAGGGCTACACAGTAAAACACTTATCTCAAAAAAAAAAAAAAAAAAAAAAGGTATATATCCTAGAATGAGTATAGGCTTCTCAAGACAATTAGGCCTGAGGGATTTTATAACACCCATAAGGTTCTTACCATACGTACTTCTGTTAAAAAACAAACAAACAAAAGACTCCATTTGCCAGAACTGGTGGTCCAAGCCAATAATCCCAGCTATTCGGAAGTGAAGAGAGGAGGATCTAGCCTAGGCTACAGAGCAAGTTTCTGCCTTGCCTTTATGAGACTCCATCAAAATAACCAAAAAGAAAAAAGTCCAAGGCTATAAAGTAAGATCACCTAGGCCTCTGCCCCTGGAGGTAAAGGTACCTTAGTGAGACCAATTTCAGAATCAAAAGCAAATAAGCAGCTAGGGGATGACGGGGGCTGGCCTGGCATGTACAGGCCCTGGGTTTAATCCACAGCAAAGACCTTACTCAATGCAAGCTTTTAGGGAATGTGACAATTCCTTTTCCTGTCCTACTCAGTAGTTCTAGGAACAGAGTCCAGAGCCTTGTGCTTACTAATCGCTCTCCCACAGAGCTACAGCCGCAGGTCCTCTCTTGTTATTAGGAGAACCCTGCCTCCAACAGATGCAGATTACTGACCCACCTAATCCTCTGAAGTAACACAAATGCGGTATTTCTTTTAATACATGCACTGTTACTTAAATATGTGTTCTCATTACATATACAGACACCACATGGCACAAAACTCATGTGCTCTATGCGTGATTTATTTTCATTATTTTATGTATATGTGTGTTTGCTGGTGTCCATGGAAATCAGAAGAAGGTATTCAAGTTACCTATTTGTGCTTGAATTTAATTCAGGACTTCAGCCAGCTCTCTTAACCACTGCACCACCTCTCCAACCCCATGAATCTTTTTTAAATAATTCACATTTCCTCTCTTAAACATCATTCAGCATTTTTACGTCATTTTCTTGCAGCACATAGTCTTGCGCCAGCAGGTTGGTAAGCACTATAGTCCCAGCACAGGAGATGGTGCAAGATCAGAAGGATTCAAGGTCATCCTGAGCTACAAGAAATTTCAAGGCTAGCTTGCCTCAAAAAAAAAAAAAAAAAAAAAAAAAACCCTCAAGTTTTTAAAACAAGGCAGTTATGTAGTAAGGCACAATTTTATAATCTTTATTTCACTTATTTATTTGTTTGCTTGTTTATTTATTCATTTATTGAGACAGAGTTTCTTTCTCTATGTAGCTCTGGTAATCCTGGACCTCCCTCTGTGAAAACAGGCTGCCCTCAAACTCAGAGATCCATCCGCCTCTTTGTCCCCAGGGCTGGGATTAGATTGTGTCACCGTGGCCAGCTCAATTTTTTTTGTTGTTGGTTTTGTTGTTGTTATTAATATTGTTGTTTTGTTTTTGTTTTTCAACACACGGTTTCTCGGTATACCCTCGGCTGACCTGAACTCTCTCTGTAGACAAGCTGGCCTGGAGCTCCTCCGCCTCCCAAGTGCTGAGATTGAAGGGGTGTGCAACACCGCCACCGGGCTCAATCCTAATCTACCTGAATTCTAATTTTTAGCACAGGCTGGTTTGGCAATATTATTTCAGAATTTCAGAATAAGGCTGATCCTTACACAACGCTGAAACTGTTTCTGACTTGGGGAAAGGCTATTTGGCATTCTTCAGAGGATAGGAAGAGAATCAAATAAAATTTTGTAAGTGAAAGGTTCATGAAAACAGCAAATCACCTATTACTGCAACTATGCTAAAAGATTTGCTTATTCATACGTTACATGAACTAAAAAAGAACGTTAACCGGCAATACAGTAGATTTAAAAAATGCAATCATAAATACAGTATCCCTTGTTCTGTGTTTTTGTAGTTTTCCCCATCTTGCCAAAGTGAAATAACAAAACTTATCAGCATAGTATAAATTACTAAAAATAGTTAACACCATCTCTCAATAAAATTTTCATTTTCCCTACTTATATTAATAGTATGAATTCACCGCCAGCATCCGTAAGATCTTTATTTATTTCTTTTTTTTTTTTTTTTTTTTTTTTTTCCGGAGCTGGGGACCGAACCCAGGGCCTTTGCGCTTGCTAGGGCAAGCGCTCTACCATGAGCTAAATCCCCAACCCCCCCGTAAGATCTTAACATCAAACATCTTGCTGCAATCATCAGATTTGTTCTGACCTTTCCATAAGATACAACTATGCCCTCAAACACCGAAGGCACTAGGAGAAATGGTCTCCTTCTCCACCCCCACCCCCACTCCGGTTTTGTTTGTTTGTTTGTTTGCTTGTTTGCTTGCTTGCTTTGAAATGAGGGCTCCTGTAGCCTAGGCTGGTCTTGTAGCCCTTCTCTCCCTTCCTCCACCTTCAAATGCTATCTAATGTCAAAGGCACCTCTAGGCTTGAGCTGTTTACCCTGACTCTCATTATCGCTGGTAACAGGCTTTTCGTAAAGTAAAAATTATCAGATCAAACAAAAGTATCTGGCATGACATGGTGGCAATACATTTGGAATCCCAGAAACTTGGGAGGTGGAGGCAGGAGGACCAGGACTTGGAAGCCAGACATAGGACTGTATTGGGGGTGAGGTGGGGGGTGGAACATTCTAGAATCCTACATTAAGCACTAAGTCTAGAGACCTTTGGTAAAATGTGTCCTCAGTTTAGACTCTGCTCCAGCCAGGATGTCAGCCTCTGGCTCCATTTTGCAGGCCTAATAACTGATTCCCAGAGAATGTAAACCCTAACAGTCTTCAGGTTGAGTGCAAAGCCCCTAAGGCAATCAATCCCGTTGCCTAACAGGTCAACATTACTAATTTTCCAACGAAGAGCATTTTGTATTTGAGAAATACTTGAGCGCTTGAGGAAAGCACAGACACCGTGGAAATGTGACCCGAACAAAAGCAAGCTGCGATCGACAGACGCTAGGTCTGGACTCGACCCAAACGCAGCGTCGGCCGAAGACACGCCACTGGGACGATGACACCTCAGTTTTCCCGTTCGTAGCAAAGAATAACGGGGCGGCGCGCACGGGTCGCGCCCCCCCCCCCCCAACGCGAGGCACAGATCCCTGTCCACCCAGCTGCCCGGGCCGCGCGCCGGGACTGGCCTCAGCCCGGCCGCGCCCGCCCTCCCGCCCGCCGCGCTCCCCTCAGCTTGCCGCCGCCCGCCCTCCTGTCGCGCTCACCTCAGCCCGCCGCTCGTCGCCCGCCGCGCTCCTCCTCGCAGCCTGAGCGCTCCGATCCACAGGGCCGCAAAACGGTTCCGCAGCGCGGCCCGCAGAATCCCGGCCGCTGCCCGACGCTTCCCTCAGCAGCCGCCGCTCCTTCCGGTGTCTCCGCGGCCGCTGCGGGCGTCTGGGGGCGGGACCTTAGTGAAACACGCCCCGGGGCGGGGCCTCGAGCCTGGCCTTGGTTCTCTCCTAAGCCTGTGCTTGACGGGGAACCGCAGCTGATGTGTACACTACTTCGGCTGCATTTTTCGGTTGTATTCGTATTCTCCCACCCTCTGCAGTCACAAGACAACTTCCCAAGGTCTTGTCGCGGTGCATTGCAAACTCCGCAGTAGGAAAGCCTCAGAAAGGTCTGACGTTTGCAATCTGAGGTGGCTAGCTCCCATAAATTCTGCACTTGAAAGGCTGGGGCAGGATTGCTTGTGACTTGGAAGCCAGTCCAGGCTACAGTGTGAGGCTAATCCTAACCCTTGCTTTTCTCACAATTTCTTTAAGACC
The DNA here is from genome assembly GCF_011064425.1 of Rattus rattus. Lineage (NCBI taxonomy): Eukaryota > Metazoa > Chordata > Mammalia > Rodentia > Muridae > Rattus > Rattus rattus. The sequence goes on from NC_046156.1 coordinate 9,282,915, forward strand.
TACATTTTCTGGAAGCAATTGCGTTTCGTTTTTCACATATACAAGAAGAAATCAATGTCTACCATTTTCTACTAGGTTAAGTCAAGATCAAATGAGATAGTTATTGAAACCTTGAAGTCTTGGTGCTTAAAGCACTAGGAAAAAAACCTTCTAATTTTATGACTGTTACATTCACTGCTTCTTTTTTACCCAATTATTTCTTTTATGTCCATTGGTGTTTTGCCTGCATGTATATCTGGGTGAGGATGTCCCACCCACTGGATCTGGAGTTACAAACAGTTGTGAACTGCCTTCTGGGTGCTGGGAATTGAACCAGGGTCCTCTGGAAGAGCAGCCAGTGGTCCTAACCAGGAGTCATCTCTCTCTCGCCCCTCGCTGTTTGATTTTTATAATATGTGAATAAAAACCATGAAGCTAAGAAGTTTGTCTGCTAGGGGTGTGCCCCTGTAAAGCCAGCGCCCAAGAAATTGTGGCAGGATTGTGAGTTCAAGGCTATCCTGGATTACAGAGTAAGACATACCTATCTGATTACCCCCAAAGTTGGGTGGGAGCACATATCTAAATATTGTGCAAGATGCCAGTCTCTGTCAGAAGCAGGTGACTAATATGAGGGCTTCTAATTATTCTGCTGGTGGAAGCAGAGGACATCAACCATGGTACCGTGCTGTGTGGGGCTTGACACAGGGGAATGGAAGCTTCCGGTTTGGGAGGCCCCATGGTTATCACTACTCTACTTTCCGCCTATTCAAATATTGTTCGTTTGCTTTCACCAATATCCAAATCAATAATATTTGGATATTATTTTCAATTTTTATTGAATGGTTTTTCCCAGGAAATTCATTTTTACTTACCCAGATAAAAAGACAACAGACTAAATAAATATTTTTAATTGGGGTCGCTCAAGCATAGACCACTTAAGAGCAGCTATATCAACAATGAGTCTCTCTTATGTCTCCAGCATTGGTAACAATGTCTATATATACAGAGACAGGAGGAGCTGCATGAGCCTGATGCTCTCCCCTCTTTCTATGGCAAAGGCGTGGGATAAGTGCGTTCTACTCCCCAGGATCCGCCTGCCCCCGAGCGGCCGAGCTCTGTGCTGGAACAGACACGCAACCCACGACCCTACAGCATATGTACACTGTGTGTGTGTGTGTGTGTGTGTGTGTGTGTGTGTGTAAGCACATTACTCTTGTAGGAAGCCCAAGTTTAATTCCCATGTTGAGCAGCCTACAAACCCCTTTAACTCCAGACTAGGGGAGCTGATCACCCTTGGGCAAGCCTCCAAGGGTACTTGCACTTACATGCATATAACCCACCACACACACACACACAACACACACACCACTCATGCACACACATGTGCGTCTGTACACACAATTTTAATAATGTTTTAATAATAATTTTTAAATAAGCTAGGGAAGGGCTGGAGAAATGCCTCAACAATTAAGAGCACCGGATGCTATTGAAGAGAACCTCAGTCTTTCCCAGAATCCACCGAGGACCTGAATCAGTTTCCTAGCAGCCAAACGGCAGCTCACAAACACCTGAATTGCAGTTCTAAGAGATCTGGTGCCCTTGTCTGGCCTCCTGGTACCTGCAAACATGCGGTGCACAGAAATTCAAGCAGGCGCATGCACATGCGCATACAAATACATATACATTGTTGTTGTTTGAGTAAGGTATACCCCATAAGTCTTCGGCATTTGAATACCTGATGCCCTGTTGGTGGCTGTTTGGGGAGACTGAGAAGGTGAAGGCCTCTGGAATGGGTTGAGGTCCCAAAAGCCACCCGCCCTCAGCACTGCGCCACCGCTGTGTGCTGTTCAGGGTGTGAGCTTGAGCTACGGTTCCGATGCCTCCACACCTGTCCTGCCATCACGCACTAGAACCACAAGGCCCAAACAAAGCCTTTCTTCTCTAAATCCTCGGTCTTTCATCAAGACAATAGAAGAAATAGCTAATACACATATAAATTTAAAAAAAATGAAACAAAAACTTAACAAATGAGCAGGGGATGTAAACCAGTTGTAAAGAACTTACCTGGTATGCCGAGAGTCTACCTCTAGTCCTAGGGGCAGGGTAGGACATGAAATCACGGTTTCTTCTCTGGGTATTGGCTGTAATTTAAGGATGATGCCTTATCTGTTTCCGTTCTTACTCCCAAATAATTGACACAATGACCTATTAAGTTCATTAAGTTCATAAGCCTAGGCTGGCCAGAGTCTGAGCTATTCTACCGAAGGTATGTACTTCCCAGCCACAGGTCCTTCAGTTTGAGGCCTTCCTGGGCTTGATCTGCTCCATTTGTGTCCTCGTGTCTGCTTTCTTACTCAGACCTCCTGGCAAATCCTCCTGGTCTCTCCACGTGGTCTCTCCACTTTTTTTCCTAGAAAGAAAGATAAGAAAATATTTGAAACACATACAAATATATAGAAATATATAAAACTTATAAGAGGCATGAGGACACCAGGGCAAAATCTCATATTCAGAAATTCTTGCCTTGAGATTATTTTAGTGTTCTAAGCATAGCCCACCAAGCTCGAAGTCACCTCACCACCTCATTCGGTAACCAAGGTCGGCCTTTGCTGGGGAGGCGTTTCCAGGACACTGTGAGCACAGGCAAGCAACTGATGCAGCTGTTCAGACAGGTGTGACTGCTACTTTGATGAGAGATGATGTAGTTTATGTGTTTGTACGTGCGCCATGTGCGTGCAAGTACCCATTCGAAGGAACGCTATCCTCATGAAAACAGAGTTAAGGCTGTTGTGAGCTCCCTGTTGTGGAAGTGGGAATCAAACCTGAGTCCTATACAAGAGAGACAAATGCTCTTAACCACTAAGCCAGACCGCTGATGTTTGATATTTTCTTCCTTCCTTCCTTTTGTTTTTGTTTTGCTTGCTTTTTGAGATAGGGTTTTGTGTGTAGCCTTGGCTGTCCTGAAACTCACTTTGCAGATCAGGCTTGGCCTCGAACTCACAGAGATCCACCTGCCTCTGCCTCCCCGAGTGCTGAAGGTGTGCACCCCCACCACACAGCTCTAATGTTTGGTTTTTAACCCTCAATCTAGAATACTTAATTCTTAACTTCGTTGCTAGTCTCAGATTGCCTAATTTAGTGGGGTTAGTGGGGGATTAAAAAAGTAAAAAAATGAAATAATAATGAATGCACTACTTATGTAGATCCATTCGTCCTGCCTGTTAACCTCACTTAACTGAGGACCGAGGGTCTGTGATAGAAGTCGCTTGGTTGCTTGGTGAGAAAATTAATTGAAGAGTTTCAAACATGCCCAGCACAAACTCTACTATGGTCCTACATTCCAACCCAGAAATTCTTAATTTGGAATCTGCGATGGGTTTCTGGGGCTCGAAAAGTTGTACACGTGTGTCTGTGCACCCGTGTGCTGTGTGTGTTTGTTATACTTACTTTAATAATGTATAGCTCTAGTCAATTTTATAGAGAAAAAATCCATAGTTTTGGTCAGATTCATTGAACGGTCCTATACTCCTAAAAGGTTAGCAAACTCCATTGACAAGGTGTACAGAAAGGGCTACAATTCTAGACTGAGCAGCCAGCTAAGTCGGAGCCCACTGCCCTGAACAAATATGGCGGGAGCGGCCTCGCACGTAGCCCCTCACGCAGTCCGCCCGCTGCCCCTCCACTTTTCTTACCTTTGCGTCGTGACCCCGGAAGGACTCCGCCTCCCACAGCCAGAGGCTGCTCGGTGCGGGCTGCGGCTTGGAAGCGAAGGAGGAGCAGGTGAGGGCAGGCGCGCGGCAGAGCGGGCGGCCGGCCGGGGCGGCAGAAGAGGTTCAGGTGAGGGCGGGCGGTGTGCAGGTTGACCCGCGTGGGACAGGCGGGCGGGAGCTGGCCGGGGAAGACACTGCTCGGAGCGCCGGGTCGGCGGCGCGGAGAGGACCGGGGTGAGGAGAGATGGGATGGGGACAGCGCGGGCGGCCCGGACCTTTAGCTGCTGCCTGGGTGCAAGGTGACGCCCGTCGCGCGGCGTCTGCGGAGAAGCCAGAGCCGGCTGACCAAAATCTCCGAGCACCTGCTCTATTGGGAGACGCCCAGACATCTAGGTTTTAGTATGATTGTTTTTATTCAGACAGCGTCTCCCGCTGCAACCCAAATGACTGGTCTGGAACTCACTACAGAGACCACGCAGGGACTCCAATTGGTGGTAATCCTCCTGCCTCAGCCTCCCAAGTGATGGGATTATAGGCGTGACCACTGGCCATCTTGTTTTTACACAGAGCTCACAGACGATTATTGTTACCAGGTTATGGCCAGTAACGACTTTTATTGCACTGAAATATCGCCTCAAATAACAAGAGGAGTTGTTGCACACGTGGTCTTAGCACTGGGGAGGTGGAGGCAGGAGGATCAGAGATTCAAGGTCGTTCTCGGTTACCTAATGAATTCTAGGCCTGCCTGGCCTGCATGGAACCTCTCGAGTGCGTGTGTGTGTGTGTGTGTGTGTCTACATCCTCAGACTTAAGTTGTGTAGATTCATGCTTCGTGTCAGATTGGCTCAGTAGCTCAGATTTACTTCTTGCTCTTAGAGTCAGAGTCGTAGAATAGAATTTCAGGATGTTAAAAATGAAAACGCCGTTGATGACACTTTTAACAGATGAGTGCTTGGAATGAAAAGAATGAAGAAGTTTTCCGTGGTGTTTTATGATTGGTTTTACAAATTTGAATAGCCATAAAACTGCTTTATTGTTTCTTTTCCTTACACGTCTGTAAGGAACTGGAATGCCTTCTTTGGAAGTTTGTCAGGTAGTGATGATCATGTTTAGATTCAGCTTCCTTAGTGACTTTCAGTAAAAACGAAATGAGGTATCTAGAATTCGAAAATAAAGGTTTGTCAAGATTCCTTGAGCAAAGACCTGTGCCAAGTTCAAGTAAGCATTTTTTGTCATTGGTGTTTTTTATTTTATTCCCTTAAATATATGGGTGTTTTGCTTGCATGTATGGCCATGCACCAGGTACATCAGTCCATGGTCCAGAAGAGGGCATGGAATTCCCTGGAACTGGAGTTGAAAATGGTTTCGAACCACCATGTTGGTGCTGAGAATCAGCCCTGGGTCTTGAATAGCTGATGCTCTTAACTGCTGACCCATCTCTACCCCAGAGTATTTCTTAATTATGAATGCATAAAATTGTTAGCTGATTTGTACTTTATAAATGTATTTCCTGTGAGCAGCTGGGTGCGCTAACGACAGAGAACTTGTAATTCTATAGATGCCCAGACTCTAAACCAGTAGTTCCAAACGTGTGGGTGGTGACCCCTTGAAGGGTTGACTGAGCCTTTCACAGGGGTCCCCTAAGACCATTGGAAAACACAGATACTTACTTACATGATGATTTGTAACAGCAACATTAGAGTTATGAAGTAGCAAAGAAAATAATTTTGTTGGGCTCACCACAACATGAGGGACTGTATTGAAGGGTCACAGTGTTAGGAAGGTCACTTTAGAGCATTAGTTCTCCTCATGCCTCCTCCCTGCTATAAGTCTTTTTAGGTTAGCATACAAAGCAACAGTTTTCCTCATTGAATCCTCATACACATGTGTTTTTATAGTGTGTTTTTGTTCATTCTGCTCACTGGCAGAACCTGTGGTTTTCTAATTTATGACTAGGAAAATGTATGACTTGAATCTGAAGATTAAATGTATTTCGTCAGATAGCCAGTTAGTTATTATATCTGTGTATCGGGTGCTTTCGTGGACACCAGAGGGATCAGTTCTCTTGCAAAAATCAGTTCTCTCATTTTATCAGAGTTTAACTTTTTTTTTCTTTCAGACAGGGTCTCAGTATGTATCTCTGTCTGGCCCGGAACTTGCCATGTAGACCACACTGACCTCAAACTCACAGAGATCTGCCTCCCAAGAACTGGAAGCAAAGGCATACAGCGCCCGCCGTACCAGCAAGAATTTCACTTCGAGTGTCTCATGGATAAGGCAGCTAGGAATCCCTGTGGCTGATTAATTTCTGTTTCACTGAATTAAGATTAGACAGAGACGACATGTCCGGAGAGACAGTCAGCAGATCACAGTTCTCCTTGAAGACATGTGCAATTAGAGTGTTTGCCCTCCCTGTGTCTTGGTACTATTCTCTCTCCCAGGTAAACATGGAAGTGAACTGAATTTGAATAATACCTTCGTGTCGTTCAGTCGAGGCTGTTGTGTTTTGTGGTACTAGGGATTTAAACCCAGAGTTTGCCTAGCAGGCTTACTGCTACGGAGCTACGGTCTAAGCCCCTGAGGTTTTCACACAGCACAGGGGACTGTACTACTTCAGACAGCTCCCTTTCTTCAGTAGGTGTGGTGACATACACGTTTAATCCTGTTCCTTACATCTTTATATCTGCTCTACTCAACTGCGCAAAATAATCTTCAAGGTTTATTGTAGCACACACTGGAATTTGCTTCTCTTTTTTTATTTTTTTAAAGATTTATTCTATATAAATACACTGCAGCTGCCCTCAGACACACCAGAAGAGGACATCAGATCCTATTACAGATGGTTATGAGCCACCATGTGGTTGCTGGGATTTGAACTGAGGACCTCTGGAAGAGCAGTCAGTGCTCTTCCATCTCTCCAGCCCTGGAATTTGCTTTTCTATATGGAATTAACATCCCATTGTACGGGATGTTATATATTTCCATCCACCTGGGAGGTGCTTGGGTTGTTTCCGTGTTTTAGCCGTCTTGAGCAATCTTCTCTAAGCATGGAGGTCTACATAATGTTTTCAGGTTTGTGCCTTTAGACATCATGGAGCCACATCCAGGTAATTGCAGCACTCCAGAGGCAAAGGCTGGAAGACCATGAATTTAAGGACAGCCTGGGCTATAAAGGGAACTCCTGTTCTAAAAGAAAAAAGGGGGAGGGGAATGGGACTGGGGAGATGTTCTAGTTCACACTAGACCAGGTTTGACCTCCAGAATCCACACTAAAAAAAAGAAAATCCAAGAAAGCAGGCACAGCGGCGAGCAGTTGGGGGGCAAAGATAGGAAGTGCCTTGGTGTGTGCCCATACACCCTGGCTTTTGACCAGCTGGTCCCGCCAGATAGTGAGCTCTGGGTTCAGGTGCACAGTGCTGGGGACGACAGCTGGTGTTGACCCCTGTCCCTGAGTGCCAGGAACACCAAGCGGAAGAGGAAACGCCCTGCTTTCGGGTCTCTCCAGAGTGATTCTTCAGAAGCAGGACGTTTGAATCATGTTCGCTCTTTTCATGTTTTCGGGGTTGCTGTGATGGTTCCCATAGCCAGGGCTTAGCTTTATCCCACTGTGGAGGCCGCCCTACATGCTCTCCAGGCCTTCCCTCGTTCCCTGGGTTGCTGTGTGCTCTGTTGTTAGTATCTTTTATTCTAGTTTTAAAATATCTTTATTTTGCCTGTGCGTATATCTGGGCACCATGTGCCTGCCTTGGTCTGTGGAGACCAGAAGAGGGTATTGACTCCCAACTTCTCTGATTATCCAGATAGTAGGATCTCAAAACAGTTTTTGATTAATGGATGAATAAAATAACTTATTCCTGTAGTGTTGAGAAATAAGTTAACATGCAGTTGATTAAAATTCCAGGCATATATGTTAAAAATGAGTTCAGCTTTAAAGTCCGGCTTAATTATTTCTGTAGTTAAAAGACTCAGTTGCAGGGATTGATCTTCACTCGGTCAAGAAACGTTCACAGGGTCAAATTATTTTACATATCTATTAACTTTCAAAATAATAGTTTATCTCAAACTCAAGATAACTTGAGAGAAGTGAGGGCTAATCCAGGTTGCCTGGCTGGTGCTGGCCGAGCAGTCTCTTCGTCAGCTCACAGAGGAGGAAGATCTAGTCCTGCTTCTACTCTGGCCTTTTGTGAACTGATGCGAGGGTTGTTTGTTTGTTTGTTTATTTGTTTTTAAACTTCTCTTTTCCAGATCAAGTTTCCCCCAGCAGCTAAGAAGTTGTTTATGGTAACCGCAGTAAGTGCTGTGTCAGTGATTTTTCTGGCTCACCACTTCAGAAGACGACGGGGAAAACAGAAAGGAAAGGTGCTGCCCTGGGAGCCGGAGCACCTGGTCCTTGAGCACACTAGGAGAGCAGCGTCAGACAAAGGTACTCAAGCTCCAGGTTAAACCCGCTGTCAGTGTTCAAGATGCTGCCTATCATAGCTGGGGCAGCCAGTGGCCTTCAAGAACAGAAAATAGAGAGGGGACAACACAAACACAGGAAAGCCACTTCGAGTCCTGGGGCACAGAAGTAATTACTGACAAGTCTTTGTCACACGTCTGTCCAAGTTCATCTACATTTAAGTATACCGTCTTAAAATTGATGTGTCAAAAAATTACATAGAGGGGGTTGGGGATTTAGCTCAGTGGTAGAGCGCTTGCCTAGGAAGCTCAAGGCCCTGGGTTCGGTCCCCAGCTCCGAAAAAAAAAAAAGAAAAGAAAAAGAAAAAATTACATAGAAAAATAAAATTGTGGAGGCTGGACAGATGGCCCAGCCACTGTTGAGACCTGCTCTTGCAGAGGGACCAAGTTCCATTCTCAGCATCGTTTCTGGCAACACCAAGAGATCAGACACTGCTGACCTCTGAGCACCTCACTCACAAGCACATACCCACACAAAGATACACATGATTTAAAAAAAAAAACAAACAAAAAACACAAAACCATGGTAATACATTCATAACCTACTTTTGAAGTACTTGATAATGTATGATAATAGCATTCTAAATCAATAGTGCGTGTTCTGTGCTATCATTTTTAAAACATAGTAATTATTAAACTTGTACAAGTATGCTAAAATTAATTAATTTCTATCTGTTGCCTTTACGGTGTTTGTGATTTTCCCATATATGGGATTTTTTTTTTCTGTAAGCAGCCTTATATAGCTAAGCTGGCCTCAGATTTCCTGTGCACTGAGCCTGGCTTTGAACTTTTGATCCTCATCCTACACTCCTGATTACAGGTGTGCAATACCATGCACAGCCTGTTTCGAATACATTTGTCTATTTCTCTGTTATCAAAACTTCTAGGAGCCTTGCTAGTCTTTAAAGGATCTGTATTCTTTGTAAGAGATATGCCGAATTGTAGCAACAAAAACAATCCCCAGGGAAGACGAGACGGCTCAGCGGGTCGAGCACTGCCTCAGCCTGGCAGACAGCGGTTCGTCCTCAGGACTCAGGGTGGGAAGAGAAGAACCACGCTCAGAAGTGCCCTCTGACCCCTCAGGCTCCCCCTAGCCCAGGGGCACAAAGCCATACAAAATGGTTAAAAACATAGTAATAACCATGACAGTTCCTTGACCAAGCTCGAGTTCTTGGTTTTGTGGTTTAGTCATCCCACATCTATAGTCACTCACTCACTGTTTGTTATTTACTGAGATTTTATTAGGTCTCAGACAAGCACGACTTTCAGCATTTAATTTTTCTGCCTTATGATTGACAACTACAGTTCTATGTTCTTTTCATTTAAGTATTAAAATAGTAACATGAATAAATTACCCAATGTCATGGTATGAAGAAACTACCAAGGTCATGTGTCTTATGTGTGCTGAGATTGGAAACCAGAAGGGTCTGAGCTGTCACTCAGAGAGAAGCTAGACCACACACTGCTCTACCATAAGTGCATAAGCTGGCTGGGCGTACAGAAAACCACGCCATTCAGGGCGGGGAAGGTGCAGTTGCAATTCAGGGAAAGAGTGCTTACGTCTTACACTACCTTACATCTGTGAGGTAGTTGCCAGTATTTTTACACTAATTACCGCAGCATCCAAAACTACTGGTTAGTTAGCTGAATGCTTTATTCTGTTATAAAATTTGGTCGTAGTATCACTACAAGTATCAGGAATGTGTATTTTATTAATGTTACACATTTAATAATTTATATTGAATTGTGTTTAAAAATCAGGTGCATTCTGAATGGTTATAACTTGGAGTTTTGCCTGAAGGTTCCTGTTAGGAGTGCTGATGCTTTCATTTTTTGTGTGTCTCTAACAGGTTCGAGCTGTTCCAGTAGCAGGCAGAACTTGACCTTGTCATTAAGTTCCACCAAAGACAAAGGGTCTCAGTCTTGCAACTACCCGAATGGAGGACTTCTCAGCAGATACTCGGGTTCTGCCCAGAGCTTGGGCTCTGTAAGAAAAGCATACATTGTTGTTTTGTTGTTGTCGTTGTTGTGTTTGCTTACATATCTCTTAATGGCTTAAGTATCACATATGTGCTGCTCTTAATATAGAAAAAAGCTTAGGAGACAGTCCAGTTAAGTCCTTCCTTCCGCTGTTGGCTCCCGGTTGTGCTGTCACGTGCCATGGTCCATTTGGTCCTGGGAGAACAGCCTTTATGCGGTGCCGTGATGGAGAAGTAGATGCAGACATGTTTTCCTGGGCTGGAGGTGATAGCCTGTGCCTGTGATTCCAACACTTGGGAAAATGAGACTCCTTATATTCTCGGTACTCTTTGGGCTCAAGTCACTCTGTTGCTTTAGGCTCCTGAGTAGCTAGGACAGCTGAGTCACAGAACATCATTCTGCCCAGTGACAAGATGTTACATTTTAAAGACTTCGGCAGAGTAGGAGCACCTGGTGTGGAGGCTTGCAGACCTGCAGCTCTGGGAAGCTGGAGAGAACCAAAGACTACACCTTCTGTAGCCCTGGCGCCCTCGGCTTCAGGCACATTGTCCCCAGGAGTGTTAGCGCTGCTCTTCCTAGTCACGTCTTTGCTCTTGCCACTGTCCACTAAGGCTGTGAGGCAGGTAATGAGTACTTAAACTAGCGTCAGGACACAGAAGACAGTGGGGACCTAGGTCCCCAAAAAGATAAATGGAGTCAAGGGAGCTAACAGCATGGCTCTTGAGAGGTCCTGAGTTTGGATCTCAGCACCCACGTTTAGCAACGCATAACCACCTGTACCTCCAGCCCTAGAGGATCCAACCCATCCTGGCCTCCATGGGAGACTGTACTTATGTGCAAACACCCAGACACGTGCACACACACACACACACACACACACACACACACACACACACACACACACACACACACACACGCATATACATGCACATACACGTAAATACAGATAAAAATCAATTTCAAAAAATGAAGTCTAGAGGTGTAGCAAGAGATGTTTTAAAATGACTTTTTTTTTTTTTTGAGAAATTACAGAAGTATTGATGAGCTGTGTTGATGAGAACGATGCTAAACTCATGACGCACTCAGTTTCTGATGCCAGCAGAAAAGCACACAAAGATTAGAGCGCAGATCTCTCCAGAGAACAGAGAGTTAGGGATCAGGGTCGCTTTTACCGGAGGCCGTGTGAGCAGTAGTGACGCCGCTCTGCATGTCGTTGACAACATCCAGAGTCCCTAAGGCAGGGCGCCCAGCTGTCCCACGGTTGGTGAGGGCAGAGTTTGTATGTGCTAACACTGGAAAGATTTATATAATTACCATCTGATTTATGTTCAAAATACTGTGCTACTTGTATATTTTTAAACAACAGGGCCAAAATAGTTAAAAATCACATGAGTACTGAATTTGAATATTAGAATTATTCCTTCAGGGAGAACTTACTGGGACTATAAGTGTAGGACATATGTAAATAATTGGTAAATATACACTACAATAGCAGGTTTGGCGTACAGCTCAGGAGAATGTCTACCTAACATGGTTGAAACTCTGGGTTCCATCTGTAGCACTGCATAAAAACAAGGTGTGGTGGTACACACCTGTGATCCCAGTCCTTGGGACAGAGGCAGAAAGATGAGAAATCCAAGATTATCCTTGGCTTTTAGGAGATTCTGTGTGTGTGTCTTTGTGTGTGTCTGTATATGTGTGTTTGTGTGTGTGTGTGTGTGTGTGTCTTTCTGTCTGTCTGTCTGTGTAAGAGATTTTTAACTACTTTCCATCGTCTTTGTTTCAGGTCCAGAGTGTTAACTCCTGTCATAGTTGTGCTTGTGGAAATTCTAATTCCTGGGACAAAGCAGATGATGATGACGTCAGACTTGTTAACATTCCTGTGACCACTCCTGAGAACTTGTACTTGATGGGTAGGTGTGGCACGCAGAGGTCTCGTGATGGGAAAGGGACTACTTTGGGGATGGGGAGGCTCAGTGGCAAAGCTTGCTAGTGTGCTTAGTGCCCTGGGTTTGAGCCACAGCACTGTGGAGGTTAAAAAAAACAAAATGAGTGACTTCTTCCAGAGAATCAACTGTAGTTTTAAAATGGCCTGTGTCCGTTGAGTCTGTCCTGTATAACATCACGAGCTGTATTAGTTTCTTGAGGGTGAGATGAGGTGTTAGCATGGACAGAGGAGCTTAAGGAAAAAGCCTCTGTTCACTCAGCGCTGGAGCCAGAATCCAAGTCATCCCTGCGCTGAAGTCAAGGTGTGAATTGAGCCACATCCCTTTCTTCCTCCCAGCATTCCCTGGCTTGTGGCTGTGTCACTGTGAGCCTCCTTTACTCTTCTCCAGTGCTCTTTTGTGTGTCCTGTCTGCCCACACCGCCCCATTGTACTTGTGAAACAGCTTCTGAGAGCATCCTGATCTCAGTCACTTCTTCAGAGACCCCTTTCCTAATAAAGGAATTCAGGTTCCAGACACTGAGACCTGACGTTTGGGTGCCCTTCACTCAGCCTAGCATGCAAACCAGCACTAACCTGGCTGGTGAAATTATCAGAGTCTCATTGCCTTGGTCCCTTTTGTCTAGATATCGTTTCTGTTCTATATTCATAAAGTCATCAGATGGAAGAAAGTCTGTATTCATACCTGAGTGTTCTTGGTGTCACGAGCATGGATGACTTGGGGCTGACTGGAGTGTTGGGGATCAGCTGCCCCTGGTGTGAATCTCGCATCCAGCTTCTCTCCTCATGTGAAACTGCATTCCTTCAGCAGAAGTCATATTGGGTAGAAAATGCACCCAAAAATCCAGATGTGGCCTGGGCAGCAGACAGGGAGGGGAGCAGCGGAGAGCTGTTTGCTTCTGAGTATTCTCCTGGGCTTGGGGACACGCAGACTGCATCGTCTCCCCTGTTAGTATCACAGTGACTCCTGGGAAGCAGACCTGAACTCAGGTCACAGAGCCACCACTAATCCCTGCCTCACTATACTGTTGTTGTTGTTTGAGACAAAGTCTCACTGTGTAGCTCTGGCTGTCCTGGAACTCACTCACAGACAAGGCTGGCCTTGAACTCAGATCCGCCTGTCTCTGCCTCCCAAGGGCTGGAATTAAAGCCATGCCCCACTGCACCCTACTGGTTAATTACCTCTTAATTCGGCCTCATGACATTCTCATTACATTGCTAGAGAGCAAGGGAATTCTTGTCAGAATGCAAACCCAATGGCCCTTTGCACCATCCCTGCTTTGCACCGTCCCTGCTCTCTTCTGAGCTCTGCCCGCTGCTCTTCCCTACCTCCCGTTCGTGCTGTTGAGGGAGCGTGCGTAGTTGGCTCAGGCCCAGTCACCTGCTCTTCGTTCGTAGGCATGGAACTATTTGAAGAGGCGTTACGTCGATGGGAGCAAGCGCTGACTTTTCGAAGTAGGCAGGCGGAAGACGAAGCCTGCAGCTCTGTTAAACTGGGAGCCGGAGATGCCATTGCGGAAGAAAGTGTGGATGTAAGGACGTCTGCTGAAGAGCAGGCCTCAGTACGGAGGAGCCTCCTTTGCTGTGGCAGTCATGCAGTTGCCTGTTTCCCCAGTGCGGGGCTACGTGAGATACTTGAGCTTTCATTGTTTTGATCTGAGAGAGCTGTGAGGGTGATTTGGGTCACTGTGTAGCTCCAGCTGGTCTGAAAATTTCAGAGATTGGCTGCCTCTGCTTCCTGGATCCTGCCCAGCATGAAGTACTTCTTTCTGGGCATTTCCTATTCAAGGTTTTAGGCATTAAAAGTATGTTGTGTGTATATATATATACACACATATACATATATATATAATTATTTTATATGGTAAGTGTTTTGCCTGCATGTGTGTGTATTATGAGTGTGCTGGCTGCCTGCTGAGATCAGAAGAGAGTGTTGGGTCCTTTGGGGCTAGGCTTGCAATCAGGTTTGAGCTGCCACACAGGTGCTGGGACTCGAACCCTGGTCCTCTGCCAAAGCAAGGAGTGCTCTTAGCTGTAGAGCCAACTCTCCAGCTCCCAGCCTTCACGTCTACTGTGGAGGAGCAGGTGCAATTAATTCCATTGTCTTTGTAATGCAGAAGTGGCTTTGTTCTTATCAGTCACTTCAAAATTGGAGAGCGCTGCTGAGTCAGAGGCCAGAACTGGGAGCCCCAAAGCTCATTTACAAAACCCTCTAGGCGATTCTTACACATGCCCAAGTTTGGAAACTCTCAGTCCCCTTGTTTTGGAAACTCTCAGTCCCCTTGAAGATCAGTCATGGCCGGTTCTTTCTCAAAGAGCAGTGGGGGTGGCTGAGCTCTGAGGATTAGGAGTAGCCATCCCCACCTGTATCCCCTCCCCAGCCCTGTCCGCAGGCGGGGTTTCCATGGAGGTCAGCGCTTGTGTGTTTGGAGTGCTAGTGGTGAGTGTCAGAATTGCAGTGTGTTCGTGATGTTTCCTCTGTAGGACATCATTAGCACGGAGTTCATCCACAAACTGGAAGCTCTGCTTCAGAGAGCATACCGGCTCCAAGAGGAGTTTGAAGCTGCCCTCGGGGGGTCCGACCCGGATTCCCTTGCGAATGACACTGGTAAGGCAGGTGTTTTGCGCGGTTTTCTGAAATGCATGTTCTTTCTTTCATATATATTTATTTTTCTTTTTTAACATATTTTCTTAAGATTTTATTTTTTTATGTATGTGAATATACTGTAGCTGTCTTCATGTGCACCAGAAGAGGGCATTGGATCCCATTACAGATGGTTCTGAGCCATCCTGTCTCTGGACTAGAACTCAGGGCCTCTGGAAGAGCAGTCAGTGCTCTTTACCTCTGAGCCATGTCTCCAGCCCTATTTATTTTTCCTAAGTGTCTTAATATTCAAGGGGAAAAGTGCTGTACGTCTGACTAGCCTGGGCTCACTGTGCAGACCAGGATGGCCTAGAACTCAGAGGTGTGCCTGCCTCAGCCTCTCAAACACTGGGATTAAAGGCACGCGAAGATTTCTTGAATGAGATTTGGAAGGAAGGAATGACTTAACATTGTTTCTTCCTATAAATCCTGTAAGATTGAAATGAAGGGATGAGAGGTCTGGAGACAGGCTCCATGGTTATGAGTACTTGGTGCTCTCGCAGAGAACTCAGGTTTCACTCTGAGGACCCACGGAGCAACTGACAAGTCCTGTCACGGGGATCTGACAGCTGATAGCTGTCTCTGCCCTTCTTCTTTTCCTTTCTTTTCTTTTCTTTTCTTTTCTTTCTTTTCTTTCTTTTTTTTTTTTTTTTTTTTTTTTTGAGACAGGGTTTTTCTCTGAAGCCCTGGCTGTCCTGGAACTCACTCTGTAGACAGATTAGCCTCAAACTCAGAGATCCACCTGCCTGTGCCTCTGGCTCTGGCGTCCAAGAGTCCGCATTCGTATCAGTATGTGTTTCCTAACCACTTATAAGATCGAGCATTATCTTTGAATAGGAGGTTAACTGTGAACTCTTGCGGGCTGCGTACGTCTGCAGAGGAACAGCCACCACAGCAGTGTAAGCTACCCTGGAGGCCACACGCTGCAGAAGTAAGAGTTAGCTCTGAGCGCCATAATACCTTGTGAGGATGTCACTTTCTGGGTTTGTTGTTTTGCTGGTTGGTTTTTTTCTGTTTCCAAGCTGGGATCTAACACGGGGTTTGTACATGCTGCTTGGCCAGTGAGCTCTAGAGATCTGCCTGACCCTTACCCCTTGTCCTGGGGTGATAGGCACAGGTCACCACAGCTGGCTTTTACGTGGGTGCTGGGATCTAACCCATGTCCCACAGCGAGCGCTGGACTCCGAGCTGTCTTCCCAGACCCCCCTGTTTTCTCTTCTTTTTTAAAGATTTATTTACTTCTGTATGTGAGTACACTGTAGCTGTCTTCAGACACACCAGAAGAGGGCATCAGATCCCATTACAGACGGTTGTGAGCCACCACCACAGTTCAAGTGCTGGGGATTGAACTCAGGACCGCTGGAAGAGCAGTCAGTGCTCTTAACCCCTGAGCCATCTCTCTAGCACCACCATCCCCATTTTCTTTTTCTTTTCTTTTCTTTTTTTTTTTTTCCTTTTCTTTTTTTCGGAGCTGGGGACAGAATCCAGGGCCTTGCGCTTCCTAGGCAAGCGCTCTACCACTGAGCTAAATCCCCAACCCCCCCATTTTCTTAATAAAGATTTTCTTCCTTCATATGTGTGGTGAGCCACTGTGCAGGTGCTGGGGTCCTTGAACCTGCGTCCCCTGGAAGAGCATCAGGTGTTCTTTGATGCTGAGCCCCCCATATTTCTAAACACTTCTCTACCGACATCTTACCCTTGACGTACCAGGAGGTACGTGCTCTCCCCTTTTCGTTACAGATGTTAGTTAGAATGTCAGTTTCATAAATGGAAGTTATGTGATTTCATAAATGAAGTAAAGGTTTGGATTAGTCCCTTTCTAGCAGTGTCTTTCTGAAGTCACTAGAGGGCAGCAGCCTCCTCCCCAGTTAGAGAGCGGTGGCCACCCTGTGCTTACTCAGTGCTCACTGTGCTCACCCTGTGCTCACTCAGTGCTTACTCAATGCCATCCTGTGCTCATCCTGTGCTCACTCGGTGCTCACCCTGTGCTCACCCGGTGCCCCCCACCCCACCCCCGGTACCTATGGCTGGCCTGGGAGTTTATCTTATGGCGCTTTTCACCCACCTGCAGTCACTCAGAGGGAAAGAGATCTTGGAAAGTTACTCACAAAACACTGAGTAATAATGAAACTTTCCTTTACTGTGTAAGGTCTTCCACTTCCTGGTGTCTAGGTATTTGGGACAGTATTTATTTATAGTTTCTGTTTTTCAGATTACTAACCATCGTAATTTCGTGATTGTAAAAAGGAAATTATTATTATTTTTTTTTTTTTTGGTTCTTTTTTTCGGAGCTGGGGACCGAACCCAGGGCCTTGCGCTTCCTAGGCAAGTGCTCTACCCCTGAGCTAAATCCCCAACCCCGTAAAAGGAAATTTTTGATTTTGAGCATCAAGGGTCATTCTTTTTTTTTTTTTTTTTTTTTTTTTTTTTCTCTTTTTTTTTTTTTTTTTTTTTTTGGTTCTTTTTTCGAGCTGGGACCCAACCCAGGGCCTGTGCATCCCAAGTGCTAGCCACTTTGAACTCATTCTTTAACTCAGCCTGGTATGGTGTGTGTTTGTTTGTTCAAGAAAGGCTCTCTCTGTGTAGCTCTGGCTGTCCTGGAGCTCACTCTGTAGACCAGACAGGCCTTGATCTGCCAGCCTCTGCCTCCCAAGTGCTAGGATTAAAGGCATTAGCCATTACATTTTTAAAATATACTTTTAGTCACATATGTGTGTATATATGTTGCGGGTGTACATGTGTGTGGGAATGTGTTTGTAGGGCAGAAGAGGCATCAGATCCAGAGCTGAGTGACAGGCAGTTGTGAGGTACCTGACTGTAGAGTTGGGAACTGGATTTAATCCTCTGGATGAGAGCAGGAGCATTTAACTGCTGAGACATTTCTCCATCCCTGTTACATAGTTTTTAAACTTTTTTATAGAAAATATTGCAAAAATGTGTTTCCGAATGTTCTGTCAGTGCGGTTTTAGTCTGGGAAGCATAGCTAGTTTAGTTGAGCGGTTAGTTATGAGCAGGAGCGTCGAGAATGGACAAGCACGTGCTGACACCCCGCCTCCACCCAGCTCCCTGCCAGGAGGCCGTCCCTCAGTTGATCTGTAGGAGGTAGGACTGGCCAGGAATGGCTTTGTCAGCCTGCAGTGCCGGTGTGGGCAGCCAAGGCAGGAAGACCACACTGCCCAGGCCTGCCCAGGCTTCCAGAATAAGTCTGACTGGTCAGAAAGTGAAGGGCAGGCTGGGCTGCGGCTCACAGCCAGCGTAGCCTGCAGGAGCCAGCGCCGTCAGCCTGCCGTGCTAAGGCAAGCGTGAGATTCAGAGTCCATTAGCTTCATGGAAGGATTCATGCCATGGTGACATTGGCAAATGTTGCCACGTGTTTAATAATCTGTGTGGGTATGGGTAGATGGATGTAATGTCATGATAACTTGCTTTACCACAATACTATTCGATCATATATTTTTAGACAATAGCATCTTTTTCTGCGAATCAATTTTATTTTTTTCATAATAATGTTTGCATTTTCTGAAGGCAGACATTTCTGTGTGTGTGTGTGCATGCGTGCATGTGTACCTTACTTTTGGAGACAGGATCCACCACTGAATGTGAAACTGGATTTTCTCACTTATCTGGCTGCCAGCTAAGCCCCTGGGACCGACCCCTCTGGGTCCTGGTGCCACAGTCATGGACACTCCTCACCCAGCTGTTATATGGTCTAGGATTGAACTCAGGTCCTCATGGTTACATAGCAAGGACTTCACACAGTGTAGTCCCAGAAACAAGATACCTTATTCCACTTTACAGTCACTGTTAGGACAGTGACAGTTCATCTACTCTTTCACCTAAAGGACTTACAAAAGTCATTACTCTTGGTATAGCTGAAGTTGTCGGCTTTCTGTGACTCTGACCATGACAGGCATAGGAGGAGATCAGATGATGCAGTTATCTGCTCTGCTTCTCTTTCTTAGATATCCAGTCACCTAGACTGTCTGTCCTGCTTCCACCACACAGGCCTGCAGTCTCTCCTCTGCAGTCACATGGGGGCCTAGGCCTCCTGTCATGTCTACACCTTGCTCCATACGCAAGGCTCTCACTGCCTCAGCTCCCAGGGTGAGTCTGCTTTTCCATCCTGTGCTGTTGCCGTAGTGCGGTTTTGTTTTATTGTCCTTCTTGGGGGAGTTAGGTATGAGCTGCAATAGCAGGCTGCACAACTGAAAACTCTGACTAAGATTTTATTTTTAAAATCAACTCTGAATCTGCGTTTATTTCCCTGATCTGTTTTTCGATTCTCTGGCTGACAATACTGTCGCTGTGCACACCAGGGCACGCTTGCAGAACCTTTCCCTTCTTCTAGGTGCACGTGGAGCACAGCTTGCTTCCGGGTAGAGACCCGGTGCCTGTGTCTGCACTCGCAGGTAACGTCTGTGGTCTTCAAGGCACCCTGCAGAGGTTCATTCATTCCTACACTGAATAAATCGTAACACAAAAGATTTAAACATTTCTGTTTAATTTTAAAAATTATACAGTAGGATCATTTAGGTAGGGCCGTGTGGTGTGTGTATGTATGTGTTTGTGTGGGTGTGTGCATGCGGAAGCCAGAGATCAATGTGAGTGACTGTGCAATCAGTCTCTACCTTGCTCTTCGCGTGTTAGGTACATGTGTTTATACAGAGGGCGTTGTACACTGGTGTGCATACCGTGGTGATGTAGGGTGCTTGTTCATACCGGCGTATAGACGGGTCTCTCTGGCTCTGGAGTTTGTTATCTTAGCTAGGCTGACTGACCAGTAAGTCAGAGACTCTCCTGCCTCCACCCTTCACACACGGCAGTTGTACATACGTGTTGCTGCGTGTGGCATACATGGGTACCAGGGATCCAAACTAAGGTCCTCGTGCTTACATAACAAGCACCTTATGAGCTCACACTTTATTCTTTTTATTAATTGGTGTCTGTCCTGGGGTTTGGTGGGAACCTCCAGAGAGGTTCCAGGTTCCTGTGTCCCAGGACAAGGAACAGAAGATGGACAGGGCATCCTAAAACTTACAGAGAACAGTGTAGGACGAGTGAGAGTGCACCAGCAGGGAGGAAGTGGGGTGGACAGCAGCAGGCGCTAGAGAAAGACATGAGGGGTTCCTGTCGTGGTGGAGACTGGGAGGTTGCTTGCGAAGCCGGGGCTTGCTCAAATATGCTCTGTCTGTTACATTTAATCCTCCCTACGGCTTCCTATATCACATGTCTTGTTAGTGTTTTGATCTCTACCTAAGTGTCTTAGGGTTTCACTGCTGTGAACAGACCCCATGACCAAGGCAGGTTTTATAAATGCATTTAATTGGGGCTGACTTACAGGTTCAGAGGTTCAGTCCACAATCATCAAGGCAGGAACATGGCAACATCTAGGCAGGCAGAGCTTAGAGTTCTACATCTCCATCTGAAGGCTGCTAGCAGAATACTGACTTCCAGGCAGCTAGGAGTAGAGTCTTAAAGCCCATGTCCACAGTGACACACCTACTCCAACAAGTCCACAACTCCTAATAGTGCCACTCCCTGGGCTGAGCCTATGCAAACCCCCTCACTAGGGGTGGAGATGGACCTTCCCTCAGAATTAGCCTTGGGCCCACCTCCTGTTTCCCTGTTAATATATGCATTTTAGGAATCAGAAAATATCCCAGCTTTTGAAACACTGAGCAATGAGGGGAGGAATCATTACAATTTTGCCTTTCCTTTAGATTTGAAATATCACATGAAATGGAAGAGATTGGACATAACACGATATATACAAAGACAACTTAAGGATGTGAGGGGAACATGTATCTCTTAATGAGACTCCTCTCTCTCTCTCTCTCTCTCTCTCTCTCTCTCTCTCTTAAACTGTCCATTTCCTAACTCAGGAACTATTGCTATTTCTTTCCCTCTTTTAGATATTGGCTAAAATACTAAATCTATATGTACTCTGGACATGTTTCCTCCCTCCCTCCCTCCCTCTCTCCCTTCCTTTCTCCCTCCCTCCCTCACATTCCGTCTCCTGACACAGACTTCCAACTTACGACATATGCCTGTTCTCCTTGTATTTCTCTCCCCGCTGTGGGTCATTCCAGCTTGCCTACCTTGCTGTTCTCTCAAACTAGCAAAATTGTCCTTTTCTTTCTTTGTTTTTTAAAGAATTTAGTGACTCACAATTTTAACCTGATTCATTTTCTTGGCTCTTGAATGGTATTAATGTTTATAAAGCCCTTTTCTTACAAGCTGGACTGATTGGACAATGTGGTGAAGCTTCCTATAACTTCCTCCTGGAGAGAAGGTCGGAAGAGAGAAAATTTCTCCTAACTGCGTATGTAACTATTGAGGCCCTGACTCCTAGTCTAGACCAGTAGAATAAGCTCAGGTTCTGCACAGAAGTGATGAGCTTGCAGGCCCAGACTTGCTACAAGTCCAGGAGCACAGCTAGACCTGTGACTAGTTAGTTAAAGTTATGTGTGTTTCCTAGCTGTTAGTGAGGATCCAGTTCTCAGTGTTAGCCACTATGCACTTCTCACAGAGAGAAGTTAGTGGTGACAGAATCATGGGCTTTAGTTGTGTCTTCATCTCTGATTATTCAGGCTGAGAATCATAAAATATTCAGGAATTAGCATCGGTCTTTCTTTTCTTTTCTTTTTTTTTTTTTTTTTTTTTTCCCTTTTTTTTGGAGTCTGGGGGCGGAACCCAGGGCCTTTGCGCTTTCTAGGCAAGTGCTCTACCACCTGGGCTAAATCCCCAACCCCCTTTCTTTTAATCTGTGGTTCTAGGAATCAATTGTAGTGCCTTGTATGCTAGAAAGTGCTCTAACCTTGAGACACTCCAGCCCAATATGTTCTTGGCCTTTACTGGTTAGGGTGTTCGTGTAGGGCCAAATTGTTGAATTTAATGGCATTCTAAAAAAGTGATTTATAACGTATGGAGCTTGCTTTGTAGACATTGTTTAACAGGGCCTACAAGCTTATTAACTTATAATTTCCTTTAAAACTAATTAGGCTTTATATTTTATATGCTTATTTTCTTACAGAAATTTATATTGCAATACCAGTATTAGAAGACACTCTGGAGATCTAGATCGGTGTTGGATGTGGGGTTTTGTTTGTGGGTTTGTTTTTTTTTTCTGATGGTGAGATTCTTTTACATTGCTGTATAGGGACAGATACATTGGTTTAGGCCTTAAAACAAACCGGGAATGTTTACAGGTCAAAGGTCCTGCTGCGATGTCTGAATCCTCTAGGTATTTGGCCGCCACACGATCCATGGTTTGAGCAGAATAAACTGAGGGTCTTAGACCCGGAATATGTATTCAGAAAAATTTGCTTTCTTTTGTGGTTTTGTTATTTTTGTTTGTTTTTAGATGGACACCTCACTGCATAGTGTAGATTGGCCTCAAAGCCAGCTTCTGAGCGGGCCAGATGGCTCAGAGATATAAGCGCAAGGCTGTCTGTCTGTCCACTTGGGGTCCCTGGAGCCCACATGGTGGATATAACTGAATCCCACAAGTTTGTCCTCTGATGTTCACTCATGGGCCGTGGTGTATGTGCCTGTATGTGCCTGTATGTGTGTATGCATGCATGCATACATACATACACACACACACATACACACACACAATAGGTTGAAATGCCATGTCTTCTGCATGTTGGCATACAGGAGCACACCAGCACACATAGCCCAAGCGTCATTATTTCTTTGTATATAGAAAGCAGGGCAAGAGGTGTCAGGAAAAGGTGAAGCTCTCACTACAGTTTTAGTCAGCTAGAGTCTGGAGTTTAGCAGCCATCACAGATTAAACAGTGCAGTGGAGTAAGCCTAGCTGGTGTAGAGGGCTATGGAAACACTGAAGGAGAGGCATGCGAGTCTTCTTTGGGCTCTTATAAGAAGGCTTCATGGAAGGAATGACCTGAAAACAGACAGTAGGCCTGCCAGGAAGGAAGCAAGCCACGGAATCAAGCTACAGAAGAGCCACAGCACAACAGTACACATAGCAGGAAACCTACAAGGGTGGGCCAGAGAAGCAAAAGTGAGCCACAGAGAATTATCTAGATGTCAAGTCAATCCATGTGCTGAAGGAGATTGTAGAAGGGGGGCTGGTATAATTTCAGTGTCTAATCCTTTCTTGGAACTCATGTTTTATAGAAGTGCTTGTGTCTCTTGGGGCTTTGTATTTTGTTTGAGTCAATGAGAGGTCCCCTAAGGGGAGCGTCTGGCAGAGAACAAGAGAAACTAAAACAGCACCTCCTACCCAGGGCAGAGGCAGTTCTCAGGTTGGGTAAGTAACCAGAGAGAGCATCCAGAGACCCTGAGCCAGCTTGACTGCAAGCAGAAATACCTCAGCTCTCCTCAAACAGCCCAGAGGTGACGGGTGAGACTGGAATCTTCTTTTCCTGCAGAATCACTGTCACAGGAGAGTAACCTCCTGAGGCTGTATTTTTAGGGAGTGACCTGAACTCCAGACTTAAGTTGTATACTCAGTTCTCTAAATAGACAGAGTTCAAATTACACAGCAGTTGAGAAATGTGGTTAGTAATTCCAGTATTAAGCTTTATCATTTTAATTTCAGACGGTTTACTAATACCACAAAATATAGCTGAGCTCCTGTCATTTCTGCAGATCAGGACACATTCAGTGGTGGCCAATACAGTCACCGTGCTGTGGGCTCCAGAAACAAAGGGTACCCAATGTTTACCTTTGCCTCTTAATCCAAATCATATTTCCATAGCTGTGATTTATCTGTGGAGGACTTCACTCGGCCATGTAAGGCCTTAGTAGTATTAGAGAAAGGCCCTCAATGCCTTCCTCCGGGAAGAAGGCATTTGGACTAGTTTTCTGTGCTCATTTGTCCTCTGACCAAGCCTCTGTAGTATACAGAGCAGTTGTACCTGTTGGTTCTATTAAGGCTGTAACTCTAACTGCAAACTCATTCTTAGTTTTATCTTACTTCAGTCATTTTATGAAAGAGAGAGGTAACGCTACTACCTAAGTGTGGGTGCCCCTCCCCCTTTCCCGAGTCACCCAGTTTGTACTGGCAGCTGTGTTTCACAGTTGGGAGTCACAGTTGTCCTGTTCTGCTGTCGTGATGTGTGAGTGTTTTGATAAATAGGGAAGAGCAGACACAACTGTTCCGGCAGTCTGTTTTATACTGTGCCACCATGCCAAGATGTTTCTGCACATGCGTCATCGTCTCTAAGTAAAGCTGCAGCACTCAGAACATATCCAGAACTCACCAGCCTTTTGGACCATTGGATCTCAGTGCTTCCCTTAGCAGGACAGAGGCCATTGAAGGGTTTAATCAAAAAAGTATTTCAAAATGTAGTCTTTCCCTTCTGAGATTGTTTTTGACTTATAAGTTTAACTTTGTTCTTTCTTTCAAACTATTTTAGCATCTTAAAACCTGGGTGGTAGTGGTGCAGGGTTACAATATGAGTAGCAGATTGTCACACAAAAGGGGATGAGTCTCTTGTGGCAGAGATTGGCCTGGTCTACAGAGTGAGTTCTATGGCAGCCAGGGCTACATACTAAGATCCTGTCTCAAAACAAACAACAAACCCTCGAACACACACAAAACCGCCCCAAAAAAGAGCCACAGTAGAAAGTTTTGTAGACTGTGGATGATTTGAACAACTTAAGACTACAGCACACTTGTTGGGTGCTGGAACTTACTCATCTTCAGTAAAGATGCAGAGAGAGCACGGTTTCAGGTTGTAGCTGAGGTGTGAGAACTCTTGTGGACATGTGCCAGCCTCAGTCAGGTGACAGCGAGACTGTGCAGGCTCCCTTTTCAAACTGGTGTCCTGAGGCCTACGTGGACAGCATGGGGTTATAAAAGAAGACAGGCATCCCTGGAATCTCCACTAGCGTCTGCAGAGACTAAAATAGACCCAGTGCCTTCTCAATAACAGAAATAGAATGTGCCCAGGGACAGCAGAGCTGGGACACAGAAAGCTCACTTGGCTTGATCTGAGGAAGTAAAGCCAGGCCCAAGGGCCAGAGTCACGGCTGAAAGGGCTTCTGGCTTTCTTTCCTTTTCCTTCCGAAAAAGAAAAAAAAAAAGGCAGATCCTTTTTTGGGAAAAAATGAAGTAACAGGAATAACAAGGCTGAGAAGGGGAGAGGCTGGAGTGCAGTCAGACCAGGGCTGCTGCGTAACTGAGCTGAAGTTAACCCTCCCAGTGCCAATGGTCTTGCAAAGAAGAGCGTTGTCAGGGTCTCTGCAAGAATCGTGTAAACTTCCAGGTGTCAAAGAAAGGCAGAGAAAGTTAAGAAATGTTTAGATTTGCTTATTATTTTAAAAGATTTCCAAACTAACCCAACAAAAAAGCTGCTCCACTGAGAGCCAGGGTAGCAGCTGAAGATGTGTAGAACGTCATTAACATGTAATCATCATTTGTGGGAAGCTGTAAGGACTTCTAAGGCTGTTTTCATTCATTAAAGGGTAAAACCGTATTTCAGGCTCATAAATTAATTTCTCATGGTTAACTTAGGGCTCAGTATTAGAAACAGCAAAATTTTAAAAGGACTCTGAAAACATGTTAAAGTCTCATGATAGACAAAATGACCTTAAGGAAATTAATCTTAGGCCCTTTAGCTGTGGTTCTCATGGGAATCACCAGCTTATAACGAGTAACAAACACTAGTTTACATGAACCGACATTTAATGCTTTTAATGTCCTTGGTTCTCTCAAGATGCAGATAAATTATTGGGGGAACCAAGGAAAGCACTCCCTATGGGAGTTCATTCTTCTGGCCCAAGGATTGGTTTGTTCTTCTGTGTTTATTCTTATTTTTATGCTTTGGCAGCAGAAAGAAATAGCTTACCTAATGGTATGCAGTTTTACACTGCTAACTTTGGATGTTTATATACATTAACATTTAATTCTTAGAGGCAGGCGGATGGTATTCCTGTGTTTACATGAGCTCACCAGGAAATGGAGAAGATGAACTCTTCCAAGGTTACACAGCTAGTAGGTCATGGAGTCCCGACTTTAATGCAAACTTTCTGGCTTTGAGCTCACGATTTTAACCATCAACACTACCTCAGGGATCACATGATTTGGAGGGGATGAGGCTTGAGTGGATCAATAAGAATGTGGCTTTTAGATGTTGACGGGAGCCTGAGAACAGTGTGGATGTAGAACCACTGTGGAAGAAGCCCAAGGCCTGTAAGGAATGCATTTGCCCGTGTGGAGGGCAATGATAGCAGTGCATTCTGTGTTCATGAACGCTACCCACTGCACCTTTCCGAATCTCCTTCATCCTGACTGCGACACTAATGGCAGGGCAACTGCTCTCACTCTGTCTGCATTCTTTTTCTTTTCCTTTTTTTTTTTTTTTTGTTGATATTTTATGTATTTAACTCCTCTATTGGGGTCTCCTTGTTCAGTCCAATGGTTAGCTGCAAGCATCATCATCTGTATCTATAAGGCTGTGGCAGAGCCTCTCAGGAGACATCCATGTCAGGCTCCTGTCAGCAAGCACTTCTTGGCATCAGCAATAGTGACTGGGTTTAGTGGCTGCATATGGGATAGATTCCCTGGTGGGGCAGTCTCTGGATGGCCTTTCCTTCAGTCTCTGCTCCATTCTTTGTCTTCCTGTATTTCATCCCATGAGTATTTTATTCTCCCTTCTAAGAAGGACTGAAGCATCCACATTTTGGTCTTCCTTCTTCTTGAGCTTCATATGATCATGTGAATTTTTTCTTAGGTATTCCAAGCTTTTCGGCTAATATCCACTTATCAGTGAGTGCATACCATGTGTGTTCTTTTGTGACTGGGTTATCTCACTCAGGATGACGTTTTTTTAGTTCCATCCATTTGCCTGAGAATTTCATGAAGTTATTATTTTTGATAGCTGAGTAGTACTCCATTGTGTAAATGTACATTTTCAGTATCCATTCCTCTGTTAAGGGACATGTGGGTTCTTTCCAGCTTCTAGCTATTATAAACAAGGTTGCTATGAACATAATGGAGCATGTGTCCTTGTTATATGTTGGAGCATCTTTTGATTATATGCCCAGGAATGGTACAGCCGAGTCCTCAGGTAGTACTGTGTGCAATTTTCAGATGAACTGCCAGACTGATTTCCAGAGTGGTTGTACTAGCTTACAATCCCACCAACAATAGAGGAGTGTTCCTCTTTCTCCACATCCTCGCCAGCATCTGTTGTCACCTGAGTTTTTGGTCCTAGCCATTTTGACTGATGTGAGGTGGAATGTCAGGGTTGTTTTGATTTGAATTTCGCTGATGACTAAGGATGTTGAACATTTCTTTAGGTGCTTCTCAGCCATTTGGTATTCCTCAGTTGAGAATTCTTTGTTTAGCTCTGCACTCCATTTTTTTAAAGGATTATTTGATTCTCTGAAGTCTAACTTCTTGAGTTCTTTGTATATATTAGATATTAGGCCTCTATTGGATTGGTAAAGATCTTTTCCCAATCAGTTTGTTACTGTTTTGTCCTATTGCCTTACAGAAGCTTTGCAATTTTATGAGGGCCCATTTGTTGATTGTTGTTTTTAGAGCATAAGCCTTTGGTATTCTGTTCAGGCAATTTTCCCCTGTGCCCGTGTATTTGAGGCTCTTCCCCACTTTCTCTTTTATTAGTTTGAGTGTACCTGGTTTTACGTGGAGGTCTTTGATCCACTTGAATTTGAGCTTTGTACAAGGTAATAAGAATGGATTGATTTGCATTCTTCTACATGCTGACCTCCAGTTGAACCAGCACCATTTGTTGAAAATGCAGTCTTTTGTTCACTGGATGGTTTTAGCTCCTTTGTCAAAGATCAAGTGACCATAGGTGTGTGGGTTCATTTCTGGATCCTCAATTCTATTCCATCTATTTACCTGTCTCTGTACCAATACCATGCAGTTTTTATCACTGTTGCTCTGTAATACAGCTTGAGTTCAGGGATGGCGATTCCCCCAGAAGTTATTTTATTATTAAGAACAGCTTTTGCTATCCTGGGTTTTTTGCTTTTCCAAATGAATTTGCAAATTGCTCTTTCTAATTATATGAGGAATTGAGTTGGAATTTTGATGGGGATTGCATTGAATCTGTAGATTGCTTTGGGCAAGATGGCCATTTTTACAATATTATTCCTGTCAAACACGAGCATGGGAGGTCTTTCCATCTTCTGAGATCTTTCTTCCTTCAGAGACTTGAAGTTCTTGGCATACAGATCTTTCACATGCTTGGTTAGAGTCATAGCAAGGTATTTTATATTATTTGTGGCTATTGTGCAGGGTGTCATTTAGGAGGAAAACTCATAGCTCGGAGTGCCTGCAAAAAGAAACTGGAGAGAGCATACACTAGCAGCTCAACAGCATGTCTGAAAGCTCTAGAACAAAAAGAAGCAAATTCACCCAAGAGGAGCACACAGCAGGAAATAGTCAAACTCAGAGCTGAAACCAACCAAGTAGAAACAAAAAGAACTACACAAAGAATCAAGAAAACCAGGAGCTGGTTCTCTAAGAAAACCAACAAGGTATTTGATAAACCCTTAGCCAGCGTCTGCGTTGTGCAGTAGCAACCTGAGGACTGGGCAGCTTAGGCTTCCCCACTGGGACCCGAGGGGACAGCGCCAGAACCATGTCAGCTTCTGCTGATGGAGTTTTGTTTGCTTTTAGTAATTAGTGGAAAATAACACCCTATAGGCAGGGGAAAGAGTGATTACGGAATATTTTGGAAGCCAGAATAGAAATTTTATTTGTTCTAGTTACAAGAAGAGAGGATTTGTTAGGCATTAATAGGCCAGTTCTATAATAGTTACGTGTGTCACAATAAATGGTAAGCCTTAGCATAATACTTGGGCATATTGGAACATAGGAGTTCAATCAGAATTCTTTAAAGAACTTGCAGTCTCTTTACAGTGTCAAAAAGACAATAAAATAAAACAGATGTGGGTGTGGCACGGCGACTCTCACCTTTAACCCCAGTACTTCAAAGACTGAGGCATGGTAGTTGGCTGCAGGTGTAAAGCCAGCCTTGTCTCCTGAGCGAATTGTAAGTCAGCCTGAGCTGCAGCGTATACTCTGATTCAGATGTAGGAAGGAAGGGATGAAGGAAGAAATACAAAGAGAAATATAGTTACGTCTCTGTCCAATAAAAGTGTATTCCCGGGGTTGGGGATTTAGCTCAGTGGTAGAGCGCTTGCCTAGGAAGCGCAAGGCCCTGGGTTCGGTCCCCAGCTCCGAAAAAAAGAACCAAAAAAAAAAGTGTATTCTCCCACCCCCCACTTCCACAGACACCCTGGTCATCAAGTCTCTGTGAGGCTAGGCTCATCCTCTCCCATTGAGGACAGACAAGACAGCCCAGCTAGAAGAACGTACCCCACAGACAGGCAACAGCTTTTGGGGTGGCCCCTGCTCCAGTTGTTTGGGGCCCACATGAAGACTAAGGTGCACATCAGCTACATACATGCCAGGAGGCTTAGGTCCAGACCACTTACACTCTTTGGTTGGTTGGTGGTTCAGTCTTTGAGAGCCCAAGGGTCCAGGTTAGTTGACTTTGTTGGTTTTCCTGTGAAGTCCCTATCCCTTTTGGGGCCCACAATCCTTCCTCCTGTTCTTCCGTGAGAGTCCCCAAGCTCCATCCACTATTTGGCCGGGGGGTATCTGCACCTGCCTGAGTCAGCAGCTGGGTGGAGCCTCTCAGAGGACGGCCAGGCTAGACTCCTGTCTGCAAGCATCAGAGTATCATTAACAGTGTCAGGGATTGGTGTTGTCTGTGGGGTGGGTCAGTCACAGGAGGCAGATGGAGGGAGGGATCTGGGTGGGAGAGGGAGTGGGGAAAGCACAGGAGGGCTGACTAGATAGCCATGGGAATGAAAGGAATCTGCAACTGAGGGGGGTGAGAAGATAGGGGCATCTCCAGGAAGAGACAGAGACCTAGGATAAGGGAGGCACCCAAGAACAGTGGGAGTGTCCTTAGCTGTGACTCACAGCATTGGGAACACAGAACCTGAAGAGGCCACCTCCTATAGCCAGGCGGGAACCTCAATGAAGCAACAGGGACACCAACCTACCCATAAAATTTTCAACCCAAAATTTGTCTTGTCTACAAGAAATACAGGGTAGGGAATGGAGCAGAGACTGAGGAACAGCCAGCCTCTGTCTGGTTTTAGCCTTTTTTCCTACTGTCTGGTGGTGGTGTTAGACAGGTTTCTGTGTAGGTCAGTCTGGCTGCAAGTGCTCTGTGTGGCTGAGGGTCACCCTGAACGCCTGGTCCTGGTGCCTCTGCCTCCCAGTGCACTGTCATCTCCAGAGGTTTTGTGCTTTGTATGAATGAAGTTGTGCATTTAATTCTTCCCCTAACATATTGTGATATTTATCTGATTCCTGCCTAAAGCAACAATTCACATTTGTTGTATAGCATTTCATCTGTAAATATACTAATTGCTATATTCTCGATAGACAGTTTTTCTCTCAATTTCTTTTAGGAACAGTATTACTATAAACATCCTTATGCCTAGAAACATGCATTTATATAAAACACATCTGCTGTAGAACTAGGTCACAGAAGAGGCAGTTTTCAACTTTTTTTCTTTTGTTGTTTGGTTTTTCCAGAGAGAGTTTCTCTGTGTAGCTCTGGCTGCCTGAAACTTGTTCTGTAGACCAGGCTGGGCTTAAACTCACAGAGCTCTACTTGCCTCTGCCTCCTAAGTGCTGGGATCAAAGGAGTGCACCACCACTTCAGCTTAAACTTTTTCTTAATATGTTTATTTTAATTGTATGTGTGTTGGTGCTGCATGCATGTCTGTGTACCACGTGTGTGCAGTACCGTCAGAGGCCAGAAGAGGGAGTGAGATCTCGTGCTGGACAGTCTTCTACTAACTTAACACAAGCTAAAGTCATCTGAAAGGAGGGGACTTCAACTACAAACATGTCTCTGTAAGGTCAGCTGTAAGGCAAGCCTGAGGCTATTTTCTTAATTAGTGATTGATGGGGAAGGGCCCAGCCCATTATGGGTGCTAGAAGAAAGCTGGCTGAGCAAGCCATAGAGAGCAAGCCAGTAAGTAGCGCCCTCCATGGCCTCAACACCAACTCCCGCCTCCTAGGTTCCTGTTCTGTTCCAGTTCTGTCCTGACTTCCTTCGGTAATAGATTATGATGTGGAAGCCATATAGACCCTCCCTCTCCTTCCCAAGTTCCTTTGGTTTTCATCGTAGCAATAAAAGCCCTAAGACATCTACTACAGAAAATGTAATAAGCGGCTTCTGAAAGCCCTGAGGTGAAAGCTTTAGCTTCCAAACTGGAGCTGCCCTTGTGTGTGCAGTGCAAGCAAGACGTGGAGCTCTTCCGGAGAGCGCTGTGGCTGTTAATGGGCTGTGAGAGCAGTGAGTCCGGGGCTGCCCAGGCTTTCTGCTGGATGCTTCTTATTGGCTCACTCGAGAAGCAGATGTGCGATTTCTCCTCACCATCATTAAACTGCCATTCAGGAATTATAACAGTTACTGAAACAAGAGGCATGGTCTGTGCTTTTCCGGTGTAGAAGCCCTTTGTGATTAACAGAGTCACCCCTGACTTTCTGGTATTGCACGAAGGAAAGGAATCAAGCATTTCCCTTTGATATCGGTTAACCAAGAGCAAGCCAAGACCTGAATCCTCTCTTCCTCTGCTTTCCTCCTGTCTTCTGCCCTGTGCCTGTCCAAACACTGACTTGTGAGTCAGTCATGGGGTGTGTGTGAGTCTGTCTCTGTCTGTGTGTCCCTCAAGGGGGGCTGTCATGGGTATTCATTTCTAAGACTGCTTTCACGTGTGTGCGCATGTGCAGTTGTGGTGTACATGTGTATGTGCTTGTATGTGTGTGCATGCATATGTGTGTACCTGTGTGTGTTTAAATGTGTTATATGTACTAAAATGAAAATTATGGAAATTTTCCCCATAATTGAGTGTCCAAAGATACGTTTGCCCGTTGTGAAACTGTAAACAGCTGAACTGGCACTGGCTCAGCAGCTAGAAGTGCTCACTGCTCTCCCGAGAACTCGGGTTTCTCAGTACGCACTTGGCTCAGACCACTGGTAGCATCATTTCCTGGAAATATGCATCGTCTTCTAACCTTTATGAGCATCTACACGTATATTGTTCAATAAATTCATTCAGGCATACACAAAAATGAAAATAATAACATAAAATTTTAAGTGTAGGACAATTGTTTTATTTTCTAGTTTGGTAGAATACTGTACACTTCTGAGGCTTTGTTGTTTCCTTTTGGGGTGGTTTGTTTATTGGGTGTGCTAGGCAGAGAACCCGGGGCTCTGGGCCCTGTGAGTGCTTCACAAGTATTTTACCGCTGAGCTACATCTCTAGACTAATATTTTTTGAATAGGGTAATTTAATCTTGGTTTATAGTGGTCATTTAGTAGAAGAATTTTTTTTTATTTATTTATTTATTTATTTATTCATTCATTCATTCATTCATTCATTCAAGGTGGGATCTGGCTTTGTTGAAAATGTTAGCTTTGAACTGCTGGCTTAAACTAGCTTTCTGCCTCCTGACTGCTGGGATTAGAACCATGTGCTACCACACCTGGTCAGATTTTAAGCTGAAAAGTTAGGTGCTTTCAAAGGATTAATAGCCTAATAGGAGACCATTATAACTTAAACGTTTGAAGGTAAACCATTGAAATGTAAACTCTGGTCCCAGCAAACCTGGGTCAGGCTGATGTGCTGCTTTCTGTAGCCCTTCCTTCCAGTGTCATGGCAGTGTTAGCAGGGGAGCATTGCAAGAGTTTCCTTAGACTGCAGCCCGCTGCAGTTGTTACTGCACTCCCTTAGGCCCTGGCTGTCAGGATAAAGAGCAGAGATGAACTCACTGTACAAGTGCACGTGGCTGAGACAAAGCATAACAGTCTGACTTTCACCCTTGTTACTTTAAGACAAAGACACAGATCTGAGCGTGAGGGAGACTGTGGACGAGTTTGGCCTACCAGACACAGCGAACATTGACTCGGCAGATCTCTTTGCTTCAGCAACAGAGGTAAGACAAGTTGTGCTCGTGGTGAGGAAGTTCTGCCATTGCACTACAGTTGCCGTGCGTGGGTCTCTGTGTGTCTGTCTGCCTGTGTGCTGCCTGCATGAAGGTGTGCATTCTGGTGCCCGCAGAGTCCAGAAGCGGACATCAGATGCCCTGGACTGAAGTGACAGTGGTTGTCTGCCACCCTATGGGTCCTTGGAATTCACCCCAGGCCCTGTGCATGAGTAACCAGTGCTCAAAAACTGAGCATCTTTCTGACCCCACCTGTGTAATTTTATTTTTCACCTTTGCTTGAGACAGGGTTTCGCTCTATGGCCCATGCTGGCCTCAAACTCAAGTTCTCTGACCTTCCCTCCCCTAGGCTGGAATGACAGGCATATAACCTCACAGCACTTTCTTTCTAGCATCCAGAAAGGTTGCTCAGCAGTTAAAAGCACTGGCTGCTCTCCCTGGAGACTTAGGTTCTACTCCCAGCACTCATGTGGACCCACATCCCTGGTGAGTTGAGGTCAGCCTGGGGTAGTGAAATTCTGTCTCAACAACTAAATAGATATATCTTTATACAGACACTATAAAATATACTCATGAACATGTGCAGCGTGGTGTTTTCTAGTATTTCCATAGTTGGGCTTCACTGTGTAGTCTAGGCTGGCCTCAAACTGAGAGAGAGTCTTCCCATCTCAGTCTCTGAAATGCTAATGCTTGTAGGCATGTCCACCCTACAGCTTCCACAGCACGCTGTGTTTTCCATCGCTAGGTATCAAACCAGAAGCTTATTGGGCATGCTCTCAGGATCTGTGTGAGGGACTCCAAACAGCTGTGTCACTGAGATCCTCACTCCCTCAGCAAGGACGATGACTTCCTTATACCTGACAGATGGAGATCCCTCTTTGGTTGACCTCCTGAGACCACAGATAGCTGATGCAGACTTAGCACACAGGAGGGAGAAGAATCCAGGGAGGGGTGCCTGGCGTCTCCCAGGAGGGTCCTTCAGCCTTCCTTTGAGGGAGCATCAACAGGTCTGATGGTGCTGAGAATCCGTGGTTTGCGGTCATAACGTCCCTAGTTACTTTCCTTTTCTTTTTAAAAATAATTTATTTTTATTTTATGTGTATTGGTGTTTAGCCTTCATGTGTATCGGTGTGAAGGCATCTGATCCCCTGGAACTGGAGCTACAGACGGTTGTGAGCTGCCATGCGGGTGCTGGGGATTGAACCCGAGTCTTGGGAGAGCAGTGAGTGCTCTGAACTGCTAGCATGTCTCCAGCCCATACTTTCTGTGGTTGAGACGGCAGTGGCTGTCACATTCGCTTACAACATTGCTCTAGTGCCCAGTGTAAAGGCTCAGCATCCCTGCCGTAAGTGATTGAGACCAGTAATGTTTTAGACTGCGTGTGTGAGTGTGTGTGAGTGCGTGTGTGTCTGTGTGTTCTTGTATATACGTACATATTTGGAGTATTTGCATGAAAATGACACCTCTGGGAATAGAGTACAAGGCTAGACACAAAATCCATTTACAGGAGCAGGAAAGATGGCCCAGCACTAGTTGTTCTTGTAGAAAATCCGGGTTTGCTTTCTAGAGCCCACATGGTAGTTCACAACCATCCATAGGCACGTGTGTGCACACACACAAGGGTAGACAAAACAATATATGTAAAATAAATAAATTTCCTTTTTTATAGCCTGAAGATAATTTCAGGTTTTATTTATTATCTTGTATTTTGGGTGCCACCCATCCAAGGTAAGGTGTGGGATTCTGCGCTTGAGATAACACATCTGGACGTAGGTGTCACATGACTTATCATTCTGGCGAGATGGTCAGCTGAAGATGCTCTCCCTGAAAAACAAACGCTAAGCTTTGTGGCAGACACTAACAAGCCGCAGTTTCCTTGCCTGCAAGTGCTATAGTATTGAGTTCAAAACTAACCTGGTTTTTCTCTGTGGTCAGATTTAAGTCCTAAACGCTGTTACCATGAAACCCTAGTCAGTCTTTGCGAAGCTGCAGTTCCCAAAGGGTTTCCTCTGCTTGCAGAGCCTGTCTCCTTCCCCCTTCTCTCAGTCCTTCACAGTTTGTAATACTAGATATTTTGTTTCTTCCTTTGCTCTTTCTCTCTTGGGTTAAGCATCCTGGCCAGTTTCCAGGATTGCACAACCTGTGTTGAGGACCCCAAGATGAGGGCTAAGTTCTGCAGCACAGCAGCCACGTGCCCCTGTGCAGTGCAGCAGCCACGTGCTCCTGTGCAGTGCAGCAGCCACGTGCCCCTCTGTAGCGCAGCAGCCACGTGCCCCTCTGTAGCGCAGCAGCCATGTGCCCCGTGCAGTGCAGCAGCCACATGCCCCCGTGCAGTGCAGCAGCAGCCATCTGTGCCCCTCTGTGCCCTCTGGCAGCAGCCATTGCCCTCTGTGCCCCACTGCGGTGCAGCACACAGCCCCGTGCCCCCATGCGTGCCCCGTGCCCCTCTGGCACAGCAGCCACGTGCCCCGTGCAGTGCAGCAGCCACGTGCCCCTGTGCAGTGCAGCAGCCACATGTCCCCGTGCAGTGCAGCAGCCACGTGCCCCTGTGCAGTACAGCAGCCACGTGCTCCCGTGCAGCGCAGCAGCCACACGCCCCTCTGTAGCGCAGCAGCCACGTGCCCCCGTGCAGTGCAGCAGCCACGTGACCCCGTGCCGCCGTTCCCCGGCATTTGAGTTTACCCTTACTTCCAGACAGCTTGTGGCAGATCGGCCAGAGCAATGACCTCTCCTTTCTCCTTTCTGTCTCTGGATTTGTCACAGCTGCAGGTGACCCTTGGTATCCATCTTTTCTTTTAGTTGTACCATAAACTGTTGAGAGACTTAAACTCCACAGTCTCCAGCACCTTAAGAAAACTCACTGTTTTGAACTACATGCAGAAGTGATTTCCCAGGATGCCTTGAGGAAATTGGTTCTCTCCCGTGGGGTCCTGGGCTTGACCTCAGGTTATCAGACCTATGTGTATAAGCCATCTCTCTAGCTCCATCTGTTTATATTAGCCAAAATGATATTGTTGCTATGACAACTTTGGTTGCATGTTAGATAAGGCAGAGAGCTAGGATAGTCCAATTGAGAGTAGAAGGTCTTAGTTTAGAGCAGTGACTCAGTTAAGCTTTGCACGAGCAAGATCTGAATTTGAGCCCCAGCACCTATGTCATAAGCCAGGTGCGTGGGCTAGCACTTGAAATCCCAGAATTTCGGTATTGGAAACCAGAGGATTTCTGGGGCTTGCTGGTCAGCCAGCTTTGCTGTGTCAGCAATTGCACATTTAGTAAAAGACCCTGTCTTAAAAAAAATAAGGGGAAATGACCAAGGGTGACACCAGATATCAGCCTACAGCTGCCACATTCAAACACAGTGAGAGGAGCCTACGCTCTGGAATGTTATGTCTGGTTTAAATTTACGTTTTTACTTAGAGAACCTAAGGCACATTTCCTGATCACATTCATCTCTGCTCCTTTGCCTGAGTGTTACCAATAGTAGTCTTACTGAACTTACAGTCTAACTCAAGGGATAAATGAGATTATTTACTTTAAGGCGTTTAACACAGTGCCAGGGATGTGTACAGTGCAAACACCAGCCTCCAGCCTCCATCTGGAGTTGTGGGCTAGCACTGTGTCTCCTTAGTGTCGCACTCTTCTCTTCTGCACAAGACCCAGGATTGACCCCAAGCGTGAAGACTGCAGCGCTCCTGCAGAAAACAATGAGAATATTTTGGCATAAATGGTCAAAGATGAAAACTCAAGAGCTCTTGAGAGGACTTTGCATTTATTCAGATGATAGCAGAGCCCCCAAAGAGCCCTGAGCTGTGGTTTTCATGGTTCAGCTCTGTGTCTACAGAGGTCGGAAAGCCAAGTCACGCAATGCAGCCCTGCAGCGTCTCGTTGGCCATCACAGGAAATAACATAGTGGTGCCAGCCCTGTCCCTCAAGAACTGTCAAAATGTGACCTGCGGGGTAGCTGTCAAAGCTGAGTTCTCGGCATTTGGTTCGTTTGGTTTGATTTTGGGGTTGGGGGGAGGCCCTCATTATATAGCTCTGGCTGGCCTGGAACTCCGTATGTAGACCATGCTGGTCCTGAACTCACCAAGAACTGCTATATTGAAAGACACCAGAGACATTAAAATAGTAAAACAGGAAAAAATGTTTACAGATTCTGTATCTGAATTTTAAAAGGCTTACAACATACAATTAAATACTAAATAGGTAAGTAGTAGCCTACTGTAAAATGAGCCAAGAAATTGAGTAGACATTTCTCCAAAGAGAATACGCAAAGGGCTAAAGATGAAAAGTTGCTTAATCTCATCAGTCATCTTGGAGTACAAATCACTTCCCATCTGCCTCAGTGCTATAGTAAAGGTGTCTGCTACAGTGCTGCTACAGTGCTGTAGTAAAGGTGTCTGTCACAGTGCTACAGTAAAGGTGTCTGTCACAGTGCTGTAGTAAAGGTGTCTGTCACAGTGCTGTAGTAAAGGTGTCTGTCACAGTGCTGTAGTAAAGGTGTCTGTCACAGTGCTGTAGTAAAGGTGTCTGTCACAGTGCTGTAGTAAAGGTGTCTGCCACAGTGCTGTAGTAAAGGTCACAGTCTGCCACAGTGCTGTAGTAAAGGTGTCTGTCACAGTGCTATAGTAAAGGTGTCTGCCACAGTGCTATAGTAAAGGTGTCTGTCACAGTGCTGTAGTAAAGGTGTCTGTCACAGTGCTGTAGTAAAGGTGTCTGTCACAGTGCTGTAGTAAAGGTGTCTGTCACAGTGCTATAGTAAAGGTGTCTGTCGAAGTAAAGGTGTCTGTCATAGTAAAGGTGTCTAGTGCTGTAGTAAAGTTTCTGTCCAGTGCAGTGCTGTGTCTCCAAAGTGTAAAAAGTGTCTGCCACAGTGCTATAGTAAAGGTGTCTGTCACAGTGTGGTATAGTAAAGGTGTCTCTCACAGTGCTGTAGTAAAGGTGTCTGTCACAGTGCTGTAGTAAAGGTGTCTGTCGCAGTGCTGTAGTAAAGGTGTCTGCCACAGTGCTGTAGTAAAGGTGTCTGCCACAGTGCTGTAGTAAAGATGTCTGCCACAGTGCTGTAGTAAAGGTGTCTGTCACAGTACTGTAGTAAAGGTGTCTGTCACAGTGCGACAGTAAAAGTGTCTGTCACAGTGCTGTAGTAAAGGTGTCTGCCACAGTGCTGTAGTAAAGGTGTCTGCCATAGTGCTATAGTAAAGGTGTCTGTCACAGTGCTATAGTAAAGGTGTCTGTCACAGTGCTACAGTAAAGGTGTCTGTCGCAGTGCTACAGTAAAGGTGTCTCTCACAGTGCTACAGTAAAGGTGTCTGCCACAATGCTATAGTAAAGGTGTCTCTCACAGTGCTGTAGTAAAGGTGTCTCTCACAGTGCTATAGTAAAGGTGTCTGTCGCAGTGCTGTAGTAAAGGTGTCTGTCACAGTGCTATAGTAAAGGTGTCTGCCAGTGCAGTGCAGTGCTGTAGTAAAGGTGTCTGTCACAGTGCTATAGTAAAGGTGTCTGTCGCAGTGCTGTAGTAAAGGTGTCTGTCACAGTGCTATAGTAAAGGTGTCTGTCGCAGTGCTGTAGTAAAGGTGTCTGTCACAGTGCTATAGTAAAGGTGTCTGTTGCAGTGCTATAGTAAAGGTGTCTGTCGCAGTGCTATAGTAAAGGTAGAAACAGCAGCTGTGCGAGAGGGTGTGTGAACATTGCTAATGGCACTGGAAGGTGCAGCCATTCTGCAGAAAAAAAGTCTGGCCTTTCCTGGACAGTAAACACAGGGTTACCATCTGACCCTTCTATTTCTTTGTGCCAGTAAAGTCAAAAACATGTATCTATACAAAAACATGTATCTATACAAAAACCTGAACACAAGTATCCAGAGCAGCCTATTCATGGTGGATAAGAGTAGAAAAATGGGTGTCCATCACTGAGAAATGGATAAAAATACTGTGGTATATCTATGCTCTGGAAATTTGTGCTTTTAAATTTACCTACATACTTTTATGTTATGAACATGTGTGAGTAACCTGTGTGTGTGTGTGTGTGTGTGTGTGTGTGTGTGTGTGTGTGTGTGTGTGTGTGTGTGTGTGCACGCTCACGCTCACGGCCATGCCCATGTGTATCTAACACTGCATGGTGCACACGGAGGCCAGAGGCAATGGACTCCCTGGACTTGGAAGCACAGGGGTTTGTGTTCAGCCTGTTGTGGGAACTGAGACCCAAACCCAGGTCCTCTATTAGAGCAGCAAGTACTCTTACCCACTGAGGCTTCTTCCCACTCCCGTGCACGTGTATTTTATCTTCCGTAACAATGAGTGAACTGCTGATGTGGGGTATATCATGGTTCACCAGCAGTCAAGCACCAACGGCCACATACTAGTCAATTCCATGAATATGGTGCCTTCTCAGGAGTGAACTGTGGTTTCCAAGTAGCTGTTCCCAGAAGCCAGGACATGTTAGAAGGCTGCTAATGGGAAGGAGCCTCTAGTGGGGCTGGCAGTGTGTCAGAAGGACTGCTGCGGGCATGACTGCAGTGTCCCAAAAGCCAATGAGTTGTATGCTTTTCAGGGTCGGTTTATGATGTATGAAATAAATCTTGGTAACACTGTTTTTTAAAGTTTTGAGCTGGGGATATAACTGAAGAGGTGGAACGCTCGCTCACCCTGCACAGACGCTAGGTTTTCTCCCCAAAGCACCTTACAAAAGACAATACCGTGTTCCAGT
Organism: Rattus rattus; assembly: GCF_011064425.1. Taxonomy (NCBI): domain Eukaryota; kingdom Metazoa; phylum Chordata; class Mammalia; order Rodentia; family Muridae; genus Rattus; species Rattus rattus. The sequence goes on from NC_046156.1 coordinate 9,322,322, forward strand.
AAGTGGATTATTTGATATTGAAAATGAAATGGCTTCTTGTAGCTTGCCACCCAATAGTATTTGCAGTTGTCTTTTAATGAACTGTCAGACTGGAATTATACTTGAAGAGTTGTTAGACTCTAGTCATAGAGTCAAAGAGGATTATCTTTCAGTTACATAAAAGCTAACCAGAGCCACAGAGAGGACAGCCTTCCTAGGACAGCAAGCCGTATTTGTTTCCATGTTTTTACAGTCTGCCTCATTGTGAGTGAAGTGTCCTGTGGATGGTAAAAATCTCTGTGGATGATAAAAATCTCTGCCTTTTGCGCACCTGATAGATTTAAGTGGTTGGCTTTGAAATGAACTGAGCTTACTGACTTTTACCCTTTGGGATCCTTTCGGATTCTTTGAGACAAGGTCTCACTACATAGCTGTCCCAGAACTTGCTAACGTGGCAAGGCCAGCCTCCTTGCTGGGACTAAAGGCGTGTGCCACTGTGCCCAACTAACTTTACTCTTTTTAACAACTGAATGTTTTGCAAAAGATGTTATTTTTAATCATGTGCATCATCTCTGAGTAGGAAAGCACGTATGAGTGTGAGTGCCCAGGAGGCTAGAACTACCTGATTCCCCGCTGGAGACTGAACATCTCCTGCTCTCCAGCTCAGGAGATGTTAGCCTCCAGCCCGCTCACTCTCCAGCCTAGCACCTGGCTCTTTTGTTTGTTTGTTTGTTTGTTTGTTTGTTTGTGTTCTTCACTGAGACAGGGCCATGCCCATGTTTACTCAAGCTGCTCTTAACCTTTAACAACTGAATGTTGAAGTGAAGTGATTTAGGCTTTTGTTACATAAAATGTTAGTGATTTCTGTGGGTTAGTCACATGGAGCATATTTTGATAATACTGAATCCTAGGTTTTTTATAGTTCTTCTTACCTCAGTATAATTCACTTTGTGTATTCTTAGCTTGCAGAGCACAGAGAAGCACAGCAAGCCCTCAGCCTGGAGTCTTTTTGTCACTGCCCTTTTTACGAAGAAGCTATGCATCTGGTGGAAGAAGGGAAAATTCACTCCAGAGTACTGAGGTATCGCTCCAGCTTAGCTTACCACTAGTATTTTATTGTAGTGGCTAATATATTATTTTATAATAATATAGTAAGATACTGTTGCTCTTTTGTGTGGCAGTTAGTAAATCATGCTGTGAACATGGGAAAGAGCATTTTGGTCCAAGTAAATTCCTGCAGTATTTCCCAGTATGCAGAGGACGTGTGCTTCCCATCAAGGGCCTGCTTAAGGCCAGGTGTGTGGAAGGTTTGCTCTTGGATGGGGCCTAACACTTGCTCTCTGCTCTTTATGATATAGAACCGAAATGCTGGAGTGCCTGGGAGACAGTGATTTTCTCGCCAAGCTTCACTGTATTCGGCAAGCTTTTCAGGTATTTCTTACGCACTGAGGGATGTCCTGCACGCATAGCCTTTCTGGTGTAGGCCCTGCTCGTGCACAGGGCTTCTCATTACTCTGCATGCTGAAGGAACAGAGGCAGTCAACTGAGCTTGCTCTCCTTCTAATCCTGTCCTCCCACACCTTTCCCGGCCTACCACACTCTGTCTAAACGAACATTGTGATGCTGCAAGGGTGTGGACAGAGCTGTTAAAATTAGTCTCCATCATTAGGATTTAGATTTGAGTCAGTGGTGAAGAGTACTGATTCCCTAAAATGGAATAAGGCTGCTAATGGTAAAGCCAGAAGCGCTGGCACACGCCTTCAGTTCAGCCTGCTCTGTGAGCCCCAGGCCAGCCAGAGGTACTCGGTGGAACCCTGTCAAAGCAAAATAATAACGAAAATAGAAAATAATTACTTTCTTATGTTTGAAAGCTACGTAAGATTGACCTTAGATTTTTAATGTTTTTTTCAAGATCTATGTTTATAAGTGTGTGTTTGTATGTATGTATGTATGTGTGTGTATGTGTGTGTATGTGTGTGTATGTATGTGTGTGTATGTGTGTATGCGTATGTATGTATGTGTGTATGTATGTGTGTGTATGTATGTGTATGTGTGTGTATGTATGTGTGTGTATGTGTGTGTATGTATGTATGTGTGTGTGTGTGTATGTGTGTGTGTATGTATGTATACACACGTGAGTTCACGTGTCTGCGAGCCCAGAAGAGGATATCATGAGATCCTATGGAGCTGGGTTGTGAGCCATCAACATGGGTGCTGGGAACCAAACTCGGTCCTCTGCAAGTACAGTGCGTGCTCTTAATCACTAAGCCGTTCTCCAGCTCTTCACCGCAGATATTTGATTGTCTGAAACAGAATTAAGTTCAAATTTACCCACCCTGAATCTTTGATCAGTGGGCTTAAGTCTCCATTTCTGTGAGTTTAGACTTCCTCTGTCTTCAGAGCAGTAGTGACTTAGCATCACATTAGTACCCTGACCGCTCAGTTCCCCGTGTGTCATGGGACATCGCTCATTTTCACCCTGCTATGGTGTCTTTTTCAGCTAATCCTTGCAGAAGCAGACAACAGGTCGTTCCTTGCTGAAAGTGGAAGGAAAATTTTGTCTGCTTTAATTGTGAAAGCCCGGAAGGTAAATACATTCTCTAAGCGAGTTTTGTTCTTACTAGTTTCTCTAACTGAAGATTAAATACAGGGGCTGGTGGGAGAGTTGAGCAGGCAAAGGCCTTGGCACCAGACCTGACAACCTGAGCCAGACCCCAGGGCCAACAGTTCTTCTGTCACCTCACACAGAGGCTTGTGCCACGCGTCCTGCCGGATGAAGACAGAGTCTAGCAGGTTTTAGAGTAAAATGTGTGTTGAGTTTTAATAGTGCATGAAGCCTTTGTAAGTAATCAGAAAGGTCCACCCAACCCTGTTGATGTCACTGTTACTGAGACAGAGCCTGGATGCTCCTCTGGTTGGTCTGGAATTCACTCTGTAGATCAGGCTAGACTCGAATGTGTGCTGATTCTTTTACCTCTGCCTCGTGGATGTTGGAACCCCAGATGTGCACGACCCTGGCTAGCTCAAAGAGCTCTGAGTTCTGTGTACAAAGCTCATGGCCGGGTTGTTTGTGATGACTTAGAACTGCCTGTGGCCTCTGGTGATGTCTGGTGATGTCTGGTGAGACCATGGTAGATCCGCTGCTTCAGCCAGGTGTGGGTAACACCTCCTCAAGCCTGTTCAGGAAGAAGGTGGAGCGATGAGCCCCGAGGACCCTGGAGCACAGACTACTGTCTGGTGCTCATCTTCGCTGGGCCGAGTGAGGCAGAGCCTTTGATGAGAACCCCTTCAGACTCTAAGGAACACTTCACTTCATGCAGGCTTGTCCAGAGGAGCAGGCCTGCCCTTAGCCTTTTGCCCACCAGGTATTCAGCTCTAGTTCATTTACTCTCAAGTCCCTCTCTGCACAGAGGAACTGTATTCTACCCTATCGCAGAAGACTCTTCTGAGCAGATAAATGGTAAGGGAGAAGTCACCTAAGCATACAGTACTAAGTGACTCTCAGGTGACACTATGTCCTTGCAGTTCACAGGATAAATCCTGGGTTGCTTTCTTGGCCTTCCCATTGTAGACCAGTGCAGGGCTTTGAACCAGCATGCCTCCAGGAGGAGCCCATCTGCAACAAAAGGGCCCCAGCCAGGCTTCTGCTGCAGCCCTGTTTCCTCTTACAGTCTGGGCAGCAGTTTGCTGATGCTTTACTGGCGTCCCCGTTCCTGGCTTCTGTGAACTAGGACACAGCTGGTAATGAATGGCTGAGAGTTAGACCACTTGCCTACCCTGTAGTGGAAAAGGCCCCAGTTAAACCTCTGCGCCATAGAACCACATGCGTAACCCACACTTGTAAGGAGGGCAGGAACTTGAGGTCACCTCCACTATTGCGGTCACTTGAGGCAGGGGGCTGGAGATGCCTAAAAAAGGAAACGACTTGTCATGCTTGAAAATATTTTCTAGAATAATTAAGATTCAACTTTCGTGAAAAATAGCTTATTTTGTAGGCTTAAGTCTTGTTTTAAAGTTATATTTGGACTACACTATGTTTTCTTTGCAGAATCCAAAGAAATTTCAAGATGTTTTTGATGAAATGATCTATTTTTTAGAGCAGACTGATCACTGGGATAGCACCGAGATGGAACTTGCTGCCAGAGGGGTAAACACATTGTAATCCTCACTCCTGCTTTCTGTGCATGTAGCTCCTAGTCACTCTGTTAACTGATAGTAAATCCAGCCTGTGTGGTGGGGACCGTCGTACCCAGCCTTGTGCTTAGTGTTAGGGTCCTGTGGTATCCAACTGGATGCTGTCTTTTTTCTGACATTCATAAACAATGGAAACTCTCTACTTTATACATTGATTGGTTATGAGGAAATGGCTTTCTCAAAGCCTTTTGTCTTCATTCCTATAAGGTAGGCCTTGTTACAAGGCAGTTACCGCGTGGTGCAGGAGTGGTGTGAGATGAATAAGGGACAGGGAACAGAGCGCCAGGGAAGTAGACTCCATAACTGGAGAAGTAAACGTACCAGGAAGAGCAGAGACGTCCTTACCTGCAAGAGGCATGAGATTAGAACTTGACTGCAGTTCTACATGTGAGTCCAGTTATAGCATCTACAGGGCAGTAGAACCTGACACAGACAGGATCCTGTACCCACTTCTTAGTTCTGGTTACGCTGGCATCTAGGAGCAGCAGCAGTGCAAAGACATTATTTCCAGCACACAGTGCTTGGCTCCTTACCAGCATCCACTAAAGCATGATAGGAATCCTGCAGTGGTGTCCATGCTGAGCTCAGAGCAGCTCGCTATAGTCGACACCACAGAATGCAGCTCCAGGGAGCTGGGGACGTTGGAGCAGGGGACAGGGTAGGTCCAGACACAGAACTCTTCCATAATCACCCCTAAAGTGGGTAAATCTGAACCCCGGGCCTATTTTACTTTTCTCAGCTTTTCTCTATTCCTGTTGTCTTTATCTTGGCCTACATCTCTGTTGCCTTTTGCCTAATCTCCTCCATCTCTGCAGTCTGTGACTCACTGCCCACTGCACCCCTAATCTCCTCCATCTCTGCAGTCTGTGACTCACTGCCCACTGCACCCCTAATCTCCTCCATCTCTGCAGTCTGTGACTCACTGCCCACTGCACTCCTAATCTCCTACATCTCTGCAGTCTGACTCACTGCCCACTGCACCCCTAATCTCCTCCATTTCTGCAGTCTGACTCACTGCCCTTATATTACTCTCCTCTGTCCTGTTCACCTACAAGTCTGCTAAGTTATCTTGTTTTGGGATAGAGTCTCGTTGTAACCCAGCGATGGACTCTATGGAGCTGGTGCTGGTCCACACTGCTCCTGCCTCCCCCGGCAGGTGCTGACATTACAGTTACGTCCCACTATGCCTGACTCACCAGAACCATCTTTAAATATGTCCTGTGATGACCTCCTCGTCAGCATCCCCACCCTCCTATGAGAATAGAGTAAAAGTCCTCACATGGACGTAAGTCCTGACAGGATCTCATCCTTGTTTCCCGACTGATTTTCCCTGCTTTGCCATAGCACACTTCCAGGGTCTTTCCACTCAACACCATTGTGTTTCTTCTGACCCTAAGTCTCTGACAGGAACTCCCCGTAACTGGGAAGATTCACTCCCTAAGGAAAGCTATCTCTATGAGCTGTATTGTATTTATCTGTGGGATTATCTCCCTGCTGTTTTCCCCAGTAGACTCCAGATTTCTGAGTTGCTCACCGTGGGTACCTGAGTATCTGGTACAGCACAAAGTACAGCGTAGTGTGTTAGTGACTGAGTAAGATGGATGCTCTCATGGCTCAGACAGGCAGACCTGTGAGTGAGCCCAAATGAAAGAATAGTGAGGAGGAACTGGTCTGACCGGGGCCGGGAGGGAGCAAACGTGCTAGAGCTGCAGTCTGGTGCCCCTCCTCCGCGCTGTAGAGAGACACACTCTGAACAGCTCACAAGCCCGGCATTGCAAAGCACACTTTACCCAGAACTCTGTAGTACTCATTGCTATCTTGCAATTTAATACAGGTGAAAAACCTAAATTTCTATGACGTGGTTCTGGATTTTATATTGATGGACTCCTTTGAGGATTTAGAAAACCCGCCAACATCCATACAGAGTGTAGTGAGCAACCACTGGCTCAGCACCTCCTTCAAAGAAACCGTGAGTGCTGTTCACGTTGTTTGCTACTCAAGTTTGATGGGAAATGAACAGAGATGGACACTGACTAAAGATTACAGAGGTCAGCAATGGTGCCACATGCCCTGAATCCTAGCATCCAGGAAGCAGAAACAGAACTCTGAGTTCAAGGCCAGTCAGAACCACGTAGAGAGACGAAGCTCATCCTTCGTCATTGGGGTCACGTGTGCAGTAAGTATGTAACACGTCTGATGAGCTTCTCCCTCGGAAGCCTGGGTAGCAGCAGCTGGCATGGGGTAGCGTGTTTCATGGTAAAGTCTGAATGCTGGAAATGCTTTAATGTCCCCTTGGCAGTTTGACAGTTGTGTTAGAACTTCCCTCACTATGTGCTACAGAAGATGCATTGTCTTCATTTCAGCATGGCTGACTTGGTAAAGTTGGTCAGCCAGAATAGAGGCCTCTTTAGGATCCACTAAGGCATTTCTTTTGCCTTCTCATGGTTACAGTTTCTCGGTTCTTGAATAAAACTTAGGTTTTTACCTTCAGATATTCCAGCAACACTGTCCTTGAAGGAAAGACGATAATCTATCTTCATTATCCGATAGAGAACATTTATTTGTGTGTATATATCGACAAATTCTTCTCACTGCATTTCTATAGGAGTAGAACTTAGGACCTCTGCTTTTGTTCATTTGTGAGACAAGGTCTCACTCTGCAGCCCAAGCTGGCCAGCACTCTGGGGATCTGCTGCTTCAGCCTCTTACGTACCAGATCATGGGTGTGAGTTCCGTGTACAGTTAGAGAGTTTATGAGCCTTGAGAATTGTGTTATAATTGCTTGTGTGCCTTGGTTCACAAGAGTTCAGCCCCTTTCTCTTATGGGCTGTTTGGTTGGTTGGTTGGTTGGTTGGTTGGTTTGGTTTTTCAAGATAGGGTTTCTCTGTGTAGCCTTGGCTATCCTGGAACTCGGTTTGTAAACCAGGCTGGCCTTGAACTCAGAGGTCTACCTTCCAAGAGTTGGGATAAAATGGGTGTCCCACCACTGCCCAGCTTTTGTATATAAATTTTAATTTCATTAAATGCAGATTCTCCCCTGATGTTTGTCAATAACACAAACCTGGGGATTGTCCTTATTGTTGCTATTGGGATTTTTAAACCAAGAAACTATGAATTATAATAACTGTTTTTAAGTAGAAATATTGATAATGCTGATGAATTTAAACCTTGCTTTTTTCCTCTGTCTATATTTAGGCTGTGGCTTCAAGTTGTTGGTCAGTGCTGAAACAGAAAAGGCAACAGATGAAGGTTAGACTCATTATGCCCCAGACTCCTCCTCAGTTCATTCTCTGTGGCTTTAAAACCAGCTGAGACTGGGTAATTTATAAGGAAAAAGGCTGGTTCAGTCCACATAGAGAAAACTGCGACCCAAAGCCTACAGAGTCTAAGAAGGCTGTGTGTGTGCAGGGTGGCAGCCTTGCTTTCCAGCACTGCGTCCTCACAGGCCAGAGTGACTGCCTGCTCAGGCAGGAAGGGCCCTGGGAAACCCACGGGGCTTCTATTCTATGATGGACATGGCTTCCCAGGTGTGGGCTCTGACGTGAGACTGCACCAGGGGAATGCCACTTACTAACAGTGTCACCTTGGGAGTTGCTCAACCTTCCCATGCCTTAATGTTTTCACCTTTGAGAAAGGTGATGACAGTGTTTACTTTATACAGTTTTTAAGGATTTAGTGTAAAGTGCTAAGGTCTCAAATGTAGCTCAGCGGTCTTCAGTTCAATTCCAGCTACAAAAAGCTTTAAACAGCCAGCACAATAATGTGCAATGGGAAGTGGTTAGCATAGCATACTGTGCATCTACTGACTTATGTTATCTGACCTGAGTTGTTTTCCATACCCATATTTGTTGGTCTAACATTTGAGACACTGAGCCTGTAAGGCCAACCCTAGGTGTTTCTGCAGCATAGTTCTTCCAGCACCTTCCATAGGTGCTGTTAGAGAGAATTCTATGAATTCTATTTCAATAATTCTGGTTTAAAATTATTCCAGAAACCATACTATATTTGTCTTTCCCTCTCTGCGTCTTTCTGTCTTTGCTCTTTCTCTCCCTAGGAGTAGGTATGCGTTTGTGCGTATGAAGAAATGAGTGTGTAGATGACTGAGTGCATGTGTGCTTCTTCATGTAGTGGTTGGGGACACCACAGTAGGCAACATTAGAAGACAACATTTGAGTATCCTTCCACACCTTTGCGTCTTGTTTGAGACAGGGTCTTTTTCTTGCTACGTAAGTCAGGCTAGCTAAAAATTTTCCTGTCCCTTCCTCCCATCTCCCCATAGGAATATGCTGGCATCACAGATACTTGTCCATGTGTTGACTTTTGTGTGGTTCTAAAGATCTACAGTCAGGTTGTCAAGTCTTGCATGACAAACTCTTAACCCATGAGCAAAACAAAACAAAACAAAAAATCCCCCAGCTTTGCCAGTGGAATATATCAAGGATCAAGTAGGAGAATGTCAAGACAAGATAGAGGAACTGGACCAAAATAAAGACCAAAATCAACTTACAGGAGGAAGGGTTTCTCTAGCTTACACATTACAGTGTACCATCAAGGAAATTCAAGGCAGGGACTTAGAAGAAGGGACTGAGGCAGATGGTGGACTGTCGTTCACTGGCTTGTTGTTCATGGCTTTCCCAGCTTGCTTGCTTATATCATCCAGGACCACCTGCCCAAAGATGCCCCACCCACAGTGGCCTGGGCCTTCTCACAGCCGTCATTAATCAAGAGAAAGCCCCTCAGATTTACCTACAAGCCATCCGATGGAGGCAGTCCTCTTCCCAAAGGACTCCAGCTTGACAGGTTGACAGAGAGCCAACCAGAACATTAAAGAAGAGAAGCATTCTGAGATACTATAAAAGACTAAACTTTTGAAACATGGAAGAAAGAAAAGAAACCCAGGTTAAAGTCACAGAAAATATGTTCAACAAAATCACAGAAGAAAGTTTTCCGAATTTAACCAAGAGATGCCTATCAAGACATAAGAGGCACGCAATGAACGTCAAGTGGATGGGACCAGAAAAGGAACCGCCGGTGTCGAGTAATAGTCACAACACTAAGTGTGCAGGCAAAGAGCGATGCTGAGAGTAATAGTCACAACACTAAGTGTGCAGACAAAGAGCGATGCTGAGAGTAATAGTCACAACACTAAGTGTGCAGAGCAAAGAGCGATGCTGAGAGTGATAGTCACAACACTAAGTGTGCAGAGCAAAGAGCGATGCTGAGCTACAAGAAAGAAGAGGCCAAGTCACATCTAAAGGCAGGCCCCCCAGAGTAAAAGCTACATCCACTTCTCTAGTGGAAATTTAAGAAGCCACAATGGCTTGAATGGATGTTCTATAAATTCTGAAAGACTACAGATGACATCCAAGGCTACTGTGCTCAAAAACTATCAGTCACACTCAAAGGAAAAAGAAAAAATATATATGGCACAAACAGATTAGAGGAATCTATGACACCAAGCCAGCTCTATGGAGGATACTGGTCTTAGGAATGAACCTACCTAAGAAGATAAACATTTTCAGAACAACTAATCAAGCAAAAGAACATTAAGAAAACATCACAAAAACCCAAAAGGACAGGGACAGGAAGTAATATATACTGTTAAGTAGTAACTCATAATATTAATAGTTGTAATTACCCAATAAAGAGACACAGACTAACAAGTTCAATTAGAAAACATAGTCCGTTCCCCCACCCCCCTTTTTTTTGCTGCTTCCAAAAAAATATGCCTTATCATCTTAGTTCTGTTTATATCCTTTTATCCTAAGGTATTGTCTAAGAGACAAAGTATCTATTCTAATGTCTGATAAAATTGACTTTAAACCATAGCTATCAGATAAGGACACATCACACTAAAGAGAGTCTTCCAGGAGGCACTACACTTGTAAGGAACTGTTTTGACTGAAGAGATGGCTCAGCAGCTAAGGGTACAACCATTCCTCCAGAGAACCCAGGTTCAGTTCATAGTACCAAGTCAGAGAGCTCACAACCATCTGTAACCAATTGTAGGTGATCAGAAGCCCTCTGGCCTCTGAGATCACATATATGTATCTGCGCAGAGATATACACATATACATTTGTTTAAATCATTAAAAATAAATACTTTTTGATATGAAAACCATAGATTTGCCTCAACACTATGATGGTGAATGACTTGGATTCACCAGTCTCACCAGTAGACAGGCTGTCCAGACAAAAGCTAAACTGTACACTGGGGTGAAATTACATCATCCAAATGGTCATAACAGACACCTAGACATTAAAGAAGACACTTTCTCAATAGCCCTTGGAACTTTCTCCAAAGTGGACAACATAGTAGGACACAAAGCAAGTATCAACAAATGTAGGAAAATTGAAGTAACATTCTATGTTTTGTCTGACTACAGTGGAACAAAACTGAATGCCAAGATCAATAGACAGTACACAAATTCATTGAAACTGAACATTGAGCTGTTGGATAACAAATAGGTCAAGGAAGATAATTGAGAAGAAAAATATTTTTTAGCTAAAAAGGTCTTTATATTATTTGAGTGTTTTGCCTCTGTATGTGTCTGGGCACTAGTGTGTGCTTGGTGCCCACAGAAGAGGCATCAGGTCTCTGAAACTGGAGTTAGAGATGGTCATGAACTGCCATTTGGGTGCTAAGAATTGGATTCAGACCCCCCTGCAAAACCAACCAGTGCTCTTAACCACTGAGCCATCTCTCCAGACTGAGAAGGAAAATCTTTAGTTCCTAGAATTGAATAAAAATGAAAATACAATATATCAGAAATCTAAGTAGCACAGAGAGAGAGAGAGAGAGAGAGAGAGAGAGAGAGAGAGAGAGAGAGAGAGCGCACAATCTTAGTAATTACTTAATGATGTATCTGAAGGCTTCTGAAAAATAGGGTAGACAATGCCCAATATCACTAGATGGGGAAAGAGGATCAAAATAAAATAGAAATAAAACCAACTCAGAAGTTGTCTTTTAACTATCAAACCTTTAGACTAATTAACCAAAAGAAAGGTAAGACCCAAATTAATAAAAATTAGAGGTCAAAAGGGAAACAAATACTACAGTATTACTGAGGCAATTCAGAGACTCCTAAGGACGCAGCTTCAAAATCTATAATCTACTAAACTAGAAACTCAGTTACCTTAGAGATTTTCTCCAAATACAAATATATGTGCCAGTATTTCATAAGAAGAGTCAGTCACATGACGAAGTTTAATAACACTTTCTTAACTAGCGACTGGAATTCTAGTAGGAATAAGTCGATGCTTTATATATGTGTTTGTTTATAGGCAGGCTCTCCTATCACAGGCTGGCCTGGGACTTCTGTGTTGCCAGAAATGACCTTGCAACCCTAATCCTGCTGCTTCTCCTGCCCATGTGCTAAAACCATCCCCCACACCTGGCGCATAGCGGGCCGGGTATCAAGCCCAGGGTACTGCGTGTGGTAGGTGAGCAGACGGCCTCTGCGTTCCATCTCAAGTCTTAGTGTCTAGTCACTTAGTGCATAAGCCTTCAAAACCCATCTGAGAGGGGTCTTGGGTCACTACAGATAAGTGAAACTATGCAATCATGAAAACTAACAAAATGTCCCTGAAACGCACACAGAATACTGTATCGTTAGAACTTGGTACAACATGTGAATTGCTTTTAGGAAGTAGAAATTAAATGCAAAACCCAAGCTGTTCTGTGGTGGTTTGACTGAGGATGGCACCTATAGGCTCATATATTTGCATGCTCAGTCCCCAGCTGATGAACTGTTTGGGAAGGATTAGGAGGTGTGGCTTGTTGGAGCACATTGTCCTTGTTGGAAGAGGTATTCCAGAGTTTTTAAAAAAATCTGAATTTTTCTGGCTGGAGCTCTTGGATAAGGAAGGCTTAACTCGTATTTTATGAGGTAAATTTGCTTCTCATCTGAAACTGCTGGCTGGAGTATGGAAGCCATATAAAGCCCTCTGACTCTCAAGTGTGTTAATGTTCCCAGTAGGCTGTGTCATGATGGGGCCTTGGCCTGCCAGAGGCTTCTGACCTCATAGCAGCTAGCAGTTTGTGTTCCTTACTAGAGAAAGTAAATTTAAGGAGATACAAATAAACTGACTGCCTTTTGTTTCCCAGCAGATCTCAGATGGATTCTTCGCCCATTTTTACGCCATTTGTGAGCATATAAGCCCTGTCTTAGCCTGGGGCTTCTTGGGTCCTAGAAATTCTCTCTATGACTTATGTTGCTTCTTTAAGGTATGTTCAGCCATGAATTGTTGTTTTAAAGAATAAAATAAAGATGTTCACTTTTGTATAGCATATAAAGTTATAAACGTCATATAATTCTATATTTAAAGTTGACAGTAATCCCAGTGTGAATATAACAGACCAGTGCCTTAGAGAACCAGTGCCCTGCAGTTAGAGTGGACTCCCCAGGTCTGTGTCCAGTCTTTCTGTTAGGGTCTTGGGTGTCACCGTATCATTTAGAACTCATTAATCTGTTGCTGGTCTCTTTAACCTTGTAAAGTTGTAAATTGTGTGCTTCCGTGGAGTAGAGCTGGTGGCCAACCTGTCCTGAGCTCTCCAACTCCCACCTTCCTCACCCACTAGCCAGTGCCAGCTCCAGGGACTCTGTGGTGGCCTTGCTAGCACTTGCTAACACACCGACTCTGAGTTTGTTGTTGCTGGTTCTCTTTCTCTTCATCATGGCGTCGTTGTCGCTGAGGTTTACTTGCTGTAGATGTCTGCTTCAGTGTGTTGAGTCACTGAAGTGACACTCCTCCAGAGTGCCACTCACTGTGGCCTGAAACCATCATTTCCATTCATGTCTTTTTTAACAGAAAAGTATACATTTAATAACAGTAATACGGTTCCTGAAGGCTACTCGTTTTTCTGTGTGTTCTTCATGGACGCACTCAGGAGAGCTGAGAAGAAAGGCAGTGAACAGCTCACAGTTAGGTCACGCTTTCGGCACTTCTCCTCGACGACTGAGCCAAGCATGGTGCCGCACGCCTTTAATCCCAGCACTCGGGAGGGAGAGGCAGACAGACTCTGTGGGGTTGAGGCTAGCCTGGTCTAAAGAACAAATTCCAGGATAGCAGGGCTGCACAGAAACCAATGCTCAAAGAGCACACGCACGCACACAGGGCGAGCAGTCTCTGCACAGATTTTACAACAATCCAAGGGTTAAACCACCTGCTCAAAGTCCTTTGCCCATGAGATGTGAAGCCAGCCTCAGAACTAAGATGTCTGACTCCGGTTTAAAGTCTGGCCCAATATTACCAGTTCACAGCTTTAATAAATTGTAGCCTAGTAAATGACAATGCCTTGTGTGTTCCTTTTCCAGAATCAAGTTCTTTTCTTTCTCAAAGACATCTTTGACTTTGAGAAGGTGCGCTATTCGAGCATAGACACGCTGGCGGAGGACCTCACACACTTACTCATCCGCCGCACGGAACTGCTGGTCACCTGTCTTGGTGCAGATGCCCTGAGGCAGGCCACTACTTGTACCAGTGGACACTCCCATGCCGTGCCCACTGCGCTGTTAGAAGCCAGAGTACAGTGAGTACCGGGAGAGCTTTGAGAATGCCGCCAGTGCTTCAGGGTAATCACCGACTGCAGCGGTGCCTCGGAATCTACAGGACCGATGATGTGGACTCAGGGAGGAAGAAAGTCTCCACGAACGGGCGACTGTCCTGCACTTAGCAGAAAGTTTGCATTGAACCCGTGGGAAGTATCCAGAGCGACTTTTTAATAATCTTTAGGTAATTTAAGTTGTGAAGTGCTGCGTAAGTTGTGACTGTTGCTTGAGTTAAAGCCAATGCTATAGGAGTTCATTGTCTTCACACAATCTGGAATGTCCAGTACCGTCCTCAAAACGTGTCTTGATGCTTTGCTCCTTGAAAACACTGGCCCAAGGCGATTGTGTTTGTGTAATCTCTGACTTCTGGTGTCAACATCCTTACCTTTGCCTGAAATGTATTCTTAACCTTAGTTACTTCTATGTTTAATAGAATTTAGACAATAGAGGTGTTTAACTGTGCTGTGTACCTATAGCTTGTATATTTGCTAATGTATTTGACCCAAGAAGTTATCACAAAGGATTGGTGCACTGAGAGGAACAGAGTGTAATGAGCACGCCTTGGGGAGGAAACTGGTGGTTTCCAGAGTGTTTACTGTTGCCCTGTAAGTCATAACACACTGAGGTACTTTTATCTCATTTCCCCTCAAATGAATATTAAATTTGAAAATATAATTTATTTACCAAGAAAAATAATTAAAAATGTATCCTCTTTTAAATGTAACTGTGAGGCTGGCTTAAAGTATTAAACTTTATAGAATAAGATAATTTCCTCTTTCCTTTCACAAAACAAACTGTTAATCCCTCACACAGTGAGTATCACATTGGAAGTTGGTCGTGTTATGCATAAATTTTAAAAGTACTCATACTTTGAGCTTAGGTTTTAAAGGGATTTTTCTCTTAGATGTTGAACAAATATTTTAAATGCTATGGGGGTGTACTTTATGTCCTTATGATAAATATATGAACAACAGGCTATAAGTAACCTCCAAAGTATATTATATATTTTCAAGGTCTCATTACTTTGGCTTTAAGATCATGTACCATGTTTTCATCAGTGGATTGGATTCACTGACTTGTTATCCTAAAGTGAGCTGCATTGATTTTAAGAGTGAATTATACAGAAGGATGTGAAATGAGTTTTTAAATAATTCATTTTTAGATTAAAGTGCCTAGATTAAGGTTAATGATGAGAAAATAAAAGGTAAAAGGTTTAATTTTATAAGATTTTAGCTGTGTACGTACATCACAGTTATGTAAATTAATACTAGAGTCGGATTGAGACCTGTGCCATTAGTGTGTCAGGCTCTTAGGCCGTACGCTGTGCCCTCGGTGCACAGGGCCTTGCCTTCTCCCCTTCACCCTTCACTTCCCTCAGGCCCAGCTCTGCCTGAGGACAAAGTGCACTGTGCCCGACTTCTACTTTCACATCAGCTATTTTCACCTATGAGATGTCACCGAATGTGACACACGTGTGCGTGCCTTCCTGTCACCACATAAGCAAGACAGTTGTGGATTATATTCATTTACTCATTGGAGATCTAAGTGTGTGTCCTGTGGTTTTGTAAACAGAGATGTAAGTGAACTGTCTTTGGGGGATCCTCCCTGAGATAGTGTGGAAGAATTGCACTGAAACAGTGCTGCAGCGACATGAGGTGACCTTGGGGTGACCTTCCAAAAGATGTCCGATCTCTGTCTTTAATTTCAGTTAGTAAACAAGCTGTCCATCTTCAAGAGAGGGTTGGTTTGTCGGGCTCAGTGCTAAGTAACTAGAATAGTAACAAGATAGTTTGTGGCCTTTGACGAGAGAGATTAAGAATGACCAAATAAAATTTGGGAGCAATAAATGTAGAAGGAAAATCTTTGATGGGGGGGGGGGGTCAGGAAAGCTTAACTTTTTAAAGGAAAATGTCTTTTTAAAAAGAACATCTCTGGCTCTGACTGTTGAAAATACTTAGGAGAGACAAGTTATTTGCCTTAAAAGTAGACACAAGCAATGCTTTAACAGATAAAAGTCAATGAGGCTCGGCCCTGTTAGGGAGAAAGGAAGGACAGCCTAGTGGGCTCACGGTGTCCCTGAAGACAGGCGCATGTGCAAGATGTTCGAGGGCGTAGGGTTGACCCTGAGAGCGTAGCTGGCTCCTCTTTTCTGGAAGAGCGGAGACAAATTCAGTTGATTATTTCCCTTTGTTTGTTTGTTTCTCTTATGTTGTTGTTCAATTAAAAAGGGAATTGTTTCTTCCCAAAAGTCAACAATATGTTCATGGAATGGCAAAACAAAATTGTCTTTTTTTCCAATATGCCAAATTTTCTGTTCTGTGAAGGTCAGCTCCAAAGAGCTTTATCTGTCTCCTGAAACAATTGTCACCATGATTCTATTGATTTGAGAGTTAACTGACTATTCAAAGTATTTACAAATGATTCTCTGCTGTAAGATGTAGCGTTTCCTACTCACTTCCCAGCAGCTAGCCTAGGAATGAGGACGGCCAGAGGGAGGGCTAAAAACGGTGAACTACACACACAGCCTGCTGTGACCAGACTGGGGGCTATGTTTATAACGCTGGTTTTTATTTTTAATATGAACATTTATTAATAGTTAACATAATGAATTGGGCTGTAATTTTAAACTATGAGAATTAGGCTGGATTAAGATCTGTGAATTTTAAGTTAAGAAACATGTATGTAAAAGAAGTGTTTATATGCCCTGTGATAATGGAACTGTGAACTAGTTTGTTCTTAATGACTGTGTCGTGTCACGGTCTCCTTGACTGGCCTCAGGGTATCTGTCACTTCACTGTAAGGATGGAACTCATTAATGTGGGAAAGTAAATCGCCATAGCGGCAGACAACAGCACTGTCCCTCACGTGCACTGGAGTGAGTGTGTGTTCTGTTCCCGCCAAGTAAACCAGTGCTGGCGTCCTGGTGCTTGCTGGCTGCGTCAGTGACGCTTTCCATAATGTGCGACACAGGTGCCTCGGAAGGCCTGCTTCCCACGTGAGGCCACAGCAGACGGAGGCAGAGAGAAAGCAGATACCCCTAGGAAGGCTGAAATCAAGTGTAGAATACTACCAAATATCTGTGCTACCGTGGAATAAAGATAGCCTTGTGATGAATAAAGTTCCAGTCTTCTTGTTTGATTGAAATATTTCGGTGATTGATGAAGTGATAGCATGCCCGCTTCCCACGTCATCAGTGACCTCCAACCCGGGACTTAGTGCCCAGTGCCCGCTACGCAAGGGCGCTAGCACTGAGCTGCTCGCCCGCTCCTGTTTCTTAAATTCACTTTGGGTTTTTTTGGTGTGTGTGTGTGTGTGCACGTGTATGATAAGAAAGTGATCCAACCCTGGAGTCTCCTGCCTCTACTTCCCGACTGCCTGGATTACGGGCACGGAGTACCAGTCCTTTGACTTTTGAACTTGTTAAGTGTAAGTACCGACCTATGATAAGGTCACAGACGAGGTGACTGTCGTCAGGGATGCAGGGGAAGAGCGGTGAAGCCCTGTGTTAGCATTCAGATCCAAATGCTATGATCTGGCTTACTCTGTCATCTCTGTGTCCCCTATGGCTCTCCACTTTAAATATCACACACTTTTTTTTTTTTTTATTCAGCACAGGGTTTCTCTGTGTAGCTCTGGCTGTCCTGACACTCTATGGACCAGGCTGGCCTCCAACTCAGAGTTCCTCCTCTCTGAGCCTCCTGAGTGCTGGAATAAAGGTGTGCACATCTCCGAATTCTGTCGTGTTTAAGAAGCCCCTCCACAGTTAATGTCTGTCATTACACTCTGTGGGCTCCATGCTTGGCTGCAGCCTGTGAACACTTTTGTCTGCTGTTGTCTCTGATGTTCACTCCCGGATGCTCTAATCCCACTCTTCATAAACACTTGCCTCTGTGCCATCCTCCCTGTGGCTCTGACACAGCCTCCCTCCGACGTCATTTTTTTATATTTTCTGTATTTTTTTTCCCATTTGGCCTTTGCTCTGCTCTGCTATCTTTGATCTACTCTACAGACTTTGAGTCTTAGGTTATTTGGCTTTCGGTACATGAAAACAAGCAAAGCCTACAGGAAATTCATCGCTTGGTCAAGGACGAGCACACCTTCCTGGTGGCACTTTTTATCCTTTACTTAAAAGCCATGGCAAAGCCACTGCCGCGTCAGACATCGCTCAGATCCTACTTCTGACCGTCCGTGTGTCACAAAAGCTCTCCCAGCGCATTTATATATAGGAGGCTTCAGAGCTTGGAGCTTGCCATTTGAGATAACACCACAGTACCTGGACTCTGAGAGCCACTTTGCCTTGTGTAGCACCAGGGAAATGCACGTCCCCCATTTTTGCTGCTGAGCCCCCAAGGTCCGTGTGCTGGAAACTTTTCTCCTGTGGTACCCTGAGGTTATCGATGGAACCTTCAGATGGTGGGGCTTCATGGAAAGCAATTAGGTTTTGTGGCTCTGCCTTCTAGACGGCTTAGTACTGCCTGCTGGCATGGTCCCCCAAGGCAGGGTGTTCTAAGAGAGCACACGCAGATCCCTGTTCTGCAAACCATCCCGTGATGCATCAGGGATCCTTACCTGCATGCCCGTGCCGTCCAAGCTTTCAGAATTATGAGCCAGGTAAATCTTTAAAATACTGTCACCCTGTATCAAGCGTCTGTGACAGCAGCGTGAAATGGTAAGGGGATTTGCTTCTAAGATCTGCTCACGCACTCAGACCTGTTGTCGCCAGGCCTCTTGTCCATTGCTGGCTATAGCAGGAGCCTGTAGTTCCTTACAGCCTGGGCTCTGAACACAGCTTCCTATGTTTAGAACATCCAAGTGACTCCTTACCTAGTGTACTAGAAGGAAACAAGCTGAGAGGCAGTGTCGGTGCGGAAGGCAGTGTTTGGGGTGGGGTGTACACCTGCCATGAGCCCCGCGGTCAGAGGACAACGTAGTGTGCTAGTCTTCAGCTTTCACCTTGATGGGACGTCTTACAGGCTGGCCCATAGCTTCCAGCAATCCTTATCGTCCAGTGGGAGTGCACCTGGGATACCAGACCCATGCCCTAAAGAGTCTGCCTTTCACACGGGTTCCGGGGACTGGAAAGCAGGTGGTCAGGCCAGTGGGAGAGTTCTTTAGCCACAGAGCATCTTCCCAGCCTCGGCAATGCCTAGATTTGGAGTGCTACTGCTTCTCCATACTGTGCTGATCAGATGGACACCAACCATGACATGGTGTGGGGAGAACTTAGATTTTCAGTGAGTAAATGTACACTCTCTGGTCCATTTTGTTATGGCTTGAAGGCTACGAGTTGAGCAATAGTCCACACTCTTCCCAGGAACGTTTGCTGTTCAAGCCGCACTTCCTTCCAGTCCTCATCTGGAGCTCCAGAAGTTTAAAGCAAAGTTAAGGGCAGGTCTCACACATGCTGAGCTACGCCAGTGTCCACCCTAACTCCATACCCAGTATCCCTTAGTGTTTGTTTGATGATGTTTTTGAAATCATATTTTAATTGTAACATTCTCCCCAGCAAACGCCTGCCCTGTGCCCTTCCCCAGTCCTTCAGATTTATGGCCGCTTAGTTCATCAATTGTTACTGCAGCATATATGTATTTGTTCCTAAATATGTTGAGTCCATATATTACTTCTATGTTGAGTCCATATATTACTTCTATGTATGTCTTCAGGGTTAACAGCTGGGAATTGAACTCAGGACCTCTGGAAGAGCAGTCAGTGCTCTTAACCGCTGAGCCATCTCCAGTCCCAGCAACCCCTACCTTTAAAGGTGAAAACCGCCTAGAAATACAAAGAGCAATGACTGGAGACTTTGCTGGCTTCATGTTTGTACCTGGCATTTTACAATTGTACTCGTAAGACAGTTAAGTGTTTTACGGGATTTGCCTTCATCGAGGGAAATCAACATCCAAACAGTGCCCATAGAAGCTTCTGTCTGTCTGTCAGCCCCTGCCCACCTTGGCCGTCAGTATTTCACCAGTCATGTCGTACGCGGCACCCAGACAAGCTTCCTTTTTTCCTAGCACTTGTTAGATAGGATCCTTCTGTGCACCAGTTCCTTCCCAGATGTTCCCATCTTAGATTCTTGACATGCTCTCTGCTCCAGTGGTGGAGACGTGGCTCTCCTCATTCATGTAAACTGTGTGGGCCCTGGGTCCTCTGTGGTGACAAACCGCAGTAGAGCCCTTAAGGCCTTCCAGGGAAGGGCTGCTAGAGAGTTCTAGTCAGAAAAGCCGTTGCCTTGCAGTCATGAGGACCCAAGATCAGTCCGCATTGCCTACAGGTACAGTGTCAGGCATGGCGGTGCTCACTTGGGGAGGCGGAAACAGGACATCCCCGCAGCCGGCTGCTCAGCCAGTCTAACATGATTGGTGAGCTCCAGGTCAGTCGGAGACTCAAGGAGGTAGGATGGTCTCCTAAGCAAACAACACCTGAAGAGTTTTCTGACCTCCATGTGCAAACATGAGCGCGCACACACACACACACACACACACACACACACGTGCACTGGAACACATGTGCATCAGCACACGTATCAACATGTGCATGCATGCACACCACGTGTGCAAAACAAAGAAGAGCTACAGTGGTCATTACGGGCCCCTCCTGGCAATTCTGTGCCAGCGTGTGCCACCTGACCCGATGTCCACATCGGAACCAAGCCGATCCCTAGAATTATGAACTAAGTAAACCACTAATAGCTATGAAGCCTCGGGTGATTTGTTGACGTGAGAGAAGCACCAATAAATACGCTGCCTCACATTCCTCACAGGACTCTCACAGGAGACTTTCCATGCTGGGCATCACGAAGTGCGGTCGTAGTTCCCTTGTGCGCTTCCGTCCTCCTTCCGCTAAGTCTGTGTTCCTTGAGAGCAGGAGTGTCATCACCGCTGCCGGATGTCTGCAGCTGGTCGAGTTGAATGGAAGATGGACTACTGCTGGGGACCGGCAGCCTGTCCAAGCTCCGTGTTGTCACCACTGGAGGACTCCCACAGTGGAAGGGACAAGGGCTGTACTGAACTCAGTTCCAGGTCACAGTCTGTCATTTGGGGTTAGTCACAGTCACATTCACGTCAAAAGCAGAGAAAGGTAGGGGGCCAGGTGTGGTGACTCAGCTTTAATCTTGACAAAGGCCAGCCTGGGCTACACAGCCAGTTCCAGGCCAGCTAAGCGCCATAGCGAGACCCTGTCTTTAAGGAGGAGGCAGAGCGAGGGAATGCACGAGTGTTTACTCACAGCCCGGGACTCGGAGCCAGGACAGAACGCAGCCCACCTCACGGAGCTTCTCGGCACCTGCAGTAACCTAAGGAAGGAACAGGTGAACTGAGGCTACACAGTCCCTCACTGAGACTCCTCCCACCTCTCAACCTTCCTAATGCTGTGACCCTTTAATACCGTTGCGATATAAAACTGTCTTTGTTGCAATCTCATAACTGTGATTTTACTACTGTTATGAATCATAATGTAAATGTCCGTGTTTTCTGATGGTCTTATGTGATCCCAAAGGGGTCAGGTTGAGAATGTTCTAACGAGCTCTGCTGACACACACTACCCGTGGCAGCAGGATACTCTCGGTGTTTATGGAGAGAATGGACAGCTTTTCATAATCCGATGAGGCTATTGGATAGAAATACAAAATCTCATCCTTTAAAAATCAGAATAAAGGGCTGGGGAGATGGCTCAGTTGGTTAAGAGCACTAATTGCTTTTCCAGGGGTCCTGAGTTTAATTCCCAGCAACCACATGGTGGCTCACAACCATCTGTAATGGGATCTGATGCCCTCTTCTGGTGTGTCTGAAGACAGCGACAGTGTACTCAAAAATCTTTAAAAAAAAAAAAAAGGGGGGTTGGGGATTTAGCTCAGGGGTAGAGCGCTTGCCTAGGAAGGGCAAGGCCCTGGGTTCGGTCCCCAGCCCCGGAAAAAAAAAAAAAAGAACCAAAAAAAAAAAAAAAAAAAAGGGGCCTAGTGAGGAGCTGCCTCAGAAGGGATTAATTTAGCTCTCGTGGGTTTTCAGTCAGTTTTTTAAAAAATCATAACAAGGATACGATTATAAGTGCCCAGCGAGGGAAAGACACGGAGAGCATGGCAGTAGACACAGAGACTGCTGGGAGGAGCTTCCAGGAGAGGCCGAAGGAGGGCAACACAGGGAAGGGGTCTTACAGGGCGCTTGTATGAGGCCGTGGACATTCCCGTGAACGGAACAGGTGATGGTATTGAAGGGTGAAAGGGACAAGCTGGCCTCCTGTTGATTTTCCCCTCCTGGTGATGGATGGTGAAGGACCGGATGGCAAACCCTTAGGGATTTCCGAAAGAGGTCCTATTGAAGCCCAGGCTGTCCTCAGTCTCGATGGGGAAGGCTAGCTCCGCTCTTGCCTTTGGCTCCTAGGTGCTGGGATGGGCCCTGCCCTGACTAACTTGTTTCCCTAATGTTGGTTTTGTTGTGTGGTACTGGGAGGTGACCCTGGGGCCTTGTTTTATGACACAAACATGCTACTCATAGAGCTACATGCTCCTCAGTTCGGCCTTTCACACTCACGTGTAGTTTTCATGGCCGGCTTGTGCCTAACACTCACGGGGTGCTTTTTCAGATGGTGTGGGAGAGCGGGGTTGTATTGCCTTCCGCTAAGGAGAGGTGAACAGTTCAGCGCAGAACCTCGTCTCGCTTCCTTAAGCGTCTTTTTCAGTTATCTCTCCTCGAGGTTAAAGAGGAGCGGTTAAAGAGGAGCGACAGACAGACAGACAGACAGCGTTTTCACACTGCCCCATTCCTTCCACGGAAAAGGGGAAGCTAGCCACAAGTTTTATGGGCTACTAGGGCAGGTAGAGAAACTGAGGGACGGCCCGGCAGGTTGCCAGGAGGCTGCCCGGGGTGGCAGCCAGCGCCCCTCTTCTCTCCGGGTGACTCTCCACCCTCCGGAGCTGCGCGGCGGTGGGGGCGGGGCTGGCCTGGGCCGGGAACAGCTGCAGCGGGCGCTGGGCCCGTCTGGAATGCGGGAGCCGCTGCGCACCAGGACTTTTATGGAAACTTGCTGCTGGCGCGCGGCGGCCAGCGGGCTCGGGCGGCGGGAGCGGCGGGGGCAGCGCGCAGAGCCCGACACGCAGCGCGGAGCGGAGGAGCGGCGCCCGGCGGCGGCAGGCGGGTAGGGAGGGCTGGGCTGGGCGGACGCGGCGGGGCTCGGGACCCGCGGGCTAGCCTGCGCTCGGCGGGACCGGCCTGAGCTGCGGGGGGTGGCGGGGGTCCCTCGCCAGGCCCGGCGCTTCTGCTCCACCGGCATCTGGGCGGCTGAATTTGGGGGAGAGTGTTTCCAGGTCGCCGTATGAGTGTACACTCTCCGCCGGGACCCCTAGGGTCCGAGCGGGCGAGTTCACCGCGGCATCCAACATGTGCCCCACTGCGGGCTCCGCCGGCAGTGGCTGGGATTTTAAAGAAATTGCGGATGGGTCCGGGTGGAAGGTGGAAAATAAGGGATTTATTAGCCTGCCATGCTCGGTCTCCAAACTGCTCTCCAACGGTAAGGGAATATGCTTGGAGGTTGAGCAGCTCTAGGCGTCTGAGTAAATAAATTGTGAGACGTTCAAATGCAACATATGCATGTTTATATACACATATACATACAAACACGCGTCTCTCTCTCTCTCTCTCTCTCTCTCTCTGTGTGTGTGTGTGTGTGTGTGTGTGTGTGTGTGTGTGTGTGTATGTCTGAATGAAGAACGAGCAAATTGAGAGATTAGGTGATTATTCAGTGGCTTGAGATAAGCATTTATTTTTAAGGCCACTGTGTGGACAAGGAGTTGAGAGTAGATAACGTGGTAAAAATAGCATACGGTATGCCCTCGCAAAGTGACTGCCCTTGGAAGAAGACAGACAGGCAGAGAAAAGAAGTCCTACGAGGAAATCACTTTCTGACCAAAGAGACCTGAGCGTCATTCATCGGCCAGATTTTGTTAAGGAGCAGCGGCCCGTTGCACGAGTCTCAGCAGAAGTGTGTTCCGGGTATTGTGGGGGAAAAACAAAACAAAACAAAACAAGTTTTTAGAGCATCTTGGTTACACGATATTGCGAAATTACATAAAATTTCACCCAATATTATTCATTTATATGCTGAACTGCTGCTGAAAGAAAATTTAAAATGCATGTCTCTGGTTTTTTGTTTTGTTTTGCGTTCGGCTGTGTTTGTATGGGAACGTGCACAGTTAACGAAAGGAGCGCCTCTTTTTTGTGTGTGGGGCCGGTTGTAGTATAAACATCGCATTTTGTGTAGTTGGTGCCTGCTAGGCAAGCTCTCTTGCCACTGTTGTTTCATATTCGTTTACTAGGTTTTCCAGGCTAGCCTTGAACTCACTCCGTAGTACAGACAGGAAGGACGTGAACCTTCTGTCCTTGCCTCCAGAGCAGTCGAATCGCAGGCCAGCACCCTCAGACCCAGCTCAGTATTCTGTCTTTCGCCTGCTGCTTCTGAGGAGCCATTTAAAGAGAACCGTGTAGAGTTTTGTGTTTTACCTGCCACACTTGACTTGGAGAGCACAATGCAAAAACCGCAACAAGAAGGCTTTAAATCTAGTTTTCCTTCTTGCAGCTTTTGATGCAAATCAGTTTTAATAGATTTCCAGAGATACAAAGGAGCAATCTTTCCTGCTTACCTTAAAATGGAATCTGTGCTATTTTAGAAACTTTGACATGTAAGCTGATCATTGTCAGAATGTATGTCATCGTGAGAAGACTATATTTAGCATCAGCTAAGGAATGTATTATCTGGGTTTGGAAGAGTGCTTCGCCCTGAAACCTCACTTGAAGCTCTAGATTGGGGCGTCGTTTGTGAAAAGCATAGCGACTGTGTGTGTGCATTGTAGAGATTCACTACATGCAGAGAGCGTTCGAGGCCAGCCTGCTCTACATAGCTAGTTCCAGGATAGCCAGTGTACATAATACAGACATAATAGATTTAGTTTGCTTAGAACACAAATGCCTGAACTGACAGGCTCCATTTGAGAGGAGAAAGCTCTATTATCTTGAAAACCTCAAAAGAATAAAGTATTTCAAAACTCTCTCAACTGAGAGTTATACGTGCAGTTACACGAGCCTAAGGAATGGAGCCAGGGACTGTCAAACCATGGGCACGTGGGATAAAAACGCGCTGACAGAAGTCTCTCAGCTGTCTCTTCATGATGGAGCCAAAGCGGCTTGGCGTCCTTCATCACTCAGGGGAAAATGACCAGTCACCCGCTGACCATTGCATGCTTCTGTTCTTATTTAACCAATCTGGTCCACATCACTTGTGTTCTTCCTGTCCTGGTCTTTCTTCTGTTTTTAAAATTAATTACTTTTGAAATTGTTACTTTTTAATTTAAATATTCACTGTGTAGTGTGGCTTATTTTACCGTAGTGGTGCGTGTGTGTGTGTGTGTGTGTGTGTGTGTGTGTGTGTGTGTGTGCACTGTGTGCCTACAGTGTGCACACAGGCCAGGAGAGGGAGTCAAAAGCCCTGGAACTGATCCTCTACAAAATCAGCGACTGCTGAAGCCTCGCCTTAGCCCCTCCGGTATGCATTTGGGTAATGGTGTTATTGTAGGTATGGAAATCAGTGCTTGTACATCCATGGGTTTATCTGGTCGTTGCCTGTGGAAGTGTGCTTTCTACACGCTAGAATGGGTGGCTTTAAACTGAGAAATGTTCATTATCCATCGTAATTTGTATTATAAAATTCACAGACACACCCACGGTTGAAAACGAGGAGGGGAGCTGGGTGTAGTGGTGCACGCCTTTGATCCCAGCATTCAGGCTAAAGCAGGATCTCTGAGTTCAAGGCCAGCCTGGTCTACATAGTAAGGCCAGGATAGCCAGAGAGACATAATAGATATTGCCTCAAAAACAAAACAAACTACCAAAAGCCCTTCTTAAGTAGTGATATGGAGTGAGAAGCAGAAGTTACCATTAGTAGACTGACACGTGTCAGTTTGTTGCCCAGAGAAGGAAGGTAACCATGAATTGATAACTAAAATGGAAATGGAATGATTTTAACTGAAAACTTAGAAAGCATGGGTTTTGTTTTTGTTTTTTTGGTTTTTTTAAGAAAGCACTTCTAGAATCTCTCGTCCTTGTCCCATTTATTTTTAGGAGTGTTTCTTGTGGTCTCTAGAGCTTGCCCATTCTCAGTTTTGTGACCTTGACATAGTCTAGAGTCATCTGAAGGGAAAGCCTAGATTAGGTTGGCCTGTGGCAATGTCTATGGTAATTATTTTACTGATGCAGGAGAGGAGAGCCCAGCCCATTGTAGGTGGCACCAGCCCTAGGCAAGTGGTCCTGGGCTATGTAAGAGAGCCAGAGAAATGTAAGCCCTCCCGGGGTTTGTGACCTGGGTGGGTAAGTCAGAAGAACCCCTTCCTTCCCAAGGTGCTTCCAGTCAGGCTGTTTCATCACAGCAACAGAAGGAAACTAGAATAGCCACAAAGGAATTCGTTCTTATCCTCCCTCCCTACACCCCCACTGGCTTGTTAGCTAGAATTCCAGGTTGCCCATCCCAGCTGTGGTCCTCAGTGAAGACTGTCTTCCATTATTGATAGGCGGGGGAGTCCAGACCTCTCCCTCGGTTCCCACAGCTCCCAAATTCCCCCAAGTCCTGGCTTTCCTTTGTGATGGTGTGTGGAGTGTAGCCCTCCCATTTTACTTCCTACCGTGTCAGGGGAGTAGTTTTCACAAGGTGCTGTCAAAATCGTCCCCATTTTTCATTTAGGCTGATGTCCTGTTTCCTCTGCCTCTGCCTCTGCCACCCCCCCCCCCAGGTCAGCCATGAGCTTGCCTTGTGTCCTGGCTCCTGTGTGAGACCCTAACAGCATTGACGAGCACAGCAGGTCTACTTACCAAGGCTCCAGGGTGATAAATATTCTTTGGAAAGACTTACAGCCATGTAAAGGAATGGTGTTAGAACAGTTATTATGGAGGAATAGCAAAGCAGGCTGCAACTTAAGTTCGTAGGGTTTGGACATCAACAAATGCCCTGTTTCACAATATGCCCCAGTTTTCTTTAGCTGTAAACTCAATGGCCTGGAGCCACCTGGGAAGGGTTTCGGATGGCTCTTTATCAGGTTGGTCTGTAGCTGTCTGTGCGAGATTGTCTTAATTGATTGGCCTGGGAGGCCCCAGGTGGCCCTGGGCTGAAGAAGGAGCCAGCTACAGCAAGTGCGGGCCAGAGGTAAGCAGCCAACAGTGGTTCTCAGTTGTTCCCTGCCCACATTGTTTTTTGTTTTATTGCAGCAACAGAATGACACCAGAGAGGTAAGATCCAGCCCCCTGCCTTTGAGCTGTGGTGAGGTATCTGACAGGTTTTATAGTTGTTTTGTTTTACTTTTTCTTTTACCAAAATACAGCCTTAGCTGTATAGTCCCAAGTGGCCTCGAACCCCTGGTTCCTGCCTCAGGCTTCTGAGTGCTGATCGAGGCCTGTACCATCAGCAATTATCATGAATTAAATTGGAGGTTATATGCAAGTTTTTTCTCCTTTTCCTTTAGTTTAATCCAGGGTCTTGTGTGTAGCCTGGAGCTCACAGCAAGTCTTCTGCCTCAGCATCCCGAGTGCTATGTTTAGCTGAGCGTGTTTTTATATAAGTGAAAGGTGATAAACATTTGTCTTAAACTTTATGTAGTTCAAAACAAATTCATTGTTTCTTTCGAAGACCTAGGTTTTAACATTTAACCCTTTTTATTTTAACATTTATTTACATACTTAAAATTTTTCATTTAAAAGTTCTAACAAAGCCGTGCATGGCAGTAGACGCTTGGGATGTCAGCCTGGGAAGATGAAGCAGGCCTGTAAATTACAAACCAGGCAGGCCTGATCTACAGAGAGAGTTCTAGGCCAGCCAGGGCTACGAAGTGAGGCTTCAAAAAAAAAAAAGTAGGGTGGGGTTGGGGGTGGGGAGAGAAGTCAGAGGCCAGCCCTGGGTTCCATAGTAAAACCCCAGAATTCCCTGATCTGTGCACGGAAGGGAGGCCGGGAGGCTGGGGCCTAAGACAAAGAAGGGAAGCTCGCGCTGCCGCTCTCTGGACAGTTGTGCTCTCTGAAATTACTTAACACTGTCATCACCATATTTGAAGGACAGCTGTGACTTTGAATTTGTTTTGCGAGTTATTTGCTGCTGAGATGCTTGGGTTGCATATCTACAGCGGGAAGGAAAATAGGGGAGGAGGAGAGATTAGCCACAGGTCTGACAGCGATGAGTCCAGGGAGGGGAAGAGGGAAGCTGGGTGGCTGACTTCATACATGTGAAGCCCTGAGGTCACACGGCCTAGGAAACCATGAGCTGGGAGCTGGGGAGATGGTTCAGCTAGTGAAGCACTTGCCGTGCAAGCATGAAGACCTGCGTTCAAATCTCCAGAGCCCAAATAAAGCTATGGGATCTTTCTATCATTGCTCCCAACATTCCCAAGGGAGATAGGAAGCAGAGGAGACAAGCCCATGCCTGAAGCTCATGACCCAGGTCGCACCTGCAGCAGCCAATCAGAAAAGCCATCTCAACAGAGAAGGGGAGGGCTGCCCGTGACGCTGTCCTCTGGCACATGTGCCATTGAATTCAGAGACACAGATACTACACACGCAGAATGAGATATCTGAAGTGTTTGTTACACCTAGTGTTCTGACCAGTTCTTGTTGAAGATTTATTTTGTTTGTGTGTATGAATGTATGTGTGTGAGCAGAAATGCCAGCAAAGGCCAGACAAGCATGTTCTATAATATCTAGGAACAGGAGTTATAGACACGCCTGTGACCTGCCACACGCCTGCAGGGAACTGAACCTGGGCCCTCTGGAGGAGCAGCTGAGCCACTTGTCCAGCGGCAGCTCAAGGGGTTTGTTTGCCTGGGCTTACATTTAGAAGCACACAGGATGGTGTTGTTGTGCTGCTGCTGCCCCCACATGGCAGCTAAAGATACTGCATCTGCCTGTTCAGACAGCAAAAGTCACTTTAACACTAGTCAGAAAAACTCGTATGCTCCTAGATCTAAAAATCCTTCGATATTCAGTTACTTGGTATAAAAATGAGTTTAAACAAATGTTCATTTAGCATTCTAAATATAGTGAGATCTCAACCTAAATTTTTACTTTCTAGAATGGGAATCGACTTGATAGAACGCTCTTTTTCTGTAAGTTCAGTGAGTCTAAAAAGGTGGTCTCAGAGCGTGTCCTGTAAGGCTAAGGACATCTATCGCCCTTGTGCAGTTATGCAGTTATGCTGTGTGAGGTCATGTTTTCTCTATAGATTTCAATTGACAACATGTCATAGTAGTTTGCGAGTAGAAGCAAACTACTTCTCGTTAGGCAAGATATAAAAGAGATTTTCAATCCTATAAAACATCACCGCTCTCCATATTTTATTTTGGGAAATAGTTGTTTTCAGATGAGGATGATGGTTCAATTTTATATAAATAAATATATCAATATCTTCAAAAGCTGGCCTGTACTGACTCCTGCCCCAAGTGTTCGAAGCTCCCCCTTCGTGCGGAGCTCCATTGTTGACATCCTTTTTTTTTTTTTTTTTCTCGGAGCCTGGGACCGAACCCAGGGCCTTGCGCTTCCTAGGCAAGCGCTCTACCACTGAGCTAAATCCCCAACCCCCATTGTTGACATCCTTATACTATTAGTGCGCTTTCTGCTCTGAGGACGGCAGCTCTGGCTAGAGATGGCTCCTCACGTAAAGGCATTCGCTGCCGGGCCCAGTGCCTGAGCCCCATCCCTGAGCCCCACGTGGTAGAAGGAAAGTGGTGACTGCTGAAAGTGTTCTTTAACCTCCACCTGTGTCCTGTGGCACAGACGCCCACACTCATACACAGATGAGTGAGTAAATGCGTCTAATGAGAGCCTTATGTTTTTACAGTTCTACTGTATCTTACTGAGACTTTCAGTTCTCTGAGAGCTTGCCCTGTTTGTCACCATATGATGGGACCACAGAAATACCCTAGCAGACCATAGAAGGATGCTCAGCAAACATCTCTGAATTTACACATAATTACACTTTAAAAGGTTTATTCGTGTCATGTGGATGGGCATTTTGCCTATACATGTATGTCAGTGTACCACATGCATGCTTGGTGTTGGGGCCTCTGAAACCAGAGGTAACAGGTGGTTCGAGATCAGCCACGTGGGTGCTGGGAGGGGAAGCCAGGTCCTCTGCAGCACACACAGTGTGTTTAAGGACTGAGCCAGCTCTCCGGGGTCCATGTTTATCTATTTTATCTTATTTTTAAAAGTCGTTCCTAGTGGGAGTGGGTGTGCTCTAGCGTGTGTGAGACGGTCAGAAGATGGTGTTGGGTCTCTTTCCCATGGGACAGTGTGCTGCCACTATCCTGAGGGACAGACCTGAGGAAAAAAGGACAGAGAGAAGGGGCTGCATTAGAACTTCAGTGAGAGTAGAACAGACTCTTGACTCTAGAGACTCAGATCAAAAGAAACACTGCTTATCGTTACTGTAGAATTTTAACTCTACCTTTACCAAGATGTATATTTAAAGTTATTATTCTGGTAATTCATTAAACATTTCATAGAAACTATATTAGAAGATTTGCCCTATAGCAGTGACAGCAACACTGTTTTCATTGAACCTTGGCACCTATTGAAAAAATGTTGATAATTTGATAATAGTTGCCAAGATTCTGGAGGAAAGGGAACTAACTGTTGGAATGAAGACTGTCAGTGTCATAGGCGGTATGAATGCTGTGTTTCCAGTAAGCACGGAAAGTGAACTGTTGAATGGAGACTGTCAGGGTCATAGGCGGTATGAATGCTGTGAGCTGGAAAGCATGTGAGCTGTAAGCAGGGTTGGGTTGAAAAAAGCTCCCCTTCAGGAGAAAACAGCAAGTCCGTGCCTGTGGACTTAACTGTTGGCTGGTGATGTGCAGAAGCTCAGGGGAAGATGAGCAGTAAGATGAGTCAAAGACTGCACAATTACCTCACTGCTGACATGTCAATATTGTACCAAAATGTCCACGATTGGCGCTTGATATTTGGAATTTGAGGTCTCCAAGAGACTGACTTAAGAGTCCTGCCCAGGTAGGTTATAGTGAGAAAGGAAACAGAGGGCTCTAGAGATGACTGAAGCAGTGAAGCCTTTGCTGCACATGTGAAGGCTCGAGCTTAGATCCCTAACCCACACAGAAGTTGAGCGCACAGACATCTGCAATCCCAGCACTGGGGAGAGAAGCAGGTGGGTCCCTGGAGTTCCATAACCCAGAACAGGGGCATCAAGTGAGGGGCAAGAGCAGAATAACCCAAATTCTCCTCCATTGCTAGTGGGGATGCAACAACTTGCACCACTTTGAGAGTCAGTTTGTTCTTTGACTATGCTAAACCCATTCTTCTGGCTTTTGCTGAATTTTTATTTTTTGAGATATGGTTTCTCTGTGTAGCCCTAGCTGTCCTGGAACTCACTCTGTAGATCAGGCTGGCCCCAAACTCAGAAATCTGCCTGTTTCTGCCTCCCAAGTGCTAGGATTAAAGGTGGTGTGTGATCCAGCAATACCTGACATGTGGATGTTTAACATCGGTGTTACTTAAAATTGCCAAAAGAAATGTAATCAAAATGTTTTTCACTAGGTGAATAGCATTATTATGAGATCAAGATGGCATACCATCACCCATCACCGCTCCTGAAAGGACATTTTAAAAAGCCTCATCATGTGTTTTATCTAGAGTCAGATTACAGCAAACTATCTCAAGCCATCTAGTCTTATAGCAGTGGAGGAGAACAGTCCCTGGTGCATCATTTTTGGGGCTCCTCATGCAGGACTACAAGAAACCATATACATATCATGGTCTTAAAGCCTGAATCACAACACACATAGAAATGAAATATAAAATGTAATGATCAGTATACGTATATTCAATAGTTTTATATTGATAAAATATATCAAAGGGAAGGTCATTAAAATTCATATACAATATTGTCATTTGTTTGTTTGTTTGTTTGTTTGTTTGAGACAAGGTTTCACTATGTGGCTGACTTGGAGCTTTCCATATAGAGCAGGCCGGCATTAGAGTCAAAGGGATCTACCTGTCTCTGCCTCCCAAGTGCTAGGATTAAAGGTGGTGTGTGCTACCACACCTAGCATTATCATCATCATCGTCATCGTTGTCGTCACCATCATCATCATCATCATCATTTGCAGGTACAAGAATATACAAGGCTTCAGCCTGAAACCACACATAGCAAACATGAATGACGTGTCACAGAAGGCAGAGGTAAGTAAATCTCAACATGTGTGTGCGTGTGCGTGCGTGCGTGTGCGTGCGTGCGTGTGCGCACGCATGTATGTAGGTGGGGTTGGGAGAGGCAGGGAAAGACTTGGAAAGGAGGGAGAAAGAAAGGGAGGAGGAGCTGAACAATAATACATGGTTGACTGAAGGATTGTGGGAAAGGTCACAGTTTGTAATGGCTAATCTCAGCATGTACAAAGAGAGAAGGTTCCGTTGTGCACTGTTTTGGGTCACTACTTTATCTGGGCTCTGGGAAACAAGCATACTGAGTTAAGTGGAGTGGTCTTAGAAGCGACTCCCTCAGTGTTGTCTTGATGAGGCTTGGACCTTTGGCAGTGGCAGTTCAGTCTTAGGAGGAGGACTCTCAGCATCTTTAGAGGACTGCAGTAAACATCCTTTAAATTTTTTCCCTTTCAGTTTCTTGGCTGTAGTTGCTGAGAATTGAGAGATCCCAGATGCTGACACTCAAAAGTGACAAAGAAGCCATGAGGGGCCAGGTCTGCCACATGATCTGTGGCAGATTATGAGGAGAGAGTTTGGCATTCTGACACTCGATTTTATTTATAAAAACTTCTTTCAGAAACAAACTTCTGAAAACGATGAGAAGAATCTACATCCTTAGTTTTAGAATAGGAAAACTGTTTCTCTAGTCTCCTATCAGATTTCCTTCCTTCAGGGTTTCCCTTTTAGAGCCTAGTCCACGCAGATGTTGTAGCCTCCCTGCACATTTTCATGGGGTTTGTGGAGTTACACATGGGCAGTGCGCTAGGAGGCACGAATCACGTCTTGTGGGGTTAAACTGGCCATCAGCTTTGCCTGTACTGTATAGCATAACGGCGACAGTGCCATCTGTACACACTTTACCTCAAAAGCCCAATCTTTGCTTTGTTTCCAAATTCATATACTGTACTAAGATTGACCTTTTTAACTAGTAAGGGAGTGGCATTAATTTGAATCCTTAATAATAGGATGGAGAAATAAAAATTCTTTAGAGTTCAATATTTGATTTTTATATTTTACTGGCCTTCACCGTCAGTAAAAGGCTACCAACTGATTGGGGTTTCACTTCTGAAAATCTTTGATTTAATAAAATTTCTGCTCTCATATTTTCTGTAAGTTCAACTTAACAAGTTTTAGAGAACATCTAATCAGGATGCGATGATCCAGATAAAGGTTTGAAACTCATTTCTATCTGTGTTGATATTGTAATGTATCTTGCTGTTATCTTTGTCTGATTTCTTCTTTTAAACTTTCTTCTCTTTATTTTCTTCTAACAAAGATTCTGCTTTCTTCATCTAAACCTGTCCCCAAATCCTATGTGCCAAAACTCGGCAAGGGAGATGTAAAGGATAAATTTGAAGCCATGCAGAGGGCCAGGGAAGAAAGAAATCAAAGGCGATCTAGAGACGAAAAGCAAAGAAGAAAAGAACAATATATTAGAGAAAGAGAATGGAACAGGAGAAAGCAGGAGGTCATTTTATCTTATTCTTGTGAAAAATCTCATGTTCTTCACTTTAGTGTACTATTCTCACTAACATTTCATATGTAGCGTGGTTAGCAATGCTTTCTATGTCTGTCTGTCTGTCTGTCTGTGAGCTGACTTAGGTCCTGGGCTCATCCATCCCTCTCTGCAGTCCTTTCACTGCTTACAGTGCCTACAGTCAGCCATGGTCCAAAACATCCAGCCTGCAAGTAAACAGCTTTAAATTCATTCCATTACAGTGTATTTTATAATCATCCTTTTGTAATTATGTTTTTAGTCTCACTGTGCCTAATATGTTTTTCTTGTGTGAATATAATTTTCATACAAGAGAAAACAGCATGCACAGAGCTGAGAATTGTCTGTGGTTTCTGGAATCCCTTGGATATCCTAGAGGGTTCTTCGGCAGTGTGGGGCAGAGGGGCTATTCTAATATAATCGAGTCTAATTTTGACATGTGTTTGCATTTCTTTAACCACCTAGATTAAAGACATGCTCGCTTCTGATGAGGAAGAAGAGCCGTCTAAAGTAGAAAAGGCTTATGTCCCAAAGCTCACAGGTAAGGGGACCCTTGTGGGCTGAATGTAAATGGGACTGTGAGGGAAAGGAACATGGCAAAGTTTCCAAGGTTTGTGTGTTTTGTTTTTGTGTGTGTATTGTGTGTGTTGTTTTGTGTGTGTTTAGGGACGGTTAAAGGTAAATTTGATGAAATGGAGAAACACAGACAGGAAGAACAAAGGAAGAGAACAGAAGAGGAGAGAAAACGCAGAATTGAGCAGGATCTGTTAGAAAAGAGGAAAATACAGCGTGAATTAGCAAAAAGAGCTGAGCAGGTAGGTGCTAAATGCTACATTGGGGTTTGTTTCTGTAACTAACAGGAAAAAATGAGAACTAATCAGGACATTGCTGAATTGAAATACTTGATAAACCTATTAATAGTGGAAAGCCTAAAATCATTATCTTAAAGGAAAATATCCATGCCGGATGCCCAGTGGTGTGCAGCCGGGCCTGTCTTAGGGGTGACGATGCAACTTTCATCCTGTAGAATCTCACTAACTGTTTCTGCATGCTTAACCTGACTATATGCCCAACTTTTCTTGGTACTTGGAGAATTTTATAAAGATTTATGACATTTTCACACATAAACTATTCATAATTACAAAGCACAGTTATGCCTTTTTAATGGCAATGTTTAAAAGTGTTATCCTGTGTGCATGTGCACCATGTGCGTGCGGTGTCCACAGAGGTCAGGAAGCAGTGAATCTTGGACTTGGAGCTATAGACAGTTCTGAGTCATCACGCATGTGCTAGGAACCAAAGCCAGGTCCTCTGTGAGAGCAGAGGCTCAGAGGCCGCTCCCTTAAGTCGGTGTGCTGGGCCCTGTTAATCTTCTGCTCTTTCCTAAAGAGAAAAGTGATCATGCAAATAAAGCACATCCCATTCTTGCATGCCCCAAACCTTCACTAATGTCAGTCCTGCAAATGACTTCTGCTGGGACCCAAGCGGCTACTTGTTGACTGGTAAATGATGACATGACTGGACTCACTCTTAAGCAGAACGAGAGTTTCCTATACTCTGTTTTGTATCCCTATCTGTATGTACCTCAGTGTTGCCTCCAGACTCTAGTGATTAAAGATGAACATTCGTTTTGTAGTGAAAGTTTATAAAATGAGTGAAAATTATAAAGTGAGAAATATTGAATTTTAATTATGCTATATATAATTACCTTAGATATTTAAGTATGCAGATATGAGTTAAGATTAGTTATATTAAAGTTATAAACAGCACTGAAGAATATAAAATGTGGCGTCTAACACAGTACACTGTGTATACACGTAACGTATCTTTCAGTCTTCTATACTTTCAAGGTACTCATTTTCTAGACTTGAAATCCAAGAATGGAATGCTAGACAGTGGCTTCTCGAAACAAAGCAGAAGGAAAACCTGTCAGCGAGCCTGCCTATAATAAAGACTGGATGCTCAAAGAGAAATTAAAAAACTATGATCGTGAAAAAAAGTCAGGGTCTTTACACCAAACACTCGCTGTCTGTAGGTGCCGGAGAACCCTAGCTGACGATGCTTTAGCCCTACTAAATTAATTAAGGATACCACAGCAATGTAGTAATAGTAACCTCTTCTTATAAATATGGAAAGTCTGACTCTAAAATAAAGTACATTTGCACTCAAATTTAATATGATTTAACGCACTGCAGTGTAATGTTTGTTTACAGTTTACTAGTACAAACCAGTATGTAAGGTATTCCTGAGTCCAGAATGGTTAAAGTGATCACCAAGGTAACTGCTACTCCTAAGACTGCAGGGTCTTACAAAGACTTAAAAAGGAATATATGTTGTGTTTTAAAAATTAGAATAAAAAATAAATTTTGTGGGAAAACCCTATGGGTGAATTATCTGATTAACTTAAGATACCTGATGGACAAAATTAAGTTCATCCATTTAGACACAGACATAGTATTGCTGGGAGATGGGATCTTAAGAAAAGACAGTGGAAGAAATCTGAGGAAGAAACAAGTCTGCTTTATATAAAGCAAAAGAAAGTTGAGAAACAGTTCTTAAATGTTAACTTGTGAAAGTCAACAACTGAATCTGAATGTCTGTTCTTCACTATACTGGTAGCATAGCTCCCCTGAAAGAAATTAATCACTTTTCATGTTTGTTGAAAAAAATACAGGACTGTATCCTTTGTGGCCTTCTGGTGGTTTAAAATGAACAAAAGTGAAATAAAGCAACAGCAACAGAAACGTAAGCAGCAAAAAATAAAAGGATGGTGTTCTATCCACTGACCAGGGCCTGGAAAAGCTGGAGGAGATAGAAACCTAGGTTTAAAGAACTCTTTCTCTTTTCTGGATTCTCACTGTCTGGCTTCTCAGAGTTCCTGGATCTTTTTATTGAGTTAATTTGATTGTTCATTATAAAACAGTTTATTTTGTAATTATTTTATTATAGAGCCATTAAAAATTGACTTAGTGAAATACAGCATTGAAAAAACCTTTACCATTTATCTAGCAAGTCAGTATAACCAGTATTTTGTATTAAAACATCCTCAAAAATTAAAATTTTTAAAAGATTTATTTATTTATTATATGTGAATACTGTCACTGTCTTCAGACACACCAGAAGAGGGCATGAGATTCCATTACAGAGGGCTGTGAGCCACCATGTGGTTGCTGGGAATTGAACTCAGGACCTTTGGAAGTGCAGTCAGTGCTCTTAACCACTGAGCCATCTCTCTAGCCCCCAGAAATTAAACTTTATAGTATAAACTTTATAAACTTTAAAGTATTAAACTTTAAAGTATTCATTATTAAAATATAAGGTACTTTGAATTCCGCTGTTCTTTTTTTGAGACATGCTGTCACTGTGCAGTCCTGGTTGGCCTGGAACGTGACACAGGCGAGGCTGATGTCAGACTCACAGAAGTCATGACACTTGCATGTTGCTTGTGTCTCCTTCTGACACTGCACCGTTAGAGTCAACTCCTTCTCTCCAGTTTGCTCGTGTGTCGCCTGCTCACGCAGCTAACCCAGTGTTGCTTCAGCTTCAAAGAACTGTGCTTTACGTGACGGCCTTTTCCTGATTCAGTATGAAGACATTACAAGTACACTATGTCCTTCCTTGTAAAGTTCACCTGTTATTTCCACCATACTGTTATTATTTTATCAGTTACACTCTTGCCAGATAGCTGTGATTAAAACGTAGGGTCACGGGCTGGGCGTGGTCACATGTGTCTTTAATCCCAGCATTCAGGAGGTAGAGGCAGGCATAGCTCTGTAAGTTAGGGGCCAGCCTGGTCTACAAGGAGAGTTCTAGTATAGCCAGGGCTACACAGAGAAATAATAGATTAAAAAAAAAAAAAAAAAAAGAACTAGGGTCACTACCGTTTCATTGCTTGTGATGAATCTTCGTCTACTATTTGAGGGGTTTTTGTAGCTCTCATCTTAAATTGCTACTAAGTTAATCATTCCTTTGTAAGCTCACAGTCAAAAGATGAAATTTTACCGGAAGCCATGAATAAATTACTGTTTAGTTGCAAAAATTCAATGTAATTTAACAATATGAAATTCTCATTCAATAGATTGAGGACATAAACAATACGGGAACCGAGTCCGCATCAGAGGTAACAGACGTTTCCTTTAATGAAACATTCACTGAAAATTACCTGGTTCACAAAGACAGACAGGCAGAGACTTTCACCTCACCACTCTTTAAGTATGGCAATAACAAAAGTCAAACATGTTTTGTAAAGGCAAGAGTATACTTTGACTCTTACAAACACTGCAGTGTATTTAAAGAAAAGTATGCTTCTGCCTGCCCAGCTAGGGCATGAAGTCCGCGTCCTCGGGTCTTTTAGGGACACACGTTTCTGAACTAACCTCTAAAGCTGACATTTTAAAGGTAGTTTACCTTCCATATATTATCCTCTTTCCTCACAGTCCCTAAGAGCTCACATTCTGGTTTTCACATACTAGTGTAGAGAGGACAGCATATTATCATGAAGGAATAGCCAATAACCATAAGAACAGCTCAGATAACTAGCCAAGTTAAAAATCCAGCCAACCAATTTGATGGTGTGCCTAAAATTATGGTACAAAAGTTGGAAACATTTTTATTTAGGGGCATGTATTATGCTTTATAATTTTTATTTTTGAAAAAAGTTAGAAATAATGATAAATTTGTAGTAAAACCAATTAAAATTGATTTTGAGAATGTATTTTAACCATGTGTAGTAGTGCAGGGTTTTAATTCTAGCATTCAGGATGCAGAGGCAGGTGGATCTCTGTGACTTTAAGGCCAGCCTGGTCTACAGAGAGCGAGTTCCAGGAGAGTCAGAACCATACAGGGAAACCCCATCTCAACAAAGCAACCCAAGGACTTGTTTTAGACGTCAGCAGGCTCAGTGCATTACAGCTTTACGTTGTGAACGTCAGTGTGGCACTTGGGTGAAGAGTCAGTGGGTTTCCCATTAAATACAACTTTATTAAGTACTGAAAAACTTGGATGGAGAAAACTTTGTTGTATGTTTAAGATGAAGCTATCCACCATCAAATTGGTTTGAAGTATGCTCACATGTACACCCTACTGTGAAATTACTGTAGACTGTCTAAAGCCAGGCAATGGTTCTACAGTCTTGTTACTTAGCAGGTCTACCGAGTCTATCTTTCAAATCACGCAGTGCTTCTTGAAGCTGCCACCAATGGGTCTCAGTAAAACTGATTAATGCACAGTGAGTTTAGAGAAACACGTTTAATAGTAACTAGTTTAAAAATTAAGCTCTTTTTGTGTCCTTTATAGCCTTGACAGCAATGCTAATCCACCACTTACGGAGGGGAAGGACCCTACCACCTACATTTTCTTAAGGGTATGGATGCTAACTGTGTATCTTGTACATAGGAAGGAGATGACTCACTCCTTATAACAGTGGTCCCTGCCAAATCATACAGAGCAGCTGCAAACAGGAAGGATCTTGAGGACCTGGACAGAGAACACAGGAATGGAAGGATTAGTCAGGAAGAAGAAAAGATAAGACATGAAGAAGAGTGCAGAGCTCTCAAAGAAGCAAAATGCCTTTCATTGGTCATGGTAACTTTTTTACAAGAACAAATCAAAAGTTAGTTTAACAACAATTGCCCTTTGGATAACAAGTTTGTTTTCATAGGATGATGAAACAGAGGCCAAAAAAGAATCACGTTTTCCTGGAAAATTGAAATCAACTTTTGAAGAACTGGAACGACAAAGACAAGAAAACCGCAAGAAGCAAGCAGAAGAGGAAGCGAGACGGCGCTTAGAAGAAGAGAGGCGTGCCTTTGAGGAAGCAAGGCGGAACATGGCAAGTGTATACATGCTAACCTTGCCTTATGGGAGAGGCAGCCAGTTCTGCATGGCATCCTGCAGATCCATGGAGGAGGAGGGCTCTCTAAATGGGGAACCTCATTTCATTGTTTTATTTTCATAGTACTATGGATCAGACCTAGTACATACTAAACAAGTGCACTACCACTGACACCATTCAAGCCCCGGAAGGCATGTTTTGAAACTGTATATATTTATATACAATATATTTACAATTTGCTTGTATTTTTTTTTTGAGTTTTAACTTTGGGGCATGTTGTCCAATATGCTTTGAATTTTTTATTTTACTATTATATACTATGTTAATATAAAAATATTCCTCAATGCATGTTTTTTCTTTTTGTGTAAGTCAAACAGTATATTTAATGATATGTTGTGGGACATTTTCAAGTCAAATTATGAATTTCACTTGAGGAGCACAGGTCTACAGTTTCAGCTCCTTAGGGGGCTGAGGAGGGAAGAACACACACTCAAGGGTAGCCTGTACTACAGACTCAGAGGAAAAGGCCAACCTGGGCAATACCCTTATACTCAGTGATAGAGCACTTGTCTAGCATCCACAAGGCCCGAGGCTTAATCCCCACTAATCCCTATTATTATAAAAAAAAAAAGCACAGATTTCAGTCTCATTTTGAAAATTTAAAAATGAACAGCTATAATTTTCAAAGTTTCAAAGTTTTAGCTTTCTTTTAAAGATTTATTTATTTATTATATATAAGTACACTGTAGCTGTCTTCATGCACACCAGAAGAGGGCATCAGATCTCTTTACAGATGGTTGTGAGCCACCATGTGGTTGCTGGGAATTGAACTCATGACCTCTGGAAGAGCAGTCGGGTGCTCTTAACCGCTGAGCCATCTCTCCAGCCCTTGATTAGCTTTCATTAATAATGTTATGAAGATTGCAGCTTAACATTTTAATTCTCCAGACATTATTTAAAATGTTATTACTTCTGGCTGGCTGTGGTGGTGCATGCCTTTAATCTCAGCATTTGAGAGGTAGAGGCAGGCAGGTCTCTGAGTTCTAGGCCAGCCTGGTCTGTATGGGAAGACTGTCTCAGAAACAAATGAAACGTTATTCGCTTTTAAGTAACACCTGCACATTTTACTATAATGGGCAAGCAGTCCAGTAAGATGTTAGCAAAAGGTTTCAATTCATACTTAGGTGAGCAAATAAACTGCGAAATGAATTTTATATAAATATCAAATGGCAGGCAGGCTTTTATCTGATTAGTATAAGGAAAATCACCCTAGTTCATAGTGAAGAAACTTTTTTTTTTTTAAAGTTGAGTCAAGGTGTTGCTATAGATTTGGCTGGGCTGGACCTTCCTATGTAAACTAGGCTGGCCTTGAATTACACAGCTCCTCTTACCTCTGCAGATGCACACTACCACACCTGGCAGGAAAATGCTTACAGATCACCATCGTCTCGCCCTCTCCAGACTGTGTGTGTACACCTGAGCTCTAAGTACAAACCATTTAGTTTGTTTATGAGAATAAACAGTCAGCATGAGCCCTTTAAAATCTGACTTGTTTAAAAGCTTGACTGAGAAATTTTATTTAATCTTGAGTACATTTTTATTTGTAACTTCTCTAGATATGGTCATTTTATATATAGGATATTAAAAAAGAGGATTTGGCCAGGCATGGGAGGCAGAGTCAGTCAGATCTCTGTGAGTTCAAGGCCAGCCAGGTCTACACAGTGAGTTTCAAGACAGCCAGGGCTATTATTTTAGAGAGACTCTGCCTCAAAAACCAAAGATAAAAATTAAAAGTAAAAAGGAATTGGAGTAAGTATTCTGGGAGCTTTGAAATACTATTCTGTCCAGTTGCTAACCACATGCCTTTCTACTGGTAATCCATTCCTGGGCCAAAGAATCTCAATGATTAGTAATAAGTAGTTTCTTTATTAGGTAAACGAGGAGGATGAAAGCCAAGACACAGAAACGGTTTTTAAAGAGTACCGCCCAGGAAAACTCCGACTCAGTTTTGAGGAAATAGAAAGGCAAAGGAGAGAAGAGGAAAAACGAAAGGCCGAGGAGGAGGCGCGAAGGAGGATGGAGGAGGAGAAGAAGGCATTTGCTGAAGCCAGGAGAAGCATGGTAAGACAGAGGCTAGCAGGAGTCTGCAGTCAGCAGTGTATACAGTGTGTGCGCTTGCCCAAGCTATGAAAAGCCAGACAGCATCTTGGGTGTCATTCTCAGGAATGCTGTCCTTTTTTGTGACAGGACTGGCTAGCAGTCTGAGAAGTCTTCCCGTCTCTGCCTCCACTGTACTGAGATTACAGGTGTGTACCTAGTTTTCCTTGGGCTCTGGGGACTGAACTCAGGTCCTCATGCTTTCAAGACAAAGACTTAATAAGCTATCAAACCTAGCCCAAAGATTCGGTCTTTCAAACATGTGAATCAAATGACTAGACTCTGAGGAGAACAGCCATCCTGTCATCTCTGGAATCTGTAGCAAAGAGTATGAATGCCAAATATCAGGTCCTTTCAGCATTTGCTTCAGTTGGTATTGAAAGAGATTTGATTACCAATGCCATGCCTGGCATAAAAGGTTGGAAGTTAACATCCTTCTCTAGAAAGATACATTTTCTTTATTTTAGGCCAGCTCTGAGTGTCAAGAACAAAATGGGATTTCCCCTAACATTTCCCTCCATCATTCCATTCTCTTCTCCTGTCCTTTTCTCCTTCATTCTTGCCATTTTAATCCCACTCTATATTAGAGCATCAAAGTCATTTTATCATAATTATATAACTTCAAAATATCCATCATTCTCTTTCATATTGATACCTAATTTGTCAAAAAGTTAAAACTTTCCATACCATGTTAATGTTTGTAAAATAGGTATTTGAACAGTCAATTTTAAGTAATTTAACATATGCAAACTGTATCCCTTTTTTTGCATTTTAATTGCCTTCTGATAAAATAGCCTAGTATTTGTTCCTGCCTGTCCTGGGTATTCTGCCAAGGACTTGGTTTAATCACTCATCCATACACTCAAATCAGAAACTCAGAAGCCTGAAACATATTCCTTCAACTTTTCATTCATGCCTAACTGGCTATAAACTCCCATTTATTTGATCCCCCCTGACTTATTCTCCCATCTTCACTGCTGTAGTCTGTTCCTAATCCTTGCCTGGGACCAAGTCCTAACTTGCTTGCTGTCTTGCCTGTGAGCCCAGGAGAGATCCTCTCACTCCTTGTCCATATCTGCAGGCCACAGGTCAGATCTGAACAGAAGTATCTATCTCCAGGACATAGAAAAACAGAACTAAATTGTTTTTCGTGGTAAAATGGATCAGACAACAGCTTCCAAGCAATTTTGAGATTGCTTGTATTCGGGAGGTGGTGAAATAATAAAGCTGTTATTGGAGACTGGGAAGATGCTCAGCTAGCTAAAGATACCACCACTGAGCCTGATGGCCTAAGCTCACTCCTGGAAACCAACCTGGTAGGAAGAACAAACTGACTCCTGAAAAATTTCTTCTGACACCAACCTGTCCCACCCCACCCACAATAAATAAGACAGATAAACATTTTTTAAAGTTTAAACACTACAGTTGGGAGCCTACCTCAATATTAGACAATGCACTTAGTGTTTCCAAACTTCATTTAATCCTGCGAGAATAATAAAATTGTCAAAGGGAGGCTCGAGAGAGGTAAGTAGCTTGCCCATGGTCACAATCAAATTAATTATTCATATAAATTTACAAAATTACAAAAAGCAGTGTTAATTATTCACATTTCTAATCTCTTGTAACATATAAAGTAATAGATTTCACTCTTGACACTTTCCCACATGTATAGCATTATTTATAATCTTATTGGAAATATTCTAAAGCTTGACTTCTGGCTTTGCTACCTTGACTTTAGAAAAGTTACTTTTCTGTCAGTTTCTCCAATTTCTCATGTGTAAACCAAGGGTATTAATTCTAAGCTGTTTTATAAGGTTACTGGATTAGTTATATGTATTTATAACTGGACTGGTAATTTTTTTTTTATGTAAGCCTTTTTCTTTTAATTTCTTTTCTGCTTCAACATTCCCCTTTCCCTCTGCACCCAATTACCCAGAAAAGCCAGGACTGGGCACTTAAACAAGAGACCTTAAAAAGCCAAGGCAAGCTAGCCCAAGATCAGCAGGCTCCCTCCAACAGGCCCCAGAGTCTGGATGCTAGTGTCTCCACTCAGAGCCTGGTAGTAAAAGCTGGTACAGAATAAGGTAGTTCCAGAAGCTAGCAGCAACCCTGCCCAGACAGATTTTCTGCAATAGGGTACCCCTAACAGGGCCAGGCTGTGCAAAAAGTGGTGTTTGTTGGCCTTGTCAAAGAGCTCCTTCCCATAGGCATCCGGAAACTCTGCGCCGTGTGCCCCGTAGGTGGCCAAACTCAAGGCCCCAGCTCCGGACAAGGCACCTAGGCGGCGGAAAGCAGCGCCTACCCCGGCCATAGCTGTGGGTGGTGGACTGGTAATTTTAAGAATATACGAACTATTATGTCTTTAAAACATCTTGGCAGCAAAACTGCACCATAAAATTATGGCATTAAGGTACTTTTTTTTTTTTCCGATAAAAGCTTATGATGGTACATATGTAACTCATTAAGACTATGATTTAACTGAAATGTTTTATTTTAGTGAACAGAATTGGAGATTCACTTCAATCCAACAAAACCCTTTTCTTTTAAAAATATTTGTTTGTTTATTTATTTATTTATTTATTTATTTATTTATTTATTTATTTATTTATTTATTATATATGAGTACAGTAGAGCTGTCC
Source organism: Rattus rattus (assembly GCF_011064425.1). Lineage (NCBI taxonomy): Eukaryota > Metazoa > Chordata > Mammalia > Rodentia > Muridae > Rattus > Rattus rattus. The sequence goes on from NC_046156.1 coordinate 9,366,406, forward strand.
TCAGACACACCAGAAGGAGGGTATCAGATCTCATTACAGATGGTTGTGAGCCACCATGTGGCTGCTGGGATTTGAACTCAGGACCTCTGGAAGAGCAGTCAGTGCTCTTAACCACTGAGCCATCTCTCCAGCCCCCCCCCAAATATTTTAAACATTAAAGAATATCAGTTTCTAATTCCAGTGGCTCATTGTGTAACAGTAGAGCATATTTTGCTCATTTCAATAGAGAATTGTACTGGTTACCATCCTTCATACCACACAGCCTTACATTTTTGATAATGTTCCCTTATTCATTGATTTGTGAAAGTTTATGATCTCTGAAGTTTTAGATTAGCATGAAACTTTTATTCAATAAATCTGTTTCTGTAAGAAATACCTTTTTAGTATGTACAATTCTGGGGAAAAAAGGTAAATATTTATTTTAAATAGGTATTAGATGATGATTCCCCAGAGATTTATAAAGCAGTCTCTCAAGAATCTCTAACGCCTGGAAAACTGGAAATTAATTTTGAACAATTATTGAGACAAAAAATGGAAGAAGAAAGACGACGAACAGAGGAAGAACGGAGGCAAAACCTAGAAATGGAGAAACAGGAATTTGAACAACTGAGACAAGAAATGGGAAAGGTAAAATGTAAGAATATTCACTTAGCGATCTGAGTATCTTCCTTATAATGCTTTAGTGTGACCTTTACGTACTGTTAATCGTACTGTTAATCACATATGGATATCTGACATACTTTTATGACATGTATAGTTAGTATAGGCTACCATGTCTGACTTGGTAGAGTGTAGCAAGGAACGTGGCCCGATGTGATACTGAAAACGCATTTAAAACATTAAGATCCTTTACATGATTTATTTGCTATAACTAAATTGTTTCTCCTGTGTGAGCCTTGTAAGTAACCGTGTCCTAACACGTCAAAAGGAGAGTAGATATGTTCTTCCAAAGAACGGAGACTCAATTCCCAGCACCCGTGGCTCCCAACTATCCATGAATTCCTGTTCCAGGGGATCTGATGCCCTATTCTAACCTGTACAGGGCATGCATGTGGCATACACACATCATGCAGCCAAAGAATTTATATGTGTAAAACTAGAAAATCTAAAAAAAAAAATTAAGTAACCAATACTGTATCTAACTGTGGGTAGCACAATAGTATTGATAGTAGCAATTAAATATGCCAAAGAGAAGCTGTACAAGGCTTTCTTTATGTGCAAGGTTGGAAGTTCTTAAGGAATGTCTTTAAATTTAGACTTATTTTCTGTGTATTCATCTTCTGCCTGTGTATACGCCTGGCACCATGAGCAAGCAGTGGGAGTGGAAGTCAAAGGAGAATGTCAGATCCCTGGAACTAAAGTTGGTAAGCCTTGATAGGAATGCTGGGCACTGAACTCAAATTCTCTGAAAGATTAGCCAGTGCTCTTAACACTAAGCCATCTTTCTAGTCCCAGAAATAAAACTCTTAAAACAGTATATACATATGACTCCACTTGTCCTATGAGTTCCAGGCATCTGCTTGGTTCTACTTCCCCACACACAGAGATAAGAAGGGGCATTCATTGTAATCTGCTGATATTCAACATACGGAAATCTTATTCTTTTGAAGGAAGAAGAAGAAAATGAAAGCTTTGGGTTGAGTAGAGAATATGAAGAATTAATTAAATTAAAAAGGAGTGGTTCAATTCAAGCTAAAAATCTAAAAAGCAAGTTTGAAAAAATTGGACAGTTGTCTGAAAAAGAAGTACAGAAAAAGATAGAAGAAGAGAGAGCAAAAAGGAGAGCAATTGACCTTGAAATTAAAGAGCGAGAAGCAGAAAACTTCCATGAGGTATATTACTGTTGTGTTTATTATAACATTGATCTTGTTCTAGCATTTACAGTTCATTTTGGTATATATGCCAATAATCTGGAAACTGAATAGCAAAAGTCTATTAAGCTCATATAGCTCTCACAGAGTCAAACAGGATGGGAATGGGGTAATGGATAGGGTATAGAAGAGAGGAAAAAATGGAATGGCAGTAAATAAAAGGTAGGAATAAGTTAAATCAGGGTGACAATTGGTCAGGCAAGTTGTTCTAAGAACACGAGTGAGCTAGGGCTATGACTGACAACCACCAATTATGCTGTACGTTTCGCCTACTGCCATGAAGTCATACTGGACATAGTGTACCTGGAGGTTTGTAGGATTACGGCATTTCAGCACAAAGTAACAGGCACAGCTCTGGATCACCTCTTTTAGTCTACCAGGCTGTTTGCAGAAAATCCTTCCACGGTGACTTGTAATCCAAGCCACAAATGGCCCAACCTTAGCATTGTAGACTTTGGATGCTTTGCTCCCTCCGCCCTAAGCCATGCGTCCTCTCCACACCATGCCAGATTCCAGGCTTTAACCAGGCCTTTGCTTCTGAAATGGTTTCTGCAGTGAACGTCTTACCTCTTACTGTCCTGCTGAAATATTATTCAGCTTTTAGGGTCCTTCTCATTTGTAAAGCATTCTCACATTAAAAAAATTTTGCGGGAGGACAAACATTCCAGACTAAGCGACAACAGGAACTAACAAAAACTGTACTATTTTGAGGGACTAGAAAACAGACTCCAAGGACTATAATGACATGACTCAGTGAATAATGGGTTGTGAAATTGTCAAAGTACATTGTGGCTAAATGTTGAAAGGACTTTACCCTACAGAAACCATAACTGCCATAATGGTGTTATACTAAACATTTTAAGGCAGAGAAATAGTTACTAAAGAACTCTTGAATCAAGATGAAGTAAGTAGAAGACAGGCATAAAGGCAGGGCCAAGGGCAAAATAACAGATTAACCCTGAAATCTTGATTCTCCTCCTTCCACCTCCTGAGCACTGGATTTATAGGCACATACCACTCTGCATGGCAATACCTTTGTATTTTGGCTTTTTTAAAAACGGTTTCCTCTGTGCAGCTCTGGCTGTTCTGGAACTGTCTGTAGAGCAGACTGGCCTCAAACTCAAGAGATCCAACTGCCTCTACATCCTGAGTGCAGGCACCAACACCGTGTAAGACCTAACTTAACCAAGTAACTTTTCCTCTAGATGGTTGCTCAGGACTTTACTATTACTATACCATCATTAGGGCAACCAGGTCTGGTAAAGTACTGTGAACTGTTGTTCAAGGCAAACGAAGTCTGACACTAGTTCCTAGCTTAGTGAGACGAAAGTATGTACTTTCCTCATTGTAAGTCTGATGAGTAACAGCTGGCAGCAGGAAAATAACAGTCTAGTGATGAGGGGAGTTTTGACTGGTTATGTTGTACAAGGTTAACATAACGTTCAAGCTGGGTATGACTTATTGCTGTAATCTTATTGGGAATGGCAGGATGAGTTCAAGGACAGTCTGGGTTCTAGGAGAGCCTGTCTTAAAGCCTCCATCTATCAAGCAAACAGTCCAACAAATATACAGTTGCTCTTTTGTACACAGTCACTGTAAAATTTATAATGAAACTGGTATGTTTGCTGTATGTATTACTTCTGGCTTAGTTGTAAGATTAGCATGTCAACTATATAAATCTCATCTATCCACTATGGATTAAATGTCATTAAGAACTTTAAAAAACTGTAGGTAAACTGTTAACCTCCAAGGATGAACTTTCCCTCCAACCTTAGAATCTAATCGTATCGTCCCCTTTGAGAAATACCAATAAACGTTCATATGGAAACGGTGGTGAACTCCTTTATCCAGGTACTTGGGAGGCAGATTTATGATCTGAATGCAAGCCTGCTGTACAGAGTGAGTTCCAGGACAGACAGGGTAACATAGTGAGATCTTGTTTTGGAATGGGGGTTGGGAATCAAGTATCTTCAAAATTAAAATTCTAGACTTTAAGGTCTAATTCACCCATGTAACCTCTGATTAAGAAATCCAATGTTCACTGTCACAGCATTTTTGTTCTCACCTACTTGGTTAACCACCACCAGGGACAAGTGTTTGACCTTGAGTCTTCTGTATCCCAGGCTGGCATCAACTACCACCTTCCCTTCCCGGAAAGCCTTAGCCCACCACATGCAGGCATGATGCTAAGAGTCACATTTGAGGACTAATGCATCTAATGCATGCTATACTCTCATTCTACCAATGGAGCTTCCCTCTCAGCCTAATTTAATTTTTGAATGATTTACTGTCTCAAGAGTCACTGTGTTGCTCTAATATCCTAGTACCAATATTATCAGTGCTCTATGACATTCATTCCATTTAAGTTTTACTTCCTTATAACATCAGCTTAGTTTTCTAAAGGTTCTAGAAAAGATAATATCAATGTTTTAACAGTTGACATTCCTTTCAGTTAGGTTTTGCTTACTGAAACGTTTTTCTTCTCTTTTTGAGACTGTGGTTTTGAGAGGAAGCTATGCAAAGTAACGAATTTGTACAAAGTTTATGCTAAATTCTAGAAGGAAGATTATATGTCCTATTACTATTCAGTTTTAACATTAGTTATACTGGCTTAACTATCCTCTCACATATTTGGGAAGATTAATGGTAATGAAAGCAAACCACCATTAACCCACTGGGTCTTACAGCACAGGCTGGCTTTTGGCTTTGACTGGGGCTCTCACTTCCACTTCTGGGGTGCTAGAATCATGCCTAGGGCCCTGTATACACTAGGCAGGCACTCTAGCAGCTGAGCTACATCTCCAGCTCCAGAACAAACCACAGCATTATAGGCAACTAGTGATCACTTGACAGTAAGTAAGCACCCATCAGGTATGTATGTAATTATTACCTCATGCTCTGGGTTTTAGGAAAATATAAATAAAATGTTATTTGGGAAACCAAGAAACCATCAAACTTATAAAAGCACGTATGTACTCATGAGTCAAGATTTTCTTATAAAGGTACTAGTTTGTTTCCAACTTCCATTTAGTTGGTGTACTTTACATACAGAGACACCCCCCAAGTTCCCCACAGTACTATGGAAACATAAATAAGATTTTCTAGAGACCAAGAGAATACAGCTTAGTTGGCAGTATATGCTTAGCATTCAGGAGGCCCTGGCTTTTCAGCCCTAGACCCCACATATGCTAAATGAATTGGCTTTCTTGCAGAGGACTGAGGTTCTCTGCCAGGTATCCACAGAGCAGTTCTAGTTCCAGAGGACATACCCTTTTTCTGGTTTCCACAGACACTGGCTATACGCACTATTATAGGCACAATAGTCCTCCATGAAAACTTTAAATATGACCTTTTTTTTTTAGTTTTGTCAATTTTTCTGTGTTTGTTACTTATATATACAGTATTCTGTGTACATAATTGCCAACAGGCCAGAAGAGGGCATCAGATTCCATTATAGATGGTTGTAAGCCACCATGTGGTGGTTGCAGGAAATTGAACTCAGGACCTCTGGAATAGCCAGTTGCTCTTAACCACTGATTGATCTCTCCAGCCCAGTTAACTTTTTGACACCATTTTTAACCTGTCTATACCACTGTACCAAAGATTGGTAATTTATCACTCAATTGGCCTCCTAGATATCTTTTGAGAGGTGATCCTGCCTTTTTATTTTCTTGGCTTCCAAAAATCACCCTTAAATACATGACTCACCTTCATCACCAGTTTCCCATATTCCAGATGCCTCTCCATCTCCTTATGTGTTTCTACCTTGCATCTGACATAATCCATACATTTCTAAAATTTCCAGAAGCAACAAGGATAATCCACTCCTTATGTGGTAGCAGGAAGAGTTTAAAGTTGTCACTATGTACAATATTCTGTGAACGTATATATGTGCAAAAATGTAAAAGAGCCTTAATATTAGCATTAATTAAGCAAAGTACTGCCTTAGGCACAACAGGCAAGGAATCCAATGAGATGCTGGCCTTTAAGGTGTGACTAAAATATTATAAATTGTTTCAAAACGATTAATCCATTTCCCCAAAAACCTCAATAGTTACAGTATCATACAAAGCAAACCAAGTATGTTCAATATTATGTCTATAAATTTTTGAATCACTAACATCAAGTTCTTGGCACACAACTCTTATCCATTCCTTTTAAAGGATGATGATGTTGATGTAAAACCTGCAAAGAAGAGTGAGTCTCCCTTTACTCACAAAGTGAACATGAAAGCCAGATTTGAACAAATGGCTAAGGCAAGACAAGAAGAAGAGCAAAGGAGAATTGAAGAACAGAAGTTACTGCGGATGCAGTTTGAACAGAAAGAAATCGATGCAGCACTTCAGAAAGTACGTATAAATGGATTTGGTGTTCTAGACACATCTGTGAGCAATTAAGAAATGTGATTTCTACCAAATGAGATTATACAATCCATTTTAGCTATTTCTTCTCTGTTCAATTCTGACCATTTCTAAATTCCCTAGAAAGGCAGTCTAGAATAACCACCTGCAGACCCCCAACCCAGGGAATGGGGACTATAACTTCTTCCTGGTGAATATGGACATTGAGGTATCTTTGAAGGGGGGGGGGTTAGGCTTTAAGAAGGCCATGCCAACTATTGTTGATAGCCTCTTTGACTGATCCGAAAACCCATGACAAGCAGGTCAGTTTAGCGTGTCTGAAGACGAAATCTCACCAAAGCTTCATATTCTACAATTTACAAATCTTATAAACAGAATTTAAATACCATCAAGGTATCTGTATGGATTGTGTTAAGTCTGTGTAGGGTGTACAGACTAGTCAAGATGAAACTGTTTGAACATGTCTTTTTTATGAGTCAATTTTAGTATTTGTGCCACATGAAGGGTCTCCCTGTCATATCTGATCCATATATCTGATCATATCTGGAAGGTGTCCAGAGTCTATATCCCCTTTTCTAAAAACACAAAGCCTTTTTTCCCAAATTAGTATGTTCTTTAGCCAGTAACAAGGAAAACTTTTAGCTTGATCTCTCTCCCAGATGAATAAAATAACTACAAAACTTCAATCACACCCATCTTGATAGCAATCAAAACAAGTAAACACAGTAGAGCATATTACGCAGGCTTTTGTAATTTGTTTTTTAATCCAAAATTCTTGTGGATCCATATTAGAGAATGAGTATCCTCTAAGACTTGATCTTCAGTCCTTCCATCTTTCTTCCTTGGAGGCTGTTGCTTTTTCTGCTAGTTAGCCTGTCCTTGTACTGCAGGGGTTCCCAGCATACTTGGGCCCTTTACTGGAATATTCCCCATGTGACTTGGGCAAAATCTATATCCTTCTGTAACTTTCAACATAATTAAACCAATCTTTTTATTAATACCTGCTTATAGGAAGCAGTTAACTTTTATAGTTTCTATTTACAGCAGGGGGGGTTCAGTGGATGAACTGGGTCTACCCGTGTTAGACTCCTTGACCCCTCTCCCCTGGCTAAGAATTCCTAATGGATTTTTGCCTGCCACTCAGATGTCATCTGTGACATGGAGTTTATAAACCTATGCTATGGCTAGCTAGGCACTGGCAAAGGCAGTCTCCCTATCACCAGAGTAAGCCCCAAGTGGGAGTCTGCCCTGACTTCATCTGAGTACGGTCACCCCTTTTGAGAGAAAACAAAACAAAAACCACACAACCAACCAAACAAAAAAAAAACCCCCAAAACAACCAAAAATAAAATAAAAAGACAGCACCCCACAACAGCTTTCAAGCCACTGGAATGGTTTAGGTAATAAACCAACTCCTTTCTATGTCAATGAAACCCAGGGCATCATGCATGCTAGCCAACACTCGTTATATCCCAAGCTTCCTTTTTATTTAACCTTTAAAATTATATTACTAAAATAAATGCCATCTTGATGATACACTTATTTTAATACAGAAAAGAGAAGATGATGAGGAAGAAGAAGGTAGCATTGTTAATGGCTCTACTACTGAAGATGAAGAGCAAACCAGATCAGGAGCCCCATGGTTCAAAAAGCCACTAAGAAATACCTCAGTTGTAGACAGTGAACCAGTGAGATTCACTGTTAAAGTGACAGGAGAACCCAAGCCAGAAGTTACGTGGTGGTTTGAAGGAGAACTACTGCAGGATGGAGAAGACTATCAGTACATCGAAAGAGGAGAAACTTACTGCCTGTATTTACCAGAAACTTTTCCCGAAGATGGAGGAGAATATATGTGTAAAGCAGTCAACAGTAAAGGCTCAGCAGCGAGTACCTGTATTCTTACCATTGAAAGTAAGAACTAAATGGCTTTTGATCCTTTGTTTTATTATGAAATAAATAGGAAAAAATTATCATTCTTCTTCTTCTTCTTTTTTTAGTGGATGACTACTAGGCTTCCTTCTTTACTTGGACCTCACTCTCTCTCCAACTCTCTTGATACATCTCTGAGGAGGGGCCAAAAAGGAGACCAGAGGTGCCACTCTGTTGACTTAATCTTTTCCCACATCTTCCAAATAGCTCATCTAAAGAACACCATTTCCAATGCCTATCAGTTTTATTACCATGCTGTGCAAAGTCAAAATGCAGCTGACAGAAAAGGGGAATAAATGTACACATCCTGCCATAACCTAAAACAAAAGCTTTATATTTTCCCTATTTATAGCATAGTTTGCATGAATAGATTTTATAACTAGCCACTGATTGACAATTAAAGTGGAATGATTAGTAGATTTGAAAAATGTGATTCATTTTGATTTAAATTTCTAGCTTTAAAAATAAGTTTGTAAATGTCAAGTGTTGTGTTGCAGGCCTTAATCCCAGCACACGGGAGGGAGCAAGGTCTACAGGACAGCTAGAATTACATAGTTGAGACCCTGTTACCCTAGTTCCTATAACAACACATGTCTGTAAATAAAAGCCTATTATGTTCTAATATTGGGTGGTTTTATATTTAATTTTCTGGAAAACGTGTTGTGAAACCATAATAAAGTTACCTGTGCATTAAAAAGTCTTTCTTTTATTTTAAAAACTGTGCAATTGGTGCAATTATCTGCTCTTTTAAATGTTTAATGCACTTATAATTAAAAAGGCAAAATAAAAAATTACTTTTCTCACAATAAATTTTTAATGACAGGAACAAAGCAGGAAAATTTTTACTCAGAATATATATCAAAGACACAAAAAAGACAAAAGCACTCATAATAGTAATCACTGTACATTTATTTAAAGAAACCATAAAGAATACAAAATTACAACAATCATGTACCCTTTACATACAATGTCATGAAAGCAAAAACTCTAAGCCAGTTTGTAAAGTATTCAATTTACCTCAAGTCCAAGCTGCATCTCCCTAAGACACTGTTCCCATCACAGTAGCCATTTAAGCCAATCTTCTGTTAACACACGGGTAGTTTCTGTAGAGAACACTTTTCTCAGGACGAAAATGCATCGAGCATGCATAAGAAAATATATATATATATATACTCGCAAACACATTAAAGAGTTTCTTTAGGGTATCACTGAAGAAAATAAAACCCAGGGATTGATTTGCTTCTTTAAAGCACCAGTTTAAAAAAAAAATCCCTCAAATTTGTAGTAAGTTGACTGAGTAAACAAGAGTTATTTTCAGCCAAAATTATTTCTAAGTATTATAAAAATGCATCTTAAAGCCAAGCAAAATTTGCAGAACTAAAACGAGATTATCTTTAGTGAGTTAATTCTACATCAGTACACTAGACATGTAATTATTTTCAGGAAGAACTTGTAATGGGAAAGTATTCAAGTGAACAAAAACTTCCCCGAGAGCACTTGCTAACTCCTATCTAAAGCCATTAAGTACCAAGATATTTAAGAAAACATTTTACAATAATATCAAGTTACCAGTTTTAATATTAAAATGATTCTCTAATATATGCATTTCTGAGACATACATCAGAGCAAAGAATTCTAGATATCACTACACTAACATGTATGGCATTTAAAATAATCTGTAAACTTTTAATTAAATGAGTTTACTTTCAATCTAAACCATTCAATTTTCTACCAACTTTAAAATCTGCCCCATTCATAGCAATTGGCTCACCTTTTCTGCTTTCCATATAAAGGTTAAGACTGGTGCTATTTAAAATGCTTACAGTACCAGTGGTTTATGGTAATGAATTAAAAGTTCTTACAAGATACAAACAGTCTCTAGTATCTACAACCATTCATCCCAGATTTGCAAACAGAAACTACAACTAACCAAAACTTGATAGGCTCTAAAGATCTGCTTGCAACATACTGACCTGACCTACCTCTCTCTCTCTCTCTCTCTCTCTCTCTCTCTCTCTCTCTCTCACTCTCACACACACACACACACACACACACACACACACACACACGCATGCACACACACTGTGGTGCAATAACTATAAACTTAAACAGTTCATGGAAAATTTAAATGAATAGCACTTTAAAATGCAAAGTGATCAAGAGCAGGAACATTACACCCTATACCATATTATGTATGGGAATACAGTTCATATTTCTCGATTATGATTTGCCAGTTTTACCTTCTACATTGAGCCCTTCTACGGTCCATGCTCATCGGCTCACCAATGGCATACACTCAAGGCTCCTTCCTTCCTCTTAGGGAACTACCTCAGGGCCTGATCTTATGCTAGCTTTGGTGCTTGCAGCATCTTCAGCACTGTGTGTGGAAATGAAGGCAGCATTTTTGAATATTTTTCTTTGTTGTCAAGATAAGCAGGAGTTTTAATAGGATCAGCACATTTAGAAAATGAAGAGACAACGGATAGGTGCTGCTTTAAGATAGTCATTTAACTCAAGTATGCACTAGTTCAACAGCATTCCTAAACACAAACACTCTAAACTGGCAACAAATAAATGCAGCGTCAGTTATTAAAATATTATAAATCAGAAACTATTGGCTATGCAGATTATGAAAGGTTATTTGCTACACAATTAACATTTCACTGATGCACATGCCTTTTTTCAAAACTTACTGCCAGTATTCTTTATTCTTGTCAGCAAATACAAGTCATGAAAATAGAACTGTCTATGAAACTGAATCAAAATGTTCTTACTGAATTACTATTGTTTAAAGCAGTAATAATATGGGGGGGGGAACGATGAAAAGGTCAAAGATTTGGAGGGCAAAGAAAATTTCCTGTTATTCATACAGACAGGCTGTGAAGGCTGTTGAAATTTCTGACAAAATGATTTCCTAAGTGTCAACTATTTAATAGTTCTTACTGTAACATTTCTATAACTGGGGGTTGGGGTGTACAAAAAAGATTTGGATGTTTTTCAGTTATTGCAGCAATCTACTGATTTTATTTTAATGGAAAAAAAAAAAAACATTACCCAAAACTGTAAACAGTTGCTTGAACAACCTAACAGACTCTCCACTAGAATGGTACCATAGATAACAAAATACATTTGGGGAAGCAGTAGCAGATTGCTTTTGAGTACACAACCACAAAAACCTCACAGGGACAACATTAATGTACTGATATATTTATATATGTCCTTAGGTTGTGCTTACCTGTTGCTTTTTGCAGCAGAACCTAAGGTGGAAGGTCTGGGAAGGCACTGTGAAGTATAAATAATTGCACTGTTTGCAATTAATAAAGATTTTAAATTTTAAACGAATCAAAATCAACAGCCTCCAATTTGTGAATTATGATACTGAATCCAACTATTTCCTTCAGTTTAATTACTAAATGCACCACAACACTTTCCTAGGTCATCTATGCAACAACATCATGCAAAATACTGAAATTGTTCACGTCAATACCCTACACTTAAGATCTTAACAGATAACTCCTTAACTATTACTATTAAACTTCATACTGGAACTATGTATCCGGATCTAAATAAGGGTAAGGGAAGTCACTGAGGTACATAAAACAATCAAAAACATTTCAAAACATCCACAATGAGCTGTACTGTTTGTTTTCTGCCCTATAACCTCAACATTTTTGTCCTCATATGAATGGTGCTCCCCACAATGATAGAACATTTAGGAAAAGGTGTTAAGTCCTACATTGCTTAAATTTTGCAAACTGAAAACCACTCTGTCTTAAACATTTCAAGTTTTTCATATCACTATAAAAGATATGCATATTTTACACTGAAAAACAGCATTTTAGGAGCACTGATAATACTATTCAACTTTGTTAATGATCATTTTTCTTTAGCTATTAGCTAAAGCATATCAAAAATACTTACCCATTAAGCTCACTTAAAAAAAAATACAGAACTATGTATTATTCTATGTTAAGAAGCAGTTATGGTTTTCCATGGTATCAGCACTGTATTCCAACATAATAGTCACACAAAATATAGCAATTGCATTATGTGGAACATCGACAAAAAGATACTGTTGCAGTTCATCAATTTGTCATTCTGATGTACTTACAGTGCAATGCTCCTTGAAGGAACACAATCAAGGATGATACACAGCACAGTCCTCCTCACCCCTACAGAGCTAGTTCTATACTGGCTGGATCAAACCTGCACTTCAACAGACAATGGCAAGACAGACTGTATTTGCATGTAGTCTAATATATTAATATGCAAAGAGCCAACAAATATGCAGAGTAAAACAATGGTTTTCAACAAAATATCAACTTCAGCATGAATGTTAAAGATTAATAAAATGATTCAAGTACATAAAAAATTAATTTGATTCAATGACTGGACTTGTGCAATTACAAGACAAAGCTTATCTATACTGCAAAAAGAAAAAAAAAAGCTTGAACATTTTCATACCCAAATGTTTCAATGGCAGATGCAATGTAGCTATACTTTCGCATTCTATTACTTTTCTATCCTGAATTTAAAAAGAAACACACTATTATATAGATATATACATTGAAAGAGTTGCTTTACATGGAAAAACAATGTTTCTTATAAACTCCTCAAATCACTGTCTGAAAACTGTTCAAAATTAGTTATGCTGAAACAGTCTTGGCAGTAAGTGAAGAACAGGAAGGTTAGCTGTTGTAGCAGCAGTACAGGTCTGAAACAGTGCTCATGTATAAAAGGAAATTTCACTGTTAATGCAATGGACGATACTAAAGATCATCGTATACACATGCAGCTTTTTAATCAAATAGAAGGAAAAAAATGAAGATATCAAGATTACTTGTGCTGAAATAGCCAAATACAACAGAAAAGAACCTCCAATCTACCACTATACTCCAACGGGGAAAAACATGCCAGTGTTTAAAAACTCGGTAATTCATGGGGAAAAGCTTATATCGTGTACATGGATCTTAATTCATCACTGCTAAGTAGCTATGCATCCGTTACCCACATATCCAACTTACCGACACAGGAGGTTTCATATCATTTATTGTAAAGCACAAAACAGGCATTGAAAAGTGAAAGTATACATTGAAAAAGTACATTTATATCACAAAGCATCGACCACATAATAGTTGCAAATACATTTGCTGGAATGTGTACATCTACACTAAAGACTGAAACAAACCAATTTTCATTTCTACACAGAAATATTAACCTCCTATCAGTAGTGATAGATATTTTGTACATTTTCAAAATAAAAAAAAGAGGGGGGAAAAAAACACTACTTTAAACCAAAAACAAAATTAAGATCTTCATCAAGTCGTCTGCATCCATATATTTAACAAAGGTTTTTTCCCCCACACAATGAAGCAAATACTGTATTGTCCACTTCTTATTATTGGCCCTGTGCAGAAGAGATACATAAGAGATACACAAAAAGTTAAAGAAAATCCTTTAAATGGAGCTAATTCAGGAGTGAATCCTTTAAGAAAGAAAAACTGGTTAATATAAATGATGGTGGCTTCTTGCATGATTTGCAAATCCCTGGGGGGAAGAAAATTTATTTTTAAAATCAAAGGCATTATAAAAAAATAGCACTCAGATGCCAGAAAGCATTATTAGAAAAACTGAATCCCCGAATACAACACACTATTCTCATGTAGTTATTATACTTTACCAAGTAAAAAGTAAAACATTCCCAAATAGACAAACATGCAGAAAACATGGCTGGATTGGAAAAAAAAAAAACAAAACAAAAAATAAAACCAAAAAAACATTAGCAAATGTATTATACCTGAGGTGCTGGCGGATGCTGCGGCATTCCCTGGGGACTGGTCTGGGCATAGTATGCTGCTTGCTGTCTATAGTATTCAGCCCAGGCTGCACTGTAATCTGGCTGACCACCTGGTGGGGCCCCAGCAGGAGCAGGAACTGCTTGACCTTCAGGAAAACAGAGGACTCATTGCTGCAACTATAATTACAAATCTCATAGTTATCCCCCTCTCTAGTAAAGACACTATTTTGCTTCTTGTAATACTCCTTTCAACCTTTTTAATAATTTTGTGCCACCCATATGACCTACCGCCCCCCTAAACTTTAATACAAAATGATTCAAACTCACATACATACCTTTAAACAAAGGGGAACATTCAGACATAATCTTTGACAAGAAATGTTTTTTGTCTTGTCTTTTTTGGTAACTGAGAAAGGGTCTGACTATTCAGGGATGGCCTGATCCTTGGAGATTTACCTGCTTCGGCCCCGAGTGCTAGGACTGAATGCCTGATTGTGCCACTACACCTAGCCCACTATTCTTTTCTCCATTTGGGTCATGTTATACTACTAGTATTAAACTACAGACACACACACACTCACCCACCCCAGGACACAAAAGACACACTATACTGTGTTCATATCACAGTATAGCTTTACTAAAAATAACCTGGCATCTGAAATAAAGATAAAGGAAAGATGTAAAACTCAGCTTTAATGAGTAATTTTGCTTTGTTTCATTCTGGACAGAGTGATCATTTTGAGTTATCAAATGAGAAATAAAAACTGAATTCTAGGAATATTGAACAGATTTTGTAAACAAGCAAGTTAAGTGCAAATGACAGTTTCTTGACAGGAACACTACAATAGCTAAGAACTGAGGTATTATTCAATATATTTAAAACAAACTGCTCTGCAACTTGCTTTATAAGGGCATAAAATATAAACAAAAAGCATTTGGCTGAACACATTGGCCAAGTTTGTCAACAATGTAGAGTTTTCTAACTTTTTTAATGTTTTAAAATTTCTAAAACTTTTACTTCCTCTAGTTGCCTTCAGAGTCCACCATACTTGTCCTTAGCACTATAATGGTTTGAAAAAAAATGCACTGTATTGCTGTGTATGGGATATGTGTGCTCAGTTACACAGGCCATGTATGTGTGTAGAGTTAGAAATCTGCAAAGTACATGCCTTCCTCAATTACCAGGGCCAATAATCTTTGCACAGTGTTTTTACTCAATGGAGCAGTCTCACTGCTGAGTAATTAGGATTTGAACCCAGGTACTTAAAACTTCTTACCTGTCTACCTTTGTAGGTCCTAGACTGAACCTAAGGTCTCTAAAAAGACTAAGGACATACTTTTAGAAAATACTGTAGTTAAATGTTTTACAGGGAAAAAAGAATTTTCATAACTACCATACAATTAAAAATACTCAATGATTAAATACCTAGAACAGTGACTTTTGTGCCGTGTGTGTGTGTGTGTGTCTGTTTGTCTGTCTGTCTGTCTGTATAATGACTGATAACATAAACTCCAGACCTGACTGTGTTAAGTACGGAAGGATCTGGTCAACACACTCTTAAGAACACAGAATGAAAACAGCTAACAACTGACCTAAAGTCAGGTAAACAAACAATAGGACATAATGGAGCACAGAGGCCAACACTGTCCTAATTACCTAATTCTGTTACCAGGTTTGTACTCAATCAATACACAAATAGATCTGGTGCATTACACAGCAAAAATAAACAATGGAGATAATGCACTTTTGCCGCAACATGCTCAATTTCTTATAAACAAGTAGTGTTATTTCAGCACGGTTTATATTGTGGCCACCGACTATAACGGAATGATCAGTACATTCCCATATATTCTCAAAAATATCCTAGTTGAGAAATTACCTAATCATTATGTAATTTCACAGAATACTGTTTTAAGGTTTCAAGTTTCTAGTGCCAAGGTTCGACTGTTATAACCTGCCTGAGATTAGGAGGTTAAGAAAAGTTATTAGGCCACCTGTTCATCTCAGGAGTATGTCATCACATCACTTCCCCAAACAGTTGTTCAAATAAAAACCTCTTTAGTCTGAAAACAGTTTTGTAGAAAGCTGTATCACCAGCAAGAAATCCACACACAACCACTTTGGTTATGTTAACAATTATGCTCAATCGTTGTTAAATCTTTTTACAGGAAGGAAGGTCACTCATATTCCCTTTCCAATGCACACACAAATAAATGTTTAGCATTAAAGCAATGCACTTCCTGACATTGATTAATTTCCTGCTTATTCTGTAGTAAAATCAGTGATAAACTACTTGGCTGGTCTAACACTAATCTCATCCCATTTAGATGACTACACAAAAGCACAGTAATACAGCCATATATTAATTCCTAGTAAGGAAACTTCAGGTTTTAATTATGTACTTGCTGGCAAATGCATTTCTTTGTCCTATAAGCACACTTGTAACAATTGCTTTTGAGTGTCCTAAATATGCTTAACTTCCCAGCAAGTTTTAGAAAGGCATCCTTCCTGTTTATTATTATTTTTCTCAAGACAGGGCTTCTCTGTCTAACAGTCCCAACTGTCCTGGAACTTGCTTTGTAGACCAGGCAGGCCTCAAACTCAGAGATCTTCCTGCCTTTACCTCCCAAGCACTGGGATTAAAGTCATGTATCACCATGCCCAGCTTGTTTAATATTCTTAATTTCAACATTATAAAAAGATTGATGAGTTATCTAAAGCATTTTTTAAAAAACCAAGCAAATGTTTTATTACCAAAAATCTAACTTTGTAATGTGTACTTATTTCAGCTTAATTAATCAAATAAAAAGATGATACTTAAAATTTGCAGCATACCCATTTTCTTGTAGTACTCTTCCCAAGCCTTTGTATAATCAACCTGTCCAGCTGGAGCTGGATTCTGCTGATCTCCTTTTTAAAAAACAAAACAGGCAAAACAAGATTTAAGTATCTGAAGGCTACTTTGCACTTTTGCTTCTACACCAGTGTAATCAGCACTATCTACCTGGAGCTGTGCAAGTGCTGAGAATACATAATAGTGAGTACAGAAGAGGTGGACATAGAAACTGGGGACAGTAAACAAATGCACATGAAAGAAAAACAGAACATGAGGTTTCTGTCCATTTTTAAGTACAAGAAAGTTTTTTTTTTTTAAGAAAAATCATGAATAGCTTTGAAGCACTAGAACAGAAATAAATGTTAATTAAAAAGCAGTGTGCAGTCATGTGATTTTTCATAGGCATGTATGGTCCTGCATGTTAAAGATACTGATTGTTTAATTTTGCATATGAGCGTTTTGTTTATATGTATATCTGTGCACCATAGGTGCCTGGTGCTTTCAAAGGTGATCCCCTGGAATCAGTTTCAGTGTTGAGCT
Source organism: Rattus rattus (assembly GCF_011064425.1). Lineage (NCBI taxonomy): Eukaryota > Metazoa > Chordata > Mammalia > Rodentia > Muridae > Rattus > Rattus rattus. Next base: position 9,383,741 of record NC_046156.1, read on the forward strand.
ACCTTGGGGTCCTAGTAATCAAATCTGGGTCTTCTGCATGAAAAAGTACAAATGACTGCTAGCCCCAAACATACTGTCTAATTCTGATAGGATTATAATCATGACTTTTAAAGAGGAATGAGTATGCTTAGACTGGTTTCTAAATTCTATCCTTGGGGGGGAAAAAAGGGATGAATTATTGATTGGAGCTCAGAAGACAAAGTATCTTACTGTGTTCGGTACTTAAGGAAGTACCTGAAGAATGTCAGAAGGCACCAGAGCCACCTTGAAGATAATCCCAACCACCCAAAATCTAGGACAATATAATGAAAGTAGTTAAAAAAAAAAAGGGGCAATCTATTCCTTGCAGTAAAACAGCAACGAATACACAATGAATATAGCTAAAAGTTAACAGTTATTTAATAGTTTACTAAGGCAAGGTTTATTATACTAAGGCTGAGGCAAAAGTTCAATGAATATGACAGTGACATTATTCCAGTAAGATGTACCAAAAAACACCAGGTAATTCTTTACAGTACATACCAGGCTGCTAGTCATTCCAAGGTACTTAGGTGGCAGCTGAGTTACACTCTTATTAGAGACATAGAGAAGATCCAACTGCTCTAGCTGGATGAGACTTAAAAGACCTAATGAAACCACTGGGTCAGTTGGTGAATCTAAGCAAGGGCTGTGTGTAACAGTGGTATATCAATGTTGAGCAGTGACTTTAAAGTCCACGATGGTAATTTATTTTGGAATGAGTATACAGGTACATAACAAGGGTAGTATGACCTCATGTCTCCAAGTACATTTTCTGGTAGTTCTTTTTAGAACTAATTGTAACAGACATATACCAGGGTACTGGAGTAAATGGGGCACAAACCAGTTAACAGTCTCACTATTTAGTGCATTATTCTTCCAACTACTATTAAAGTTTGTCTCTATTTCAAAGTGACTCAGTTTGCTTACTCAAAGTCACAAATGAATCTTCAAAACCTTAGGCCTGAGGATCCAATCTAATACCGTGCTGCACAAGGCCCAACAATTCCTGGAACTGAAAGTTTTATTATGACTTCATACATCAATCCAAACACAAGCTTTAGTTTTAAAATAGAAAATAAAATCTTTATTACCGTAGTTACCTTGTCCATTAGTCTGGGTTGTGGTTGGTGCACCAGCAGGAGCTGCAGGCGGGGGCTGTGCCTGCTGCTGGTAATAGTGAGCATAATAGGCAGCCCAAGCTGCCGAGTTTGGATCCGTTCCTGCCTTAGCTAGAATTTAAAAAGAAACAAGTGTTTCAAGGTTAATATGTAAACTCCAGAAATCAATCCTTACCTTTTTGGTGATCCCTGACAAACAGGCTCAAGTTACCAACAGCAAATGGAAACTCTCAAATTTTTTTTAATATGACATCACTTGACTTTACTTCAGAAACTTCAGCCTCGGGTATCAAGTAATTTACTAGTGATTGGTGGAACTGGGATATAAATGGATGGTCTTTGGCTTCCAATCCACTGGTTTGTCTCAGCCCAATCCTGTGTCTCTGCTTTTCTCCCCCCAAACAAGTTTAGATGCAAAGTGCAACAGTTCTGTATAGAAGACAGTGTGGACTAACTTGTACAAGAAGAAACAGGTTAGAGACATGCACTTCATATTTCACCAGTCACAATCTTTAAGTCACTGCTGTAGTTCACTTATCTATAACTGTCAGTACAGTTCAAGTATAGTTTATTATTTGACATCTCCTGAACACATTTTGAGACCATGCCCCATATAACATAGGCTGGTTTACTTTCCTAGTGCTGGGGGGTGGTTACACGTGTGTACTCCCAGCCGGGCCTGTTGTAAATGTCTTTCATGATATGGGCCCCCTAGCTTATCCATCATGTACGACCATGTTTGCTCATGTGTGTACAAATGCATGGAGGTCAGAGATTGATTCTGGATGTTCTCCCAAATCATTTTCACCTTGGCTATAATTTAATATTCCATCTTTAGTTAAGTGTGTATGTGTACCTATGTGTATCTACACATATGGGAGTTACTAAAGAGACCAGAAGCTGTTGGTCCTCTTGGAAAAGAGTTGTAAGCAGTTTCGAGCTGTCTGATATGAGTGATTGGAACTCATTGTCCATCCTCTGCAAGAGCAGTACTAAGCTATCTCTCTGGCACCCTTTCTAATTTTTTGAGCTAGGATTTCTCCCTGAACCCAGAGCTCACTGATCTGGTTATAAGAGCTGACCACAAAACTTTAAGGGTCCTGTTTAGTTAGAAGGCATGTGCTTTTTACACAGCTGGGAGGGACAAACCCAGGTTCTGAGGCTCATCCCCAGCTCTGTCTATGGTTTATCCTTTCTATCAACCCCATCTCTCTCCTTTAGCATGCATCTCCTAACACTCAAGTTCCCGCTGCTGCTGCTGCCGCTGCCCTATTCACAAGTCACCATAATTAGCATCTTCTGCTCTAAGTGCACCTTAACTCAAAAAAAAAAAAAAAAAAAGTTGTTTTTGACTTATAACTAGTAGAATTATTTTTTAACACAGGATTATATTAATCAATTATAACTAATTCACATATTATTCATTTAAGATTTTTACCTCAGAAAGGTAAAAACTCATAAAAGCACAATTAACTAGTTATGAGAATTATAACTGATCCAATTAATTCTGAAGACTAAATTCTTGATAACTACATAAATATCAACCTCATAACAGCATTTTTTTTGAAAATGCAAACAATAAAATACTGTATACTTCTAAGTCAAATTTAAGCAACATATGCTCCTGAGTCAGTACCTTGGACAAACCTGAGCTCAGTTTTCCAGCTAGCTTATGTGTTCCTCAACTGTCAAAGCAATGATGAAAGCCACCATCACTGACCAGACCCCACAGCGCTAACATCAACCCCCACTCATCGCACAGTCCCATGAAACCTGATCGCCCATCTAAAACTGTCCATTTACTCCATTTAATCATGCCACTTCTAAATACTTGTTAGAAGGAAAATATTCACCTTTGAAACCCTTATAAACCTGATGTTTTTTCTACACCCTTACAAGTGCATTCCTGTGTATCCTGGGATGCACATACACTCCTGCTAACGGACACAAACTCATCTTTTACATTCGAAGCCACCACAGTTCAAGTTAGTTCTTTTCTTTTGCTTTCTTAAGGTGTTTTTTTTTTTTGGAGACAGGTTTTTTCTCTGTGCCCCTGGCTATCCTTGAACATGCTCTGTAGACCAGGCTGTCCTTGAATTCAGGTATCTGCCTGCTTCTGCCTCCTTGTGCTGGGACTAAAGGCGTTCACCACTGCCACCCGGCTCAAGTTGTGTCTCAAGTTGTGTCGTAAGTGAGAAGAAGTTGTGGTAATTTGGTGACTGAGCAAGGTCCTAAGAATTTAACATACATTAAAATATGAAGACATCTAACAAGTCAACAAAGCAATTACATTTAAATCAACTGCTTTGCATTTTCAAAAACACACTATGTAGACATCAATCTGTAACTCAGAACATGTTCTTTGAAACTTTCCAACAAATCTTAAACTACAGAAGCTGAGAACAAAAGTCCTATTTCCAAGTTGACTCTTGATCATGGTAGAGTAAATTCCCATATTGGATGTAATGAGAACGCCATGCTGCAGAAAATACATACTATAAGAAAGAAAATAATTTATACTTATCATCCTAGTATTTGAGAACACAGTAGTGTTAGACACATTTTATTTTACAAATAAATAAATATGGACTATTATGAATAAAGTCACAACATACTAAACATCTGTGTTATCTTAGGGGAAGTACCTAAAAGTGCACAAAATAGATAATTGAGGGCTGTGACAAGTAGTATACGATGAAGCTAACACATTAACAGTAGACTATCTTTTACCTGGGTCAGGAGGAGCCTGCTGCTGCCAATGTGGATATGCATTTCCCCATCCCTGGGGAGCATATGGGGCTGGAGGACCACTGTGGGGTGGGGAAAAAAACCACAAATACCCTTTAAAAAAATGCCAGTTTTACTTATTTTATGTATAGATTTTTACCTCTGCATGTATTGCATATGTATACGCAGCTACGTATGCCTAGTGTTGGCATCAAGACATCATAGAACCCGTTAAGAACGATGCAAACCACCATGTGGTGCTGGGAAGTGAACCCAGGTCCCTCTGCTGAACCATCTCTCCAGCCCCCAAACCTAGGGTCTTTAGGAAAAGCCCAGAACCACCCAAATGTAGTACTTACTGAGGAGCTGGGCCAGGTGGTCCTGGATTATAAGGTGCAGGGTTGTATGGCCCCATTGGAGTTCCAGGCCCTGGAGGTCCAGGAGGCCCATGAGGACCTGGAACCCCATGAGGTCCATGGGGTACTGGTGGCCCTAAAGGATTTACTGGGCCCTGTAAAAAAAAGAAAAGAAAAAAAAAGGAAAGAACAAAGCAAACAGTGACAAAAGACACACACATCATACAAAATCCACTTGGAGTGTAATGGCTGAGCAATGCAAAGTCCAATTACTCTTTTCTGTTTCTACTCTTGAGGAACAAACTAACTTTACCTTCTTTATGATGCAAAAATAAAAGTCATACTCTGACGTATAAAGTACAGTGACATCCTCAGCACTAGCAAATTCTCTTCAACTTTTAGTCCCTGTGTTTGTTTTTATGTTTTTTTTCTTAAACACAGGACTGCCTAGTTCTTTTACTTCCTTCTGTCAATCACTGATAATATATTCTGCAAACTGCACATCAAGGGACACTTCACTTAACACGAGGTATTCTCAATCTCAACTGTAATGTCTTGTAAATCCCATTTAGATAAATGTCATCTATCATAATGTTCTAAATAGCATGGAATTTTCCCTTAAAAGCTGATATCACATTATGGCATTTTATATACTGATATCAATACTTTTACTAATCTTTCTCCTTATTTGGAGACAGGGTCTCACTCTGTAGCTTTTGCTGGCCTTGAACTCACCATGTAGACTATGCTGGGCTTAAACTGTCTCTGACTCCCAAGTGATGAAATTAAAAGCATGTTCTACTATACCTGGCACCATTTCCTTTTAGACAAACCACCCTGCAAAAACTTCAGGAACCATTAGATATAAATGCCCTAAAACATGTTTTACAGTTAATAACTAACATTAACATTTAAAACAAAATGCTTACAATTTTTAAAAAATCATTTCATTCTTTCTCAGTACTAGGTCCTAAATTCAGCATATATGCTAGCCAAGTACTCTACACATCCTAGCTACACCCTGAACACTTAGTTTACACGTGCATGCGGGTGCCCAAGGAGAGAAGAGAGCACCAGATCCCCTGGGGCTGGAGTTACAATCTTTTGGGGAACTCAATTTGAGTCCTCCACAAGAGCAGAAGTGGTCTTAACTACTGTAACATCTCTACAGCTCCTCAAAGTACCTTGTTTACTCTCATCTTTCTGCTTTGATAACAACTTTTGGCATTATTTAACTTAGAAAACATCTTCAGTTTGTGGACATTTACAATTGTGCACACTACCAAATTCATGTTACTTCTTTCTTTTAAAAGATTTATTCATTTATTATATATAAGTACACTGTAGCTGTCTTCAGATACACCAGAAGAGGGCATTGGATCTCTTTACAGATGGTTGTGAGCCACCATGCGGTTGCTGGGAATTGAACTCAGGACCTCTGGAAGAGCAGTTGGGTGCTCTTAACTGCTGAGCCATCTCTCCAGCTCCTCATGTTATTTCTTAAACTTCTGTGCTTACTTACAGTATCAAAGGAGAATCATACTAAAGAATGTCTGACTGTTATCAGTAATTTTAAAGTAATTTTATTCCTTGAGAATTTCCTAACATTTTAAAATAACCATCTCGCATTCCTAACTATGTCCAACCCCTCTTGCGTCCTTTTTTTCATATTTAAACAACTCAAATCTGACTTGTGCTGCCTATCCACAGGTTTTTATTAATTTCCCATTGGAACAAAAAAGCCCAGTGAAATACTATGTTAATATGCCTCATCCTAAAACCAAATTGATGTTGAACAGAGGTGGACACACCTTTAATCCAATAGATAGAAGCCAGCCAGAGCTACACAGATAAACCCTGTCTTCTTCAAGAAAACAAAAATAAAAAACCAAGTCAACTCTGTATGTTACACCACCAGAAGAGAGTTCCAAAATTGAATATATACCAAAATCACATGAAACATCCTTGATGTTTGACTTTTTCCACTCTTGAGACAGGGTTTCTCTGTGTAGCCATGGCTGTCCACCTGAATCTGCCTCTCAAGTGCTAGGATTAAAGACCTATACCACTACTGCAGAGCAGATCATCTCTGTTAAAACAGACACTGGGCTCAACTCACTTGCCCTTTATTTCTACGTAAGATGCTTATCTATTTAGTGATGTTGTCTCCATGTGACTTGTAATGCGGTGCTGCTGCATGTGCTACAGCAGTGTCCTCAGCAACTGGTCCTCTATCATCTATGTGAACATGGAGCTCATCAATTGGGTTAGGAGGCCAGGGAGCTCCAACGGTAAGAACCATTTAACTAGTCTAATTTCAAACCTTTGATGACTGACAGTCAGTCCAAAAGCCAAAAAATATAAATTACTTCAGTAAAAGAGGAGATCTACATCTTAACTATTTTGACTGTTAAGGGATAGGTAGTGTGGACATGACAGAATACTGAATTCCTGTAACAAATATTGTCTTATTTATAGACACTTAAATGTAAGGTGGTTCTTCACAGACTTGTAAGTGCGTGCTTAATTAATCATGGTACTTTTTTTTTGGATATCTTTCCTATGTTGCTATATGCATACAGGCTATACTACAAAACCTGTGATTTTGTATTAGAAATTATGTATTTTCCCATGGTATATTTGATTTAGTACTATTTAAAGTTACTAGGAACTATGTTATAAATGAGAAGTCTAAACTTAACTTACCCCAATCTTCTCTTCTATGAGTTGTCGAGCATAGTCTATTTGCTGTGGAGTGCCCCGAATTGTAAATAACTTCATATTGGGATCTGCATTAGGTGGAGGGTTTCTCTGAAGTTCTATTCTTGCACCAGACTGCTGGCTTATGCTTTTTATTGTTTCTCCTCCTAAAACCACAAGACACTAAGTTCTTTAAAGTTCACAGAAAGCAAGAAATACCTTTCCCACCCCAGACAAGGGTTTCTGTGCAGCCCTGGCTGTCCTATAACTCACTCTGCAGACCATGCTGACCTCAAACTCAGAGATCTGCCTGCCTCTGTCTCCTGAGTGCTGGGATTAAAGGTGTCTGACACCATGCCTGGCAGAAATACTATTTAAAAAAAGAAAAAATGCACCTATTTACTTTGCCCACTATGTAGTTTTGCAGCACTCCATTGGACAGTAATGTTAAGACTTTCTGTTTATTCTGTTCTTCCACCTAAACTCACGCAAAGCACACTGAGTCTACTAAAATATGTACACGCCTAATATGGGTAAGAACAGGAAAATGTCTAAATAAACAGCTTTTGTAAGTAACAAAAAGTTAAATACAAAACAAAACAAAAACAAAACTGCCAGCCAAACCCATTTGAATTAGGATCAAGTCTTGTAACTGATAAACTCTTGGTTCCCTTTCCCTATAAGCAGCCAAGACACAATCCCACTTTTAACGTCCTCTAAAGATTATCCTTGTTTTAGGTGTCGCGTAAGGCCCCTTCAGTGTAATGCATTCAAAAAGAAATAAAAATGGTATTGTTTACAACTGTCCTGAAAAAAAAAAAAATCAATGTCAAAACAAAAGTTTAAAATACGTTGCCTTTTCCAATTATCAATCCAGTTTTCCCAGTTGGCACAATGAAATTAAATTCCTGAAGTCCACCAGGAGGTCCCATATTCCAGTTTCCTTGACCTCGACCTCGTCCTCGACCACCAGGTCCAGGTCCACCAGGATTGCCAGCCTGAGAAAGGAGGAAACAGAAGAAACTCTGTACTAAAACCATTTGGCTTATTTCCTCCAACTCTCATATTTTTATTAAGAGATGACTTCAAACATTACTTGTCAAAAAAAAAATTCAACTGAGTAACAACTTCTACTTTTAAAATATATTGGGAGACTAGACAGATGGCTCAATAGTGAAAGGACTTCCCATACAAGCATGACAACCTGGGTTTGATTTCTAGGACCCACATAATAGAGAACCAACTTCAGAAAGTTTTCCTTTGGTTTCCACAGGCACAAATGCCAAGGTACATACACCCATGTAATTTCAGATGCACTGAGGTGAATAAGGCTGAACATTTATGCCATTCTACCTTAAAATGTTTACTTATTTTAACACTGTCAACAGATTCTAAGATAACATGGAGGGGCATTTGTTATTCAGGTATGATAAAAACTTCCAGTGAAAGCAAACCAAAAATGTTAATTTCCCATCAAACCTGAACACTTCGTAGAAGGTCTGTGATAATTTCTGCAGCATGCTGACATCTGTCTGGAGGTCCTGTTATCTGTGCTATTCTATCAGGTGTTGTTCCATCATCTAAAACAAATAACAAAATACCCCAATAAATTGTGACAAACCAATTATGAGTGTCAAATGAAAAGCTATCAATCCTTAGACATTAAATATACCTTAAGCTTACCTGGCTTAAACTGAATTCGAACACCAGCATCATTTTGTATTTTTTTAATCATTTCTCCATTTCTTCCTATTACAATGCCAACAGCAAATCTTGGAATTGGGACCTTAGGAAGTAAAAGTATATTTTAAAAGACATTTCTCAAAAACTCATCTCCATATAGTCATAAAAGTAAACATATTAAATGATCATAAAAACAAGATAAGAAGACTCCAAGGAAGAAATCAAGAAAAGGGACATGATGTTAAGACAAGACCATTTAACTCAAACAGGAAGAACTCCACTGCACTCATGGATTAGGACACACCCACTCCAGACTCCTTACTTACATCTATCCCTTCATTTCCTCCTATTCTGGAGCCATACTCATTCCGCACTTCTCTGAAACCACCTTGATCGCGAATTAATTCTAATACCATTTCCTTGGCTTGCTATAATAGAAAGTTATCCAATTCAGAAAGGTATTTGTCAAAACATTTTAATGCTTACTTTGTCCACCCCCTCAGCCTTTATACATAAATGACAAAGTGAGTGAAGCTTACCTGAACTTTGTATGGGTCACCCGTAATCCTAAGAGGTTTATCAGCACCAGTGTTTTGAGGCCCATCTTGAATCATAACCATTTTAACACCAGCCCTTTCCTATTAAAGTAACGAAAATAATACAAGTTAGTTTAAAAAAAAAAATGGCTTCAAAACACTTACTACTCTTTACAATATAGTAATACCTGAAGTTGTTTGATAGTCTCTCCTCCCTTTCCAATAACTAGTCCTGCTTTGCTGGCTGGAATCATGATTTCCTGAACTGCATTGCCAGGTCCATCACCATGATGAAAGCCAGGGGCTGGTCTTCCCTTTTCAACGATCTGGTCCAATAATCTTTTTGCTGATCTGTTAACAAATTAATCTTGAAATAAAAACATGTAGCATAACCAACCAACCTTACCCCAAAATATAACAGAGTAAAGCAGTTTTATCTTAGTCATGTATCAAGTATATTCTAAATGGGTCATATGGCAGTCAAATTTGGACGCATTTCACTGTCAGAGGCAACAAGAAGCCAAACCAAAGGAATGTAAAAGGGGCAGTATTTATCAAGTACTTATAAACCAAATAAATACAGTAATTTAAAGATACTCCATCTACCATTGTCCAATACTAACTGGCTAGTGCAGTACCAGCTGGTGCCCTTGGAAAGAACTGTCGATGCAACTGTTAGAAGCAAAGCTTGATGGGCATTTAGGTTAAAAAATGCAAGCAGATGTAGGAAGTACAAACCTTTTAAAGCACCATGTTAAAAATTAGAACACAAGGTTTATACTTTTATGATATGTAATGTCCAAACCTGTCTATATGCTCTTAAGAAATTACTCCTAAATATTAGGCATAAAATAAAAGGTCAGTTTAGTTAGGAATGGTCTTCAGCAAATGAACGTAAAACATCTGAATACTAGACAAAAGAATACAAGGGAAGGTGTTACATTTCAGTGTAGGATGATACAATCATCTCTTAGTTTCTAAGTTTTCAGTAGATAAGCTTAAGGTGGTTTTAGTGACTTGAAACCTTGAGCCCAATAAAATACTTTCTCTAAGTAGCCTTCTTTGGTCATGGTGTTTTGCCACAGCAATAGAAGTAACTTAAGACAGTGAGTGGTGGTGGGCAATGGTGGTGCATGTCTTTGGGAGACAGAGACAGACCCTGGCCTACAAAGTGAGTGAGTTCCACGACAGCCAGCCATGGATACACAATGAAACTGTCTGGAGAGGATAGGGGATGGGAGTGGGAATAAGACAGTAGTAAAATTGGGTAGTTTTATCCAACTACCTTAAGAGTTGAGTGGAAGAGAAAAACAGGAATATGAAAAACTTCTGTCTACATAGGTTATAAGTTTTAGGTGATGTCACTGACATATTTGTGTGCAAGGCAATTCAGATTTTAATAAATTTCTGAGTCTGTGCCCACATTCATGGTAGGTATGTAAGCCAAATTACAACCACCACTGCCATTTTTGTGTGTGATAGGTACTTTGAGGTAGGGTCTCTCAATGACTTTGAACCCATTAGATAGCATGAGCTGTCTGGCTACCAAGTCCCCAAAATCTACCCGTTTCCAACTCCTGAGCCATGATAAGATTACAAACTCATATTACCATGCCAAATTTTTTAGTTTTTGGATTAAATTTTGAAAGGCAAGCACCTGAATGCCTGAGTTATCTCCTTAGTCCCTGATTTTAACAATTTTCCCTGTCAAATGAACAACCCTATTTAAGAAAGGCACAATGTATTAACTTTTAAAGTGAAAATGTCAAGGCAACAAGCAAAAGACAATGGCACAGATGTTAGGGAAACAAAGTTTACAATCTTAACGTCTTATTGTAAGTAGACTTAACATTTTCAAACTTACTGAACAGATTCAGGTGTTCCCGTTAGCATACAAGACCTTTCTGGAAGGCCACCACTATCTACAATTAAATAAAAAAAGTTTAGGTGAAAACAAAAAACCCAAAAAGATTAAAAATACCAGATCTTTTGAAACTTAAACACTCAAATTTCCTAGCCCCCACCCCCAAAACATCCCAGAAGGGCCTGACAAAATAACAAGAAATTCCCATTAAAAAAAAAAAATGTTACCAGGAGCTATCTGTATTTTGCATCCAGATTCCTGCTGTATGCGTGAGATCTGTTCACCTCCTCTGCCAATTACTAGTTAAGGGAGAGAAAGGAGAGAAGTTATTATTTACTCTAAATTTTGAAAGTATGGCTTGTCTTAAAAACTCAAAAATTAATGTTACTTACTAAATCCAACCATTCCATCTGGAACTTTGTATTCTTCTGTCATTACAGATCTGCTAAGAAAAAACAGAAACTAACAATTTCTTCATAGAAACATAATGAGTATATACATAAAAATTAATCAAATAAATCCAATCTTAATGTCTCCCCATTAGCCCAAACTTAGCTTCTTAAATGAGGCAGCATGTGTGAGCAAGCAAGACAGTGAACTGAGCAAAGGCCCCAGACATTTATTTTTGGTTGTGAGCCTAGCCTTTAACGGCTGAGCCATCTCTCCAGCCCGACATTTATTTTACCTTCTAAAATGTGTCAATTTCAACCTATTTCTCTAAATTACCAATTTCTCATTTAAAAGAAAATGATGTTTCTATACCATTTTCCCAATAGGATAGAAGTAAAGCACACATACAAAACTGTCTGCAGACATTTTCACTATAAACTAACTTGGTTGGTTATATATACAATTAAACCAAGACTTGCATAGTTTTAAAAGCTTTGACTATACCTTTGTTGCTGATGCATTGGAGGTAACTGTGCTCCAAAAGCTGTAAAAAAATTTAAACAAAAAACTCTTATGCTCATGTTTACTTATTTAAGACAAACATACCATATACTCTAAACTCTTTCCTTGATGTATACATTGGTTAAAAAAGCAAACAAACAAACAAAACAAAAACAACAACAACAACAACAAAAAAAACCCCCCAGGACTACTCATATTTGAATCATCACCGATAGCAGCAAGAAAGTCAGGAAAGGGATGCACAAATTAAGACTAGAGTAGTTAACTTATATTCAGTTCATCGATCAATTTTATGCATACATGGCCCCTTAATGATCATAAGAGAATCATTATTTTAAAAAGAAAAGGCTATACATACATCTGTACGGAAATTCCAGCTAGACATTAATACCAACCCTGTTGGATATGCCAAAGCACACACATCCTTAGTCCCAGCATGGGAGGAAACAAGCAATCTGTTGTAGAATATTTTGATCACACTGTGAACCCCAAGATCGTGTTATTTACTGGGGGAAAAATGGTTTATAGTTGTGGTGTGGCTTAGCCCTTAGCACACACCTTTAATCCCAAACAACGACGATGAAGTAAATCTGTAGAAGCACTCATGTTTGAAAGTGTTTAATTGAATGCCAGACAAAGTGATCAATCAGAAAGAGTCAACAGAATTAGATTGTATTATGTTCAACTCTCAGGAGACTAGAGGGAAGGACTTGAGAACAGCCCTGGGGGGCGGGGGGGGTGTGGTCTTATTGGGACAGTTGTAGAGGTAGATTCAGATTGCAGAGAGGGAGTAAACTAGACACAGATCATAAAAAACCAGAATGAACCAGAAAACAAGGTTAGTTTGAGCAATTCAGTCGGAGGTTGAGAGAGAAGCTAGACTGAATCAGATTGGAGAGGAGCTTTGAGCCAGAACAGCTGAGCTGATCTAGCCAGCCAGAGCTCAGAAAGAACTAGAAGGTTTGAGGCAATAAGTCTCAGAAATTACATCAGGCGAAGAATAAATAAAAAATACTTTTATACAGGTAGAAGATCTCTGTGAAGTCAAGGCCAGTCAGAGTTACATAGTTGAGACCTTGACTCAAAAGCAAATTCCCCAAACCCAAACAGAACAGCACATCTACAGAAGTAGAAACAACAGTCTGGAGAGAAGGCTCAGATGAGATATAATTTGAAAAGAAACAGCAAAACCTCAGCTTGAAGTACTTACAATCATTCTGGGGAGGTACTTTCTTAGCATCTGGTTGATCTGCAAAAATTAAGTGTCTTTTACTTTTTGTCAATTAAAAACAAAGCTCCCCCGCCACCAAGCAAGAATAGTAATGTTTATTAAAAACAGCTGATATGATTTACCACTTGAATCAAAACTGCCAGAATTCAACCTAGACTTAACATCTAAAAAAAATAAAAACCCCTAAACTCAAAAATCTAAACAAACAAAAAAACAACAAAAAAACCAACCCACAAAACTTAAATTCTTTCATTCTCTTGTGTTTAAACAACGCACAGACACTTTGGATAGTTTAGAATAATACAGCACACACTACTTAGCTCCAATGCTGGCGAATACCTTATGCTAATGGTTAATGATGCTTCTTCCACTGTAGGAACTGACAATTAGGGAGAACTACATAAAAATCAGACATATCAAAAGGTGAGTGTATCTGACAGTGCATAAAGCTATACCAAAAAAGAAAGCTCACATTACAAGACAATTTCAATCTAAACTGTTCTCTAAATTATTCTCAAAAGAAGCATTTCACTACAAAAACCAAAACTTCAAAGCAACCACATGATTGCCTTTCTCAGATAAACAAAATGCATACAACATTAGAGAATAGACAGCCTATAGCTCAAAACACTTTTTATTCTCCCAACTTCAAGGCTTTTGTACAGCAAAAATTCAGACACATAAACCAAGAGAGACCATGGTGTCCATTTAAGAATCCACTGGTTTATTTCACATTTACATACTAAACACAGGTAATAAATAAAAATTCCTGCCTTTAAAAGGAGAGGGCATTCCCTCCCAGTGTGTGGTACTGCTCGGATTTGTCCAAGAGCCATCTACACATAAAATAAAAAGAGTACATTACACACAACATCTGAAGCATCATTAGCTCATTTTTTTTCTTGCATTTTAAAAACCTCACTTGCAAATATAAACATACTTAAACAAAAGGAAACCAAGTATTACCAGAAAGGGCCACAAATACAGTTCTATATGCTGTCAGAATCTTTTATAAAAGGGCAAAGACTATCAAAATTTATACATAGATCAGAACTAAAACAAAAAAGTACACACTTCTAAGTACAGAAGTGTCAAAGTTTTTTTTAAAAGAGAAAGCACTATGAATCCACTGTTTTTAATCCATGCTTAAAGTTAGAAATGAAACACACAACAAAGCACTAAACAATATAAAAACGGGATGCCTGCAACAAACAGACCTTAAACTTTAAAGGGAATTTCAAAGTAAATTAATGAAAGGAAATATCAAGACTCATCCAATAAATGAGAAAACCTAGTAAAACGTTTCCCAAATAACTTATAATTTTATTTTGTTTCTAGCATTAACAGTCTGTGCAAACTCAAAGTAAGCATAATCCTAAAAACAGGACAAAAAAAGAACTGTTTTCTATTACGATAATACTTTCTGATACTCAACTTATACCCACCTTTTCTAGGTCTGTCTTTTTCAAAACCCTATCCTCCTGAGACCAATATATATATAGTAGGATTTTGATAAATCATCTCAGTAAACAATACTGAAAATCTTATCAAATGAATACTGTGGAAGATAATTATTCTTGCTGGCTATAACTTACCTCCATCTTCTAAGGGTCTCTTTTGTCCCCCATAACCATAGTCATTTGAATTCAATGATGTACCAGCATCACCCCCAATTTTTGCTGCAATCTTAAAAAAAAAAAATCAGAATACTTATCAGGATACTAATACTTTATGTACTATTCAACACTAAATTTCCTACAACAAAAGATATACTATTCTTTTAAAAAACATTAGATTCACTTATTAAGAATAATTAAACTATCATTACTATTTCAGGGGAGCTAACAAACAGTAATGCTCTAGGATTAAACTTATGATACATCCCCATTAAAAACACACACCTGGAAACAAAATCCTTTCCACCCTTTGATTTCAGATCGTAGCATTTATAAACTAACGCTATCTTAGGGAGTTAAGAGCACTGTCTGGGACTACGAGGTACTGATATTACAAGGGAAGTGTTAAGTACCAGAGATTTACTTGAAAACCAAGGAATAGCCCTAAGAAGAAAGTATACTCTTCATACTCTATTCATGCAAGAGATCTACAAGTATCCAAAAGAAAAAGTTGGTACTTGGTTCATTCAAAAGAGCAAGCAAAACTTTCAACTCCACCCTCACTGGGGGTGGGGTAGATGGAAACAAAGTCTTATTCTGCAGCCTAGGTTAGGTTAATACTAATTTCTCATATGCAAGAATTATGAATCCAATAATATTTCTATTAAACACACATTAAGTTTGGATAATGTCTTTGATTTTTCTTTCTTCTTTTTTCCCCCGGAGCTGGGGACCGAAAGCGCTAGGCAAGCCCTCTACCACTGAGCTAAATCCCCAACCCCATGTCTTTGATTTTAATCCACAGAAATAATTCAAGTTTTCCACTTGATTTTTGCTCTACTGTATTTCTGTGCTTTCTTACTTCAAACAAAATCAAACCAAATCAGCATTTACCACCTTCTCCATTGACCCATCCTTACTAATTTTGGAGTTAAAGATAATTTTCAGAAGATAATGACCCAAAAATGTACATTTTTTACACTTCAGCCCACACTTTCCTTAGTAGTTTAAGGGTGGGGGTGCAAATCTACTTCTAGGACTTCCTAGGCAGAGTCCATAGCAACATTCAAAATTTTCTTTCTTTTTTTAAAAAAGATTTATTTATTTATTATATATGAGTACACTGTCACTGTCTTCAGACACACCAGAAGAGGGCATCAGATCCCATTACAGATGGTTGTGACCCACCATGTGGTTGCTGGGAATTGAACTCAGGACCTCTGGAGGCACAGTCAGCGCTCTTAACCATTGAGCCATCTCTCCAGCCCCCCAAAATTTTCTTTTGGAAAGTTTAACAATGTGTTTATTCATCCTCACAGACACAGTTGCACTGAACTTATAGTGTGTCCGGCAGTATACTCCAGCTGTCCAAGCCCCAACATATATACAGCAAAAGATTGCGTTGTCTGGCCTCAGTGGGAGAAGATCCAACTAATCCTTGAGAGACTTGAGGCCCCAGGGAAGGGGGATGGGGGAGTGAGGAGAGGGAATGGGGTGAGGAACTGGGGACAGGAATGTAAATAAATAATTAAAAAAGAAAGGTGTGCCTGGACCAGTGCAGGCAGGCCTGTAATTCCAGCACTCAGGAGGGCAAGGCAGAAGGGCTTAAAAACAAAATCTCAGCTGGGCATGAATGGCACACAGCCTTAATCATAAAGGCAGAAGCAGGCTTAGTCTGCAGGGAGTTCCAGGACAGCCAGAACTAAATAGTGAAACCTTAGTCCCTTTACACATAAAGCATAAGCTTATTCAATTTAATATACATGGTGTGCCTTATACAGGGCAAGGTCCTGATGGAATCACTACATACCCAGAATGTCCAGAGGTGTAACAAACACTATTATCTACAACAAACACTTGTATGATCACAGTCAACGCTTGCTAACAACGGAATCTATCTCAAGTTTTCTCACATCCCACCCTTTCCCTCCTCCTCCGCTATCTAGGCTTAGTTGACTTGGCTCTTAGAGTTGTCATTGTTCAGGTTTGTAGAGCAAGCAGCAGCTTCTTGTATGCTGGCTGACACTCACTCCTCATTCCACTACCATGAATGTCACCCACCATTCAGTGAGGCCTCCTTTTCCAGCATTCTGTGAGTGCCTACCTCATGGTACAAATATCTATATATAATTGTCGTGTTTTGTTTTACTAATCAAGGCATTTCCTACCTGTTCACTGTTATTTCTTTTACCTCACAAGAATACAAATTACACTTAAAGATCTTTCACGACTGATTGGGTGGAGCACACCTACTAATAAGCACCAGAGACAACTCAGCAGTAAGCCTTATAGCTCAGGCCTGTGTGGGCTCTAGGTAAACAAACTTTCCTCAGATGCCCAGGTAGACACACTTGTCCATGAGCCTGTCCATTTACATCCGGCCAAAGGGTCCTTCCTCCATGGTAGGAGAACCAACTCTCACAAGTTGTCCTCTGATTTCTATATACACGTGTTGTTCACTGAATTCCTCTTCTGAGATAAATAAAAATCTATGCACCAGATAGTTAAGTGTGCTTGCTATATCAGGGTAGATTTGATAAACCTTGACTGATTCGGTCCTGACCGGGGGACTAGGAAATAAGTTTGTATTATAGTCAAAACTGGCTTTAAAAACCTGTTAGTTCAACACTAGTACAAAATGTCTAACTACTACAAGACTGCCATCAAGGTTTATTTTAGCTTACAAACAAATCCGGAGCCGTACTTTTTTGAGACAGGTCTCTCTCTTGGTCTTCCCGACTGGCCTCAAACTCAAGAGATCTCCCAGGCTCTCGAGTGCTGGGACTAAAGTTGAGCACCACCACGCCCGGCAGGACAACATTTTATACACACATTTTTAAGCTACAAAGAAGTCAAGGGGCTACCCTAAAGACGTTAAAAGTTCAGATTCGGGGGGGGGGAGATTAAAACACAAGCGCTTTTATTTCCCCAACCCTTTTCAGGTGGGAAAACGGTGCCTTCGGGGCAACAGTGCGTCCCTACGTAACACAAAGAGGTCGTAGGTTTCCGATATGGGAGAGGCAGATTCAAACTGAAAGCTTGGTAAGAATGGGCCTGAGGCCATTTTGAGAGGGTAGTGGAAAGGATTGGTGGAATGTCATACAAATCCCGCCCCGAGGAAGGACGCTCGGGAAAAGTCTCCCTCGTAAACGGGAAGGTGAACGTTAGTCTAATTACAGCGAGGGTGTAGAGCTCGGCGGGGCGGGAAGCGGTGAAAACCGCTAACGGGACAACCCTTCTATGCCCCAGTCGTGACCCAAGCTCCCAGAACCTTCCACGCTCCCGTGTCAAACGGAAACTGACCGGAGGGAAACGGGGCTAAGTGCACTCCGTGGAGAGGCCGCCGTGCGGAAGTGAGGGAGGCCCTGTGGCCACGCTTGGGGAGAGCGCGTGGGGGGGGGGGCTTCAGACCACCACAACCGGCTCGGCCGAGAGCAGCTGGGAACCCCCGTGAGAAAACGCCATCTCCTCAGGCCGCAGTCCGGAGGGCGAGCAGGGCCAGACCTACCCCGCCAGTGGCTCTATGGAAGCCGCCGCGCGGTCCACGCTCACCTGCCGCGCTCTCTGCAGGGCATCTTTGAAAGCATCATTAACTCCTCCTCCGCCGCCGCCGCCAGCTGAGCCAGAAGACGGCGGAGGCACTGTTGAGTAGTCGGCCATACCCACGCTACAGAAGACGCCGCTGTTTCCTCGCGGAGGTTCCCCTCTCGGCTAACTGCTAAGAAAGAAATAAGATGGCGGCCGTCGAGGCTGTATCACATTCTTGCACGACCATCGTGCCGTAAAGGGGCGGAGACTAGGAGACGGAAATCCCGCGATGTTTCAGAGCCGACGCGTGGTTGGCCGCGGGGAGCGGGTGCTGAGAAGGGACGCCCAGCGAAAAACATCGCGAGACTTGACTAGGATCCTACGAGAGTAGGGTTTATCTGGGCGCCTCCTCTCAGCGCGCTTGCGGGCTATTGTTCCCTCACTTCGGCGGGTGAGCCGGCCGCCTCGCTCAGAGACGTTTGCCACCCGCGGTTGTAGAACACTAAAGGCTGTCGCGGAGTAGGGAGCTAGTGTCCTTCCCTGTTTCCGTAGGGAGGGGCTTGACGTCGTCGGGCGTGGACGTCACGCAACAGTGTCCCGCGAGCGCGAGGCCGCAGAGCCCGAGGGCCTCGCGGGGCGTCCGCGGCGAGGCTGCGGAACCGTCTGCCGCCGGGCGGGAGCCCAGCATGCTGCGGGGCGCTGAGCTGCCGCCGCCTGTGACCTCCAGCCCGGCCCGTCACAAGCGGGGATGAACTCAGACCACCGGGCCCTTAGTTCTCGAGCTGATTACCTACCGAATCTATATGTAAAATAATGTGGGCGAGCGGATGGTGAAAATATGACCTCCCTTTGTCCTTTAAAAACGTGAGTGTTGCAAATTCAGTCTTTAGACACCTAGCGTTGTGTGCCTTTGGCCAATCCTACCGAGTGCCCCTTAGAGTCAACATGTGTTCTTGACACAAACTGGCTTGACTTCGTTTTGTCCACCCCACCCCCTACGCCCCTGCGGGTAATCAGATAATTGTGATGTTCTGAACTCTGATTTCTGGACTAGATGGTTTTGGAGGCAGTTTCTAATATTTGCATATACCAATAGCCACATTTCTACAGATCATTCCTGAGCGTGTCTTAGCCATGCTAGCCTAATGTTAGGAATTACTATGGTGAATGAGGGTTCTTGGGTATTCTGTTTATACTTAGGTACGCTACAATGACCCCTGCCCCTAGTTTAGCTAAGAAAGAAAGAAAAGTAAAATGGACTGTCTAACGTATGACATTTCCCCCCCTCTGAATTAGTCTAAGAAGTATTTTTTTTTTTTAATCACCAATCTTAGAATGAGAAATATTTGCCTCTGGCTTTCTGATAGCTAATGTGTCCACTTGTTCGAGACCCACTATCGGTTACCAAGTCAGGTGCTTGCAGATACAAACAGCA
Source organism: Rattus rattus (assembly GCF_011064425.1). Lineage (NCBI taxonomy): Eukaryota > Metazoa > Chordata > Mammalia > Rodentia > Muridae > Rattus > Rattus rattus. The sequence goes on from NC_046156.1 coordinate 9,403,468, forward strand.
TGATTTTCTTAAAACCAGCTGTCTTAGCCATTTTATGGCTCTGCTTGTCCTTTTTAACCAGTTCACAGGTATCTAAGAATGTTCGTGGATTTAGAAGAGCAGTAAAGGTATTGAGCTACAGATTTAATCAGCAATACATAGGAAAACTAGCTAATGAGAACACTTCAGTCGTATTTTGAGAAAGTTTGCCCAGCAAAGAGCATGTACTCATCAGTAGTTGATGTTTTTATTTCATTAATTAGATTTGTATACTAATTAGATGTTCTGATTGAAATAATTTACAGTTTTATTTACTCCTCTAACCATATTACCATCGTTTAGTTTTTTTTTTTTTTCTAAATATTGAAAGGATCTTCCTTTCTACTTTTTTACAAAACTGTATATACTCCTGGAAAGATGGGTATTCTAGAATGGAGTACATGGGAATCTGCGTAGACCAAGGTTTTTCATCCTCAATGCTATTGAAGTCTTGGACTAGATGATTCTTGGCTGTATGCTTTGTGGGGTGCAATACTTTGCAGCATCTTTGGTTGCTACGTGCCCTCAGTGCCAATCCCATCTCTCCTCAGCACCACCAGTTGTGATAACTGAAAATATCTTCAGGTATTGAGCTCACACCTTGAGCTCTTCCTTTATCCCTGAACCTGCCTTTTCTTTGGCCATCAGGAAGACCTTATGACTCTGTTGCCAATGTATGTTCTAAGATCCAATTTTTTCCCCCATCTTTATTAAAGTGGGTATTTCTTAGTTACATTTCAAATGTTATTCCCTTTCCCAGTTTCCATGCCAACATAGCCCTAACCCCTCCCCATCCCATTCTATATGGGTGTTCCCCTCCCCATCCTCCCCCCATTACCGCCCTCCCCACAAGAATCTGTTCACTGGGGGTCCAGCCTTGGCAGGACCAAGGGCTTCCCCTTCCACTGGTGCCCTTACTAGGCTATTTATTGTTAGCTATGCAGTTGGAGCCCAGGGTCAGTCCATGTATAGTCTTTGGGTAGTGGCTTAGTCCCTGGAAGATCCAATATTTTTAACCCTGTTGCTTCCAGCCCTGGCCCAAGTTACCATCACTGTAGTCCCAGACCAGAGCACTTTAGTTTTGCTCCTCTTTGTTTATGCTTCACTTAAAAAAAAAAAAAGAATTTGTAGAGATAGATGGTGAGATGGCTCAGCAGCTAAGAGCACTGGTGCTCTTCCAGAGGACAAGGGTTTAGTTCCTACCACCCACAAGAACACTAGAACATGTAAAATAAAATAATCTTTCAAAAGTTAAAAAAGTTGGTCAGGTGATGGTGGTTTGTGCCCTTTAATCCCTGTACTTGGGATGCAGAGGTGGGTGGATCTCTGAGGTCCTTCTACAGACGGAGTTCCAGGACAGTCAGGGCTACACAGAAACCTGTCTGGGGCTGGAGAGATGGCTCAGCGGTTGAGTACTGACTGCTCTTGCAGAAGTCCTGAGTTCAGATCCCAGCAACAACATGGTGGCTCACAAGCATCTGTAATGGGATTCAATTCTCTCTTCTGGTGTGTCTGAAGACAACTACAGTGTACTTATATATAATAAATCTTGAAAAAAGAAAAAAAACAGGGTTTTATTGCTGTGAACAGACACCATGATCAATGTAAGTTTATATTATAAAGGACAACATTAATTGGGGCTGGCTTACAGGTTCAGAGGTTCAGTCCATTATCATCAGGGCAGGAGCACAGCAGCATCCAGGCAGGTATGGTGCAGAAGGAGCTGAGTTCTACATCTTCTCCAGAAGGAAGCCAGGAACAGACTGACATCCTCAGGCAGCTAGGAGGAGGGTCTCCAAGCCCACTCCACAGTGACACACTTCCTCCAACGAGGCCACACCTTCTAATAGGGCCACTCCCTGGGTCAAGCATATGCAAACCATCACAGAAACCCTGTCTGAAAAAAGATTAAGAAAGTTTGTATAGAACTATATATAAGGATTGGAAAGTAACATACTCAATGTAGAGGGATATTGTATTAGGGCTCTTTAGAGTCACAGGACTTACAGTGTATACTAAGGGAATTTGTTGTGATGACTTACTAGTCTGCAATCTAACTCCCCAACAATGGGCAGCTGTGAATGGAAGTCCAAGAATCTGCCCAGCCCCAAGAAGATGTAGGCTAGTTTCAGCTGGTTTACTGCAGAAGTGGATTCCAACAGATGAGCTGGCAAGAAAAGCAAGCAGGTGAAGAAGAGTGGATCTTCTTTCTTCCAATGTCCTTATATAGGTCTCCAGCAGAAGGTGTGACCCAAATTAAAGATGTGTACCAACACAACTGGATCTGGGACTTGTTTTGTCCCAGGTTGACTTTGAACTCCGAGATCTCCTTGCCTTAGTCTCCTGGGATTAAAGGTTTGTACTACCTTGCCTGGGCCTAAGCTTTTCATAGCCACTATGCCTCAAGATCTCCATGCCAAGATCTAGGTCAGAAACTTGTCTTCCAGCCTCAAGATCTGGATCACAGGCGAACCCTCCAATTCTGGACTGTAGTTCATTCCAGATATAGTCAAGTTGACAACCAGGAATAGCCATCACAAATATCATCCAAGGACCATACCCTTACCTACCTTTTTATAGCTCAAGTGTATCTTCTTTCTGACTGTATTACAGTCTTACCTTTTCATGATTTCTTTGAAACAGGTTCACCTGTACATTTCCAATTACACTTTATACCCTTTTCCCTAGAAAAGCTTCATGTAATCATGTTTCTTTCTCTTCCTCCACTACAGCAATTTGTGTCCACTTTGCTATCCAAGGTTTCCCTACCTCTGTATTCTTGCTCTTTCCTCTACTTGGAAGCCCTTGGCATGCATGATTTGACTGCCTCATTCAGGCCTCACCTTAGCTGCTATGAAGACCACTGTGATGACTCAGTGTGCCATTGGCAACCACTAACTTATTACCATGCTCAGTAGCATTTATCCGTGTCCTGTGTTTGTTTTCTTAGTTCCCTTAAATTAGAGTGTGAACTGGAGAGCAATGACTTTGTCCCATCATCATCAGTTCCTAACACTGTGTTGACAGTCTAGTTATCGAGTAAATAAATGTTGAAAAACCCAAACTACATTTTAGGGTTTTTTTTTTTTTTGGTTTTTTTGTTTGTTTGTTTGTTTGTTTTTGATCTTGAGCTATCCGTGTCTCAGATTTCTCATCTACATGGTGTTCATACCTGCCTTGCCATTCTCAGAAGAGGCATTTCTGAACTCTTCAGGAATCACACAGTGCTGTGCAAATGGGAGTTAGTATCCCTAAAATATGTTAATTCATCTGGTATTCTCATGATCAGGAATGATAGTCTATGGGTTGTAGTACAGCATAAATCAAATGGTCAAATAGTCTTGGTAAAACTCAGGATCATTACAGATGGCTCATCAGGTAAGGGCTCTTGATGCATTGGTCTGAGGATTTAGCTTCAAATTCCCAGAATCCAGATAGAGAGTTGGGCATAGTCACTTAGGCCCCTAATGTTGTGTCTGGTGGGTGGCAGAGACAAGCTCACTAGGGCTTGCTGGCTACTCAGTCTAGCTGTAGATTGAGTGCCTGTCTCAAGAGAGTAAGGTCTTCTGCCTCTGCTTATGTGCATTTATACACATGTGCACGTCATTACATTTTTAATAAAAAAGTTAACATAAATAGAACTTTGGAACAGGATAGAGAACAGCATTTTAAGTACTCTCTGAGACTGGAGGTAGCCCAGCATACATGCAGAGAAGGTAATTTGGTTTTTTTTCCTCCGTGTTTGAGATAGGGTCTTTCTGTGGTAGCCCTGGCTTTTCCTAGAATTCAATATGTAGACCAGGCTAGCCTGAACTCAGAGGAATCCATTCTATGAAAGCTGTTTTCCTTGCCCCATTAACTCTGACTCACCAAACCATTTTTGAGGTGAAGCTACTTAATTCATGATTCACTATTTGCTTAAATAAAAAAGTGCCAAAGTGCATTTCCCCCAGCCATGTTATAAATCAAAACCAGGGCCTCCTATACAAGCAAGTAGTCTTATCATTGAGCTGTATCCTGATAACAAAAATTTATAGTCTACCAGAACTATTGTCTGTAATTCAAGGTAGAACTGTATTTCTTGCAAAAATATTTTAATACAATCATAGTACAATTATAAAGTCACATTTCTAATGTTTAAAATATTAATAAAACCTATCTTTGACATTTTCACACATGTATTTTGATCACATTTGCTTGGTGTTTAACATATTTATTCAACTTCTAGTATTCAAGCATTGGTTCTTAAAAATGAGTTCTAGCTGTATTGCTAAGGAGGCAGAATATAAATAAATCTTTGCTTATCTGAACTTTATAAGAAAATATCTTTTAAAATGCTATAAATTTGAGTCCTAAAATGAACAGTTAAGTAGTTTGACAGGATTTTGAAATGGTCATAAAACTGTAACTTTAAAAAAGGCCTATTTTTCCAGAGGTTCATGTCTTACGATTTAGGTACCTGTGGTTTCACATATTCAATGTGTAGAACTCAAACCGTCTTGTATTTGTAATCAGGACCTCTACTTTCCCTTCATAACATTTCTGCCTGGAAAAAGATCATTTGAAAGCTGGAGATCTTTACCAGAGAAATCCTTAAATAAAGATCGGTGGATATGAGATTTAAGACTCACTTGAGATAACAGTTTTGTATTTAGCAGAATTTTTGTTTTTTACAGTATTTTTCAATCCCATAAAAGAGCTGGATGCTGGAGTCTGGGCGTGCCTAGTAAACAATAAAAATGCCACCCTTGCAAAGATACTTACCCTTGAACTCATGAGCTACCCTGTCCATCCTGCATTTCCTTTCATCCAGTTATTTTCAGTAGTCTAGTAGTCCAGGTCTGCAGTTCATTAGAAAATGGGTGGGAAGACTGTGGCAGGAAAAGCCTAGTGAGCAGATAGGTCTTTCATCTAGCAAGCATTAACTCCTAGCCTGCGTTACAGTACTTAGAGAATTCAAGAATGCTCATGGGGTCGTCTCCATGCTTAGGACAGATAACACTGAGTGCACTGTCTAGTGCTAGCCCCAGCTCTGCATGCTAAAGCTCTAGCTCTTCGTTTACTCTCATTCTCTACAGAGTATGAAGTCCTAGGGCACTGTTTGTGTTGTTGTCAGTAGACGTTCATTAACAGAACCACAGCATACATGTAATAAACTAGACTTTCCCTTCAAACGTCTAATTCTTAAGTTCTCTTGATTAGTAACAGTTGTGCACACCTTCGTTCAGCCCAGAAACCAACATCGATACTCTTCCTAATGTGCACATCTAGCTGGTTGGGAAATTGTGCAGAATCTGTTTAAAATTCCCCCCTGTCTCTATAGCATCCACGTCTTATTTAAGTACTGTAGTTAACCATTTCTGTTCATTCATTCAGCAAACGTTTATTAGTGGGCTATGCAAAGGTCTTGTTTAGGTAGGGAAGGCAGGAGGGGGAAAGGAAGGACGAGAAAGGAAGGAAGACCGAGTTGGGAGACCGATCACAATGTAGTGGGAAATGCATACATTTATGTAGGGTGAGAGTTGATATCCAGTGACAAGTGTGGAGTAAGAGGAGCCTAACCTTAGCCAGGGTCCACAGCAGCACAACTCTCAGAGGCTGGGGCTCAAAGCAGAGATTAAGCTGTGTGGAGTTTCTGGAGTGAAAGATAACTTGCTTTATACATAACAAGTGTGCCAGAGCATATTGTGCACATCTGTGCATAGCACTTGGTGCAGCTCTTTCCAATAATGCTGTTGCTCTGAAGCCTCTTTTCCTTCTTTTTGTCAGCATGGTTCTTTAGTGGCACACCATAACACAGTTAGTCCTCATTTCTTGCCAATTCTATATTTATGAATGTGCCTGCTTCACAAATTTTATTTTTTTATCTTCAGATAATTTTCAAGCTGATTTGGGGTCATTTGAAGATGCACACCAGCTTCAAGTTGAAAGAGTAGGACTTTGCATCCTTTAAAAAAGTATTCATTTCTGAGTCTGCACACACATGCCAGAGGTGAAAATGTTCTTCTTTTCTTTTTTCTTTTCTTTTTCTTTTTCATTTTGAGATAGGGCCTCCTACTGAACCTGGAGCTTGAAGCTTCACTACCTGGCCAGTGAGCATGCAGGATCTGCCTGTGTCTGCTCCGGTAGCCCTACCATTGTGGATGCACACAGCCTGGCCACTTTTGTGTGAGTGCTGAGTATTTGGGCTCAGGTTCTCAGACTTGCACAACACTTGAGCCATTTCTGCAGCCCCAGGTTTTTGTCTTTCTGTTTTAGCGATTCACTATAAGTCAGTCCTTTTAGGATCACTTAGCATGCTGTTCATGTTACTGTTTCCTTTAGGATTACTTAGCATGCTGTTCATGTTACTGTTTTTGCATTTTTGTTGATTTTTTTTTTTTAAAAAAATCAGTTTCACCATTAAACGGTTTCACCAAGCACAATGCTGAAGTACTTATATTTCTAAGTATAAGAAGCTATGATATACCTAATAGAGAAAATATGTGTTAGGTAAGTTCATTCAGGTATGAGTTATAGTGCTTTTGGGTATGAGTCAATGTCAATAAATTAATAATATAAAATAGGAATCAGTAGGAATACATATAAAAAAGAAGTTATGTGTTGGGGTGGTTGATGAAAATATGACCAGAGGCTAGCAGGGACCTGTCTTTCCCTTAGGAATAATGATTCCTAACTCAGCATCTGCCACAGTCAGTTTGCCAGTCATTTATGGTCAGGCTTGATGAGTTAGATATAAATGATCAAGCTGACCAAAGAAGTATGATTATGAAGTAGTCTGTCTTAGCCATTTATACCACATACACTACCTCTCAGGAACAGTAGTATTCCTGTATATAGTATATATGCCTCAGTAGGCATGGCCAAGTTGAGAGTCTACGAATTTTATTTTTACCATTAGTCAAGAGAAAAGATGTTGACTTTTACTTTATGAGGATTTATGATGTGTCTTAAGGTTTTACTACTGTGAACAGAAACCATGACCAAGGCAACTCTTATAAATGACAATGTTTAATTGGAACTGGCTTACAGGTTCAGAGGTTCAGTCCATTATCATCAAGGCCAGGGAGCATGGCAACACCCAGGCAGGCATGGTGCAGGAGGAGCTGAGAGTTCTACATCTTCATCTGAAGGAAGCCAGGAACACACTGGGCATCCTCAGGCAGCCAGGAGGGTCTCCCAAGTTCACCCCTACAGTGACACACTTCCTCTAACAAGGCCAAACCTGTGAATAGTGCCACTCCCTGGGCCGAGCATATGTAAACCACATTCTAGTCCCTGGCTCTCATAGCCTTGTTCAAGCACATGAGTCTATGGGGGGCCATACCTAAACATAGCATAATAAGAAATACATTCAGTCCAACTTCCAAAGTCCTCATAGTCTATAGCAATATCAACAATGTTAAAAGTCCAAGGTTTCTTCTGAGATCCATCCAATCACATAACTGTCATCCCCAAATTAAGACAGGCAATCAGCTAGGTAAACTCCAAACTCTGCATCTTCATGTCTTACGTCAAAGCAGTTTTCAGATCTCCAACTCCTTTTTCATCTTTGTTGACTGCAACAAACTTCTTTCTCCTGGGCTGGTTCCATTCCCTGTTAGCAGCTTTCCTCAGCAGATCTCACAGCAATAGCATCTTAAACATCTTGGAGTCTCCAAGGCAACTTCAGCATTACAACTTCTTGTTTCAGTGTCTGGGATCCACACATGATCTTCTGGGCTCCTCCAAAGGACTGGCATCATTTCTCCAGCTCTCCCCTCTGTAGCACTCTAAGCTCAGGTTGATCCACCCCACTGCCACTGCTATTCTTGGTAATCAACCATGGTACCCCAATGCACTGGGGTCTTCCTGCTGCAACTAGACTTCACTAATAGTTTCTCATAGGCTCTCTTCATGGCGTCAAGACTCAACTCTTTTGCATGACCCCTTCAGTCCTGACCCATCAACTGCAACTGATGCTGTACTTTTCACCAGTGGCCTTCCATGGCCTCTCACAGTGCCAAGCCTCAGCTGCTCTTCATGATGCCTTCGTGCCTTCAAAACCAGTACCACCTGGGTGATTCTCACACATTACCAAGGACAGCTGCTGCAGGAGGCACAACCTTGGCTATCTCTGGGACACAGCTTCTTTCTGCCCTCAGAAAACAATTCCCAGAAGATTTCACCTCAGTGATGCTGGTCTCTTCTTAATCACTGCCAATTTCTTAGCTTCAGCTAACCAGCATCAATTGTCCCAGGCCTGTGCTTCTCCTCTTGAATATAGAGCCAGAGCCACATGGCCGAGGCTGCTGAGTTCTGCTGCTTGCAGGAGCTGGAATATTGCCCCTTGTTCTATTACATTATCAATAGCTTCTTCTTTTCCAACTCCTTCACTACCTAAGCTTGGCTGTCCTGAATCTTGCTCTATAGACTGACCTTGAACTCAGAGATCTGCTTGGCTTTATTTCCTGGGATTAAAGGTTTGTGCCACCATACCTGGATCTAAATTTAGCTGGGTAGGATCTTGCCCCAAAGTTCCACTCCCATAATCTGTTTTCTCCTAGAACATAGGATTTGTTTCACTTCCTGGTGCCCTATTAATACTCGAACCATATATTTTATATTTTTTCTTTCTCATCTTGCAGTGCTTGTTCAAAACGCTCTTCATGAGATTTAACCAGAGAAAGAAGTCTTGGGCTTTTTTGAGACTTCGTTTTTCAATATAATTAATAAAAATATCTTAGCCTCAGGTGGACTCTTCAGACAAGGGCAAAAAGCAGCCACATTCTTCACCAAAATACCACAAAAACAGTCTTTACACCACGTTCTGAAATTCTTCTCCTCTGAAACCTCTTGGGCCAGGTCAGCACAGTTCAAATTACTCCCAGCAACAAAGTCTTCCATTTTCCTACTAGGATGGCCCATTAAGCCCCACTTAAAGCATTCCACTGCTTTCCAAATCCAAAATCCCCAAATCCACATTCTTCCAGACAAAAGCATGGTCAGGCCTGTCAGAGCAATACCCCACTCTTGGTACCAACTTCTGTCTTAGTTAGGCTATTACTACTGTGAACAGAAACCATGACCAAGGCAACTCTTATAAATGACAATGTTTAATTAGAGCTGGCTTACAGATTCAGAGGTTCAGTCCATAACCATCATGGTAGGAGCATGGCAGCACCCAGGCAGGCATGGTGCAGGAGGAGCTGAGAGTTCTACATCTTCATCTGAAGGAAGCCAGGAACAGACTGGGCATCCCCAGGCAGCTAGGAGAAGGGTCTCTAAATCCACTCCCACAGTGACACACTTCCTCCAGCAAGGCCACACCTGTTAATAGTGCTACTCCCTGGGCCGAGCATATGCAAACCATCACATAATATAAAGTATATTTTAAAGGAATTTTGCAGAAAGTGGTGTTTTTTTGTTTTTGTTTAGTGCTTTTTAAAAGTTCTTTTATGAGGAAATCTTGTACATTGTGGAAGTCAGCAAACATTTTCCATTAATGTCCAGTCAGTACATGTTGTAGGCATTATCGGCCATCAGCCCTGGATTGAACTTTCTCCTACTATCTGGTGAGAGGAATGATAGACAGTAAGTCCCATATGTATTTGCAGGGGAAACCTTGCAAGCCAGTGGCCGTGTGCCTTCTAGTCTCTTTATCCTTCACAAGGCAATGATCTAATCCAGTAGGATATCCTAAGTGTTGTGTTGATATTCTGACTTAGTCCAGTAAACAAAAAGACTTCATATTTACTTTTTTATTATGTGCATTGTGCGTGCATGATGTTGGAGGTCAGAACAGTTTTGTGAGGGTACTTTTTTCCCTCCATCATGTGAGTGCCAGGAATTGAACCCAGGTCATCAGGCTTGGTAGCAGTCACTTTTATCTACTGAGTTATCTTGTTGGCCCAATAAAGACTATATTTTAGGGGTTGGGGAAAACATTGAAATCATTACATTACTATTTCAATTACTTTTGGTACCTTAATTTTTAAAAATCTGTGTCCTCTGTAGGCAAAAACAGTAGTTTGAGCTCATTGTATTTGGAATTATGCAGTCAATCATCCAGTTTATACCAGTTGGTTTATCGGTTTATAGGCTTGCTCACTTTAATAAATATCATAATACTTGTGGTAGCTGTCAACGAGTGGTTAAGTCTCCTTAGTAGCACCAATTTGATTATTGTCTGCATGGATGTAATGTGATTTGTAGTGAAATTTGGTACTGATATAATGCAGTCATTTTATAGCTGTAAATAGTTAGCGAGCTAAACATCCTGCTGGGTAGTCAGTTGGTTACAGCGTTGGCCAACAGCCTCATGCTCCTATCGGTAGGTAGCCCACACCCTCTGCCTGCCTCTCCTTCTGTGAGAAATGTTTCTTCTTGTCCTATATACTACTTGTCTTAGAAGCTACAGTACCCCCTCCCCACCTCCCCTGTCACCACCTGGTTTTTTAAGCCAGGGTTTCCCTATGTATCCCAGGCTGGCCTTGAACTCACAAAGATTCACCTGCCTCTGCCTCCAGAATGCTGAGATTAAAGGTGTACTCCATCCTATTAATTTTTTTTCTGCCTGCTTATGAGGGGAAAAAATTCTAGAATTGAAGAAAGTTAAAACCACACCTACTTGTTTCTTAGTGCTAATTTACTTTGAACATCATGTGTGTGTTTCTTGTCTGAGCATGTGCAGTTATATTGGTTTCTTTTTGGTTTTCTTGTTTTATTTTATTTTGTCTTGCTTGTAATTTTGTCTCTCCCCACCCCCAACTCTACCTTGCCCCAGACTGACTGAACCCAGGACATTGTTTGTGCTAAACAAGTGCTCATCCACTGAGCTAAAATCGCCAAGCTTTGAGCATGTGTAAATACAACCATTGCCACTACCTTTGATCCTGTCATTTTTTTTAAACAAATGATATGAAATGCTTTTTATGACTGAAAATGGATTCTTTATAGTCTCCTGAGAGACTTTCCCAAGTATGTATGTGAGATGAAGTGTGTAAGAGAGAGAGATTTAAGTTCATAGGCTAGGAGTCTGAAAACTGGTTATCGGGACTCACCAGCCCTGCATTGTCTGCCACAGCAGTCACATGAGGGTGGTGGGAGAGTTGCTGTGTGAGTGTGGGTACACACTGATTTCCAAGGGTTAGCCCCCAAAAGCATGGAAAGCATCTTGTTGGTAATTTGTATGCTGATTACATGTCCCAGGGACTTTTTTCTAACATAGTGTTATAAGCACATATCAGTGAATGGCATCATTTAAAGTAGTCTAGAAATCCCAGTCTCTTTTGGCCACATAGGTTGATCTTGAGAATAAGTGTGTGTGTGTGTGTGTGTGTGTGTGTGTGTGTGTGTGTGTGTGTGTGTGTGTGTGTGTGTGTGTGTGTGCAGAGGTTATGTTGAATGTCTTCCTCTCACACACTCAACCTCATTTTTTTAAGACAGTGCCTCTAGGCTAGGAGCGAGCTGTTTCAGCCAGACTAGCGAGCCAGCAATCAATAGCCCAGAATCTGCTATCTCTGAAGCCCCTCCCACGTTCCTCAGCACGGGGCTTACTGCGCACAGGAGCCACTGCCTTTTCTGTGGTGGCAGGGGATCTTCACAACTCTGTACCCACTAAGATTCTCCCAGCCCCTTCTTATTTTGGAGTTCCTAGTAGACTTTTGGTGACTTCCTATAAAAGAGTAATAAAGAAGGCTTAATTGTTACTTGGAAACATTTAAATAGTATGAATAAATTAGTTCTATGCTCTCCCAAAATAAAAATGAATTTATTCCCATTCAAGAAAGTTTTGAAGCACAAAATATCTCTGATGAGTATTTTTCAATAATTCTAGTAAATTTCGTTTGTAACTACATAGTGCTGGCTGTCCTAAAACTTGCTGTACAGATGATGCTGGCCTTGGACGCAGAGCTTGGATTAAAGGTGTGAGCCACCACACCTGACTACTTTAGTATTTAACCAGCTGCTCAAAGCAATTTTACTTTTACCTTATTTTAAAAAGACTTTTGTTCTTTAAATTTTTTAATTCTACCTTGTATCTTTTTTGAAGATAATTAAGTCAATCAGTTTAAGTGAATATATTGCTATACTTTAGGGTAAATGTTATAAAATTGAACAATACCATTATCAAAAATTGAAAGCTTTAGGAATTACAGACCTGTGGTGATAAAGTACTTAGACAAGCTAGACAGTAACTCCTACCAACTCCGGAGAATTATGTCTGGGAACTTCCTATCTCCTGTCTGCCTTTTTGGGTTTGTTTTAGAAAAAAATTTTTAGACAGTTAAAAATATTAACATTAATAAAACTTTCTATCACTTTACTTTGCTACAAAAACTAAAAATAAATTTCACAGGTTTTAAAATTGTCCTTTAGTATTTGAATGACCAAACAATTTAAGAGATTAGCTTCCTCTCTTTTTCAGCAAAGAGAAGAGCTTCTTCTATGCTACACAAGCTACTTGGAGCATTAATTTATTCACTCTGCATCCCTATGGCAGCCCCTCCTTCCTCCACTCCCAGGCCCATTCTTACAAACCCCTCCTCCCATTACCCACTCCCTTCCCTTGGGTACTACCCTATCCTGGGACATCAAGTCACAGCAGGACTAAGCACATCCTCTCCCACTGAGGCCCGACCTACCGGCAGTCCAGCTAGGGGGAGGACGATCCAGTGGTGGGCAGCAGAGGCTGAGACAGGCCCCCATTTTGATTGTTAGGGGACCCACATGAAGACCAAGCTGCACATCTGCCTGAAATGTGTAGGGACCTGGGTCCCGCCCCATCATGCTCTTTGGTTGGTGGTTCAGTCTGTGAGCCTCCATGGCCCAGACTCTATAGTTCTTCTGTAGGTGTCCTTGACTCCTCCGGCTTGAATACCACATTTCTTGAAGAAAAAAAAAAAGTTTGTTTTTGTGTGCATACGTGGGTATGTGTGTGCTACTGTGAGTTAGAGAAGAGCTTACAGGATTCAGCTCTCCTATAATGTGGGTCCTGGGGATTGAAGCAAGTTTTCAGGCTTGGCAGCAAGTGCGTGTACCCACAGGTCACCTTAAAGTCACTTTAAAGGATTTTTGTCTTATTTATTTGTGTGTGTGGGAGGGGGGAGGGGGCACATGTATGCCCGTTCCTGAAGAGGCCAGAAGAGTATATCAGATCTCCTGATGCTATACTTAAAGCGGGTGTAAGCTGACTGATTTTAAAATCTCTTTAAAAGTTATTTTTTCCCTTTAAAATAAAGCTGCAATTAAAGCCATTGTAGGAGTTATTGGTATTTTAGCCGTTAGGAAGGTCTGAAGCCTTTCCATAGGGATAGACGTTTGCAGTCTGAACCCCAAACTCACAGTGCTCTTAGTGCTTACGCGCTTTGAAGGAAAACATAATACGGACGAGTAAGATCGGCCAGTAATAGATGACCAGTCTGATTTATTAGAATAATCTACACCCAAAATAGGGAAAGTAGGAGAACAGACACAGACCAATGCTATTTACTTTTTATGCTAATACTGGAATGATGTTTATTTAAACAATGTTACCACAGCTGCTGGGTCTCTTGGCACCGGCCTGTAATTCTAACATTTAGGAGGCTGAAGCAGTGAATTACGAGTTCAGAGAGCCCACTTGCATTATAGAGTGAAGACCTTGTTTCAAAATAAAAATAAACAAAAAACTTGCAAAAGAGTATCATAGCTCACTGTTAGATCATAATTATAGAGAAGCTTTATGAAAACTTCTTTTGCTCAAATACCAAATGTGTGCACATATATGCATACATATCAGAGCATATGAAAACATTTTCCAAACAGCTATTATATAAATGCAATTATTAGGAAAGCTTGGAAGAGCTTATTAGTGTAAGAAAAGTCAGTATTCAGACATGAAAGTCTGAAGGAACCTTGGCTTATGGCATGATAACACGGGGAGGGATGTCTGAGTCCTTTGAGGTCAGTCTGACAGTTACTTATTTGTTTTGATAAGTGTTTTTTTGCAAACTGAAATCCAGAGTAAATGGAGACTTTTATCAGCAGACTTTCACTGATAGCAAAATAGTTTGTACAGCTTAAAATAGTGTAAAAACTTTTATGTATATGTCATACATTTCAGTGGTTTTTTTTTGTTTTTTGTTTTTTTGTGAGGGAGCCATGAAGACAGGATCTATCCACATAGCCCTGGATGTACTGGAATTCACTGTGTAGAACAGGCTGGTCTCCAATTCATAGAGATTCGACTGCCTCTGCTGGAATTAAATGTTTATACCACCACACCTAGATTAAATAATCTTTTACGTTTAACTCTAGAGCAGTTTTACCTGTGTAAGTGGCAGAGCTGTTATTAGAAACCAAGAGCATGGGGCTGGAGAGATGGCTCAGAGGTTAAGAGCACTGACTGCACTTCCAGAGGTCCTGAGTTCAAGTCCCAGCAACCACATGGTGGCTCACAACCATCTGCAATGGATCTGCTGCCCTCTTCTGGTGTGTCTGAAGACAGCGACAGTGTACTCATATACATGAAACAAACAATTCTTAAAGAAAGGAAAGGAACTCTGGGGTTGAACATGACCTGCTTAAAAAATTAAATATTGGTAGAAAAGTTTTTTTTAATAAGTATATCAGTAAAATATTAATTTGTTCTCAAGTATTTTTGAAATCATCTTAATAATTAATGGAGACAGGGTCTCTCTCTGTAGCCTAGGCTAGCCTAAAACTTGCCACTGTTTCAGCCTTTTTAGTGACCTAATTTTAGAACAGGTTTTTTTTCTGGGTAGTTCTCGAAGCCAGCCCATGTCTCTGTGCTCCTCACAGTGTATGAAGGACAGGGTTTTCTGACATAGCTCAGGCTGGCCCTGAGCTCACTATGTGGCTTACACTGATCTTCATCTTCCTCGGTCCTTGAGTGCTGGGATTTTGGTGTGAACCATCACAACAGCTTAAATTTTTTTGTTATGTAGAAGTGAAAACCAAATTAGAAAAAGATGGAGTCAGTTGAACGATGGATGTGTTCTACTTCTAGATGTGGAGTTTAAGTGCTATCTTCTGTACAAATCATTTTTGTATAGTTATTAAAGCATAATTCCCAAGTAAGGAAGTTTGATTAACGTGCTAAGAACAAAGTAAGAGACTTTCAAATTTTGAATTACCTCCGGCCCATGTGTCATTAAAATAAAGTAGCATTTCAGGTCAACATACTGTGATGCACGAAAACTTTGTTGCTGTTAACACTGATTAAAATAATCATATTTAAGGTTTTTGATATACATGAAAAAATAAATTCATGCTCTTTTGAGTCCTGAGCAACTGCATGGTACAGCAGGCTAGATCATGAGCTACTGCCTGGTACAGCAGGCTAGATCCTGAGCGACTGCCTGGTACAGCAGGCTAGATCCTGAGCGACTGCCACTAGCTATGGCAGGCTAGATACTTGTGATAAAAAGAGGAGAATTATAGCTTCATGGCATCTTGCCACTTAATAGCAAAGTATAATTTCTAAATACAATTGAATTTGCTAATGGTAGTTTCTCTTCTCTTCATAGTCTCTCTCCTGTCTACACTCACACACCTGTATCAGCAGGTAGATATTTGTGAGTGAGTGTGATGGCGGATGCACTTTCAAACTAGCAGTCTCATGATGACTTTGGATGTTAACTTCTCCCATGTTCTTTGGAACATGGAATTTGAAAAAAATGTTTTGATACTGATATTTATTGATAGACTAAAGAACATGAAGCTAGCTCAAAAGCTGTGTGACTGTAGAAGGCAAAGTGAGAGATATTACCAGTTATGGGCGGGAGTTTGAGAGGAGCCTTCAGAAGTGCCTCGTCATCAAGTGCTGGCAGGCAGAGGGGCGGTCCATCCCTTGGGGCCATGAAACTTTCAGTATATATTCTTAGCTTGTATGGCTATGGCCTTTACCTTTTAGCAGCACTGCCCCCTCCCCCAACCCCCAAGTTTCCAGACACCGAAGACTTTTAAATACAATATGAACGGAGTACATTTCTTTGGACATAGTCTTAGTAATCCATTCTTGCAATATCATATCAAAAATGGTGGCTGGACTTAAGTAGTGGAGGACTTGACTAGTAACTGTGTCCAAGACCTTCAGTTTCAATTCTCACCTAGAAGTAGGAACATTTTTAGTTTCTATTCTTGCACAAGCATCATGACCAAGAAACAAGTTGGGGAGGAAAGGGTTTATTCAGCTTACACTTCTACATTGCTGTTCATCCCCAAAGGAAGTCAGGACTGCAACTCAAACAGGTCAGGAAGCAGGAGCTGATGCAGAGGCCATGGAGGGATGTCACTTACTGGCTTGCTTCCCCTGGCTTGCTCAGCTCGCTGTCTTATAGAACCCGGGACCACCAGCCGAGGGACAGCACCACCGACAACGGGTGGTTTTCAAGGAGGCATTTCCTCAACTGAGGCTCCTTTTTCTGTGATAACTCCAGTTTGTGTCAAGTTGACACACAAAACCAGCCAGTACAGATTGAAAACCCACATAAGAGATAAAACATGAGTTCTTTACATTCAAAATATTTCTCATTTATTCAAGATACATTTTATAAGAAAGAAAGCACTAAGTAGCATATAAATGCAAAAGTGATTTAAACTGTTAATTTAAAAATTACAACAAATAGCAACACATGTTTTTAAGGGATTAAAAGGGAAGATACTAATAGTATAAGGGAATCCTAGAGGATAGGGAGAATTCCCCCATGGTTTAAAGAAAGTCTTTATCAGTAAATAAACACTTATAATTAGGGGAAATGTGTTTTAAAAGTAGTTGTTACCCAGCTCTCTCTCTTTAATAATATACCCAGACCTTAGGTTGGTCCAGGGTGATGTTTACTCTGAAGTGAGCATGCTGAAGGCTGACCCTGTCTCCCCTACTTTCCCTGCAGTGTGAAGACACCCTCAGGATGGGCTCTTCCATGTCATTGTTGCATGCAGTGAGCTTTTAGGTAATGGATTATTAAATATTATCAAAAAATCCTAGTTAAATCATTCTTAAGTCACCTGTTTATGTTAAAATACTGCTTTTCAATGTTATAACAGCCTTTTTACCATGTGACGTTATATATAGTGACTCCCTCACTTTTCAGATTGATAGACCCCAGGAATTTTGAAAATGACCTAAATTATTTAACACTTTTAAATGTAAATACCTCATATTCAGTTGGGCACATTTTACAGCTAGCTAACTTGAACTGAGAATGCCTGCAGTAAGTTCAGGGCTTTTCTTCTGGGTAATCAGTTTAATGGCTATAATTATTTCTGTTCCCTTTCTGCCCTTAATGGAGTAAATGTATATGTAGTTATGCCTTCTGTGCTGGTGTGCTGAGTCCATAGGAAGTAAAAGAGCACAGCCAGAAGGAAGGGAAGGCGACAGTTAAACATGGAGGAGGAGACAGAGCTCAGCACTGCCTAGAGGCCGCTGGGAGAGTGACGTCCTGCAGCAGTGCGTTCTAGAAAGTACAGAGACACGTCGTTGCAGTGGGAGGGTCTAGCTGAGACTGGCTGGTGTATATTTATCTGTAAGTGAGCTGCTGGGGAAGGAATTAAATAGAGACGCTGCCTGCTGCCTCGGACAGCTGAGCCCAGTGCTGATTCGCTTAACTTGTAAGATACCCAGCTTGCTTTATTTCCTCAGAATCATTGTGTCGCTAAGCCGGGGACGCTGTTTTCTTTTACAAAGGGAAATCTAAGTTCATTTCAAGGCATTCGAAATGGGGAAAGACTATTATCACATTTTGGGAATTGAAAAAGGAGCTACAGATGAAGATATTAAGAAGGCTTACCGAAAACAAGCCCTCAAATTTCATCCAGACAAGAACAAGTCTCCTCAAGCAGAGGAAAAATTTAAAGAGGTCGCAGAAGCTTACGAAGTACTGAGTGATCCTAAAAAGAGAGAAATATATGATCAGTTTGGCGAAGAAGGTAAGCTGCATATCCTGTTCCTTTGGCTCTCTCCGAGTCTTACCTTTCTTTCTTCTTTACCTCAGCCTTCTGGTTACCATTCAAGTAGATCGTCAGACATACTAAAATACAAAGAAAAATAACAGTTAAAAAAAAGGTCTAATCTTTGATTATTCGAATGAGCTATGAATGAAATGTCTTATTTGTCTTTGTGGGTTTTTTCTTAGATTATTGTATTATTCATATTCTACTGTTAGACTTATGGTTTTAGCATTTTATATTTTAAAAGAAACCTTGAATTCCCATGCCTGTGAATGAATTGTTTTAAAGTCTTATGCAACCTATTTTGTTTTTAATGATTTTCCTGCTAGTATTAATAGAATCTTAAGTCATTTAAAATCTTAAGATTGGCAATTCAAATTCTGGGACATTTTTATTTTATTTAGAAAAGCAAGAAGTTTTTTGCCCCTTTAGAGTGACGCTGTTGAAACCGAACAAGACGGAGTGCTGTGTCGTAGAAGCGGAAGGCACAGGCATTTAGCTTCTAGTTGTTTTTGGCAATCTGCCTAGAGAGGAAAGAATTTCCCTGATGTCATAAATACCAGAACAAGTTTTTAGCTTAATTGTAAACAGTTAATATTGTGCCAGGAGAACAAGATCTTTCTCTCTCTCTCTCTCTCTCTCTCTCTCTCTCTCTCTCTCTCTCTCTCTCTCTCCCCTCTCTCTCTAACCTAAAATGGCCACCTAGTAGGAACAATGACTGATTTTGTTTTAGTTAACTATTTCTTTTGGAAACTTTACTATCTGGGTGAAGAGGAAGCAAGAAAGCCCCCCTTTCCCCTCAGCCTTTGTTTTTTTCTTGCCTTCTGAGATCAGAACTCAGTGAGCTCAGTAGCCTTTGAGAGTCTCCTTTTACCATTCCCAATCTGAACCCAGGTTTGTCCAGTGTCTCCATAAATGTGGCCATAAAATAGGACTTTGAAGTTGTCAGTCAGCCGCAGCAGCAACCATGCTGCTGTTCGAGAGTTCTGGGGTTTTCAAATGTTGAAACAGGGACTGAAGTCCTTTGCATTACTCTTCTCTAGTGTCTTAAAGTTGTGTTGGCTATGGAAACGTTGTTTTCTCTTTGTTTATAGCATTTAAACATCAGATTTCCCTAATTACAAGTCCTTCAAACAGGGCCACACTGGGACTACTCATTTTGCATTAAACAAACTAACCTGACTACACGGTGCAGTGGTAGGCGCTTTTCCTCCTGCTCTAGTTTTGGGTCAGTCCCAAGCATTAACGTTCATGCTGCTGCCCATGGTTGTAGTGCGAATCGACAGTGTCAAGTTCTTACAAAGTGAGTAATTACAAAAAGCAAGACATGGGTCTCTGTGTTCTGTGTTCCCCATGGTCACACTGTTGAGAATGCCATGCTTGATGTGACCTCTCAGAGGCGAGCAGGCTCTTGAGACCTTGCCAGTACTCTGGCCACTCTTGAGAAGGCGGAGTGGTGTGAGTTCCCACAGACCACTTGTGTGAAGGCAGGTTACTTGGCTCCATCTTACGGACTGCTCGAGTGCACCTCTGTTGTGTTAGGCCACAGGACTCAGGCTCGTTAAGCGTGTTTGACTTCAGGCTTTCATGTATACCAGATGGCACGCGTAACTCTTTAAGTTTTTCTCTGGGTGGTGCTTTTCTTGAGTGATTCCACCCACTCCTCAAATTACCAGTGACTTAAATTTTCAAAAACTAAATCACAATTATCAGTATATCCTGAGTCTTTTTTTATTCTTGGTGTTCTTAGTCCAGAGAAGTGCTTTAAGCAATAAAAGAAGCATGACACAGGATTGGTTCCTTAAAGTGTTGATAGTTATTAGCTACCTGAAAATGCAGGAGAGTGAAGACTTGCGCTTTTCTGGTTGTCTGTCTGTTTGTCTGTCTGGTTTTTACTCTTTGGTAGAATAGCACATGGTGACTGTTAAGCTCTTTAGGGTTAGGAGGCGTGACACTCAGGTCACAGCACTGGCTAAGCACGCGGAAACCCCTGCTCTCAGTCCCCCCCCACCGCCTGTCAGTGCTCTGTGTGAGAATATGTAGAAGCTTTTCCCTTTCTCTTTCTCATTGTGTGTGCTTAAATTCCTGGGTCTTTAGGCCTCTCCAATAGTAACAAAATTCTGTCCATATTTAGGAATTAAGAGAACCATTAATATGAAATGATTTCACGTTGTGAAATTCTTTTAATATATGAAATTTAAAATGCTTAAGAAGTGAATAAGATAACTATGTTTTAAAGTTACTATATTATCTAGTAGTTTTATTCCTGGGAATCTATAAAAAGGAAACACAAACAAGGCAAAACGTTTGATCATACACAGACATATACTGGATTGTTCACAGTAGGACCACGAAGGTCCCTGAGTCCAAACAACCCAGAAGTCACATGTTTAGCATATGGTCAACAAGGAGTGTATACTCCAACGGGGTGCTTTTTAACAATAGAAGGACTCGTTTAATGAAATATGTCACAACTAGGTGAACCTGGAAAAATATGCTGAATGAAGACTCTACATATAAAAGACAATATGTAATGTAATTCAATTTGTGAAATATCTGGAAAAGACAACTTTATAGGGATGGTGGAACTCCCTTGCCTATGGCTGGAGGTAGGAATACAGGAGTAAACAGGAAATAGAGACCTCCTGAGAGTGACGGAAATATCCCACAGATGGATGGTGCTGGCGGTTCAGTTATTACAGCTGAGCTGTATACAAATTAACTTTGTGATGTAATCTACATATTAAATAACAAATTAGTTTACCCCATAGCTGAAAGATTTGAAAATAATCATGGTACTACAAAAATCTGTAATTGCATTTTGAATTATTCTCTGCCCTAAACTTTTAGGCTTGGTTTAAGTGGATGTGAGCAGAAGTTTGTATTAAACAATTAAATTACTTTTCTCTATTGGGCCAGAGAGCTGGCTCAATGGGTGTTGGAAAGAGGGACCTTAGTCCTCTGGCCTCCATATGCATGTCATGGCACACATGCCATTGACAGACCCAACTAACTGACCATAAGTAAGTAGTTTTCAAATATAAAAATTAAAAATTTCCCTCAATTATTTCTTACTCAGTAATCTTTCCTGGGTGCTGACAGTGTTTGCTGTGCTGCTAAGTATTTAGCGTACCAGCCTTCATGTAGTTCACTGCTCTCTTTCGTACATTTAGTCAGCTGCACCTTTTTATTTTCTGGGTCCTAAAGATACAGAAGTTACTTGTGAGTTTAAAGTCCTTGTTCTATGACTCTGAAGTCTTGCTGCAAATCAAAACCTGTTCGACACTAGGCCTCCTTCAGTAGGAGTTGGTGGTAGGGCCTTGGTTTTTTCCTTTGCAATTCCAGTTCTTCTCTAGAGTTTCTTCTTTTCATACCTTTTTTTTTTTTTGTCAGATTAACTAAGAGACGTCATTGCTTTTGACTATTTGCTTTTGCATATTAAATTGGCTACTTGATTTAAAGACCAGGCAGATGTGGACTCTAGAGTCCACTCCCCGACTAGGCAGTGTCTAGAAAACGTTGCTGAGAGCAGAGAGAATGCACTGGATGTTGCAGTGTTTGCTGGGAGTTGCAGTGTACAGGCTGAAGCTAACTCTCGGGCTGATGGCGTGCTTGAGAGAGTTCAAGGGTGAGGCGTGCAGGAGACCGCGCAGCTCACGTCCTGTCACAGCAGCGTTTGGTAGGACGTCCTCAGGTTTACAGTAGCTTCCTTCCTTGTCTGGCTCCACCGTTGACCATTTTGTGTCTAGGAAACTCAAGGCCACATTTTTTGTTAGCTCTGATGAGTAAGTCACTTCAGGCTGCGTGTAAATTTTCTCACAGACTATAATACTGACTGAATTACCATTTTTGGGAGCAAGGGAAGACGTTTTAGGGAAAAGCCAAACCTATGATGTAATACTGAAATGTTATTCTTTCTTTTCTGTTATGTGTCCAAAGCATTTAGAGAACTAAGAATAGACAAGCTCACTTACCCAAGTTAATTAACTGGTAAACTGTTATGTTTTATGAAACCTGTGGGAAGAGGGATACAATTCCTGAAATGATTTAAGTACTCGTAGTTACCTTGTCATGCCTTGGAGGTCTGTACTTGATCTCTCATGTAAGAAAGTCTGTCACTAGCTTTTCACACTTGGAGCTACAGTCATTCTGACAAAGTTATAAAAGGAAGACTGGATGAGCTGCATAGGAACCTTGTTTATCCTCAGAGCTGTCATTCCACGTGTGCAACGTGAGTGTGCATGCCTGTGTGTGCATGCGCAGTCCTCTGATGAGGGAGGACTCTGATTAGGTCTCTCTTGGTCCTTTAGATTTCTATTCATGGATAAATGGTGAGAATTCAGATGTCAGTTGAGACTGTTGGATGACATAAGCGCATGCTGCTCTCTCTCTCTCTCTCTCTCTCTCTCTCTCTCTCTCTCTCTCGCTCTCCCACACACACACACACACACACACACACACACACTATACCCTGTAATAGTAGAAGCCGACTACATCAGTAAGAGATGACCATTTTGCCTCCTTGGCATTGCAGGGATCGCAGCCCGAGTGTGTTATTTTGTTTGCTTTGTCTTCTTTACGCTGATTCTCAAAACACTTATTTTAGTTTCAGTTCAAGACAGCTTTAAGAATTAGCTGATTTTCTTCAGTCGATAGACTGGAGTACCTGTCATTTTCAACCTCATATTTATGAGCAATAGGAACATTGGGATATAAGAATCTCGTTTAAAGTCGAGTTATCCAGAGTTCTAAAATCTTAATTTTCCTCCTCACTTTTTTGGTTAAGGATCCTTCTAGGCTCCTCCAGAAGCTTCGATAGAACTACAGAAATCTTTGCCATAATTGGCCTCTTAAAACATCAGTATATTGTTTTATGGGCTTTAGTTGAATTTTTTTTGGTATGTGATAGAAAATGCTATTTTAAATATATATAATCTGTCAGCCGCATGTTACTTTGCTGAACCTCTGGGTAAAAGGTCATAGAGCTGCTGTGTGAAGCAGGTTGTCAGAAATAACTAGTCCACGTTACATGTTTTTTTTTTTTTTTAAAAAAAAAACGTGATCTTTTTTTATTCCAGTCCTGTTTTCAAGTGTTTTGTGCCAAGATGTGATAATGAAGACATAAAAAGTCTTGCCACTGAGGATGGCCTTCTCGGGCCTCTGAGAGGAGAGGCCTTGGCCCTGTGAAGGCTCAATGCCCCTGTGTAGGGGATGCCAGGCGGGGGGATGGGGAAGTGGGTGGGTGGCTGGGGGAACATTCTCATAGAGGCAGGGGGCAGGGAATGAGATAGGGGGACTCCAGAGGGGAAATTGGGAAAGGGGATAACATTTGAATTGTAACTAAAGAAAATATCCAATTAAAAAAAAAGAAAAAAAGTCTTGCTATCTAAGATGATAATAATCTAGTGTCTACAAAATCATTTTTCGGGTTGGAGAGATGGTTCAGTGGTTAAGAGCACTGGCTGCTCTTCAGAAGTCCCAAGTTCAGTTCCCAGCAACCACATGGTGGCTCATAACCATCTGTAATGGGATCCGATGTCCCCTTCTGGTGTGTCAATGACAGAATGCTCAAATACAATAAATAAGTCAGTCTTTGAAAAAGCATTTTCAAACTGTCCCTTTTATTATATTTTCCTTGCTGCTATAAGAAGATTCTATTTCAGTCATTAAACAGTAAAAGGCCTAGGAGCTGGAGCGATGGCTGTGCACTTGCTGCTCTCTCCGAGCACTTGAGCTCACTTCGCAGCTCCCACATCAGGAGGCTTCCCACCGTCTGTAACTAACTCCAGAGGAGTGGTGCTTCTGACCTCCCAGGCACCCGCATGTGTGCACACATGCCTCCACAGAATTAAATTAAAAATCTTTAGAATAACAGCAGAGGAATGCAATAAAGGCACAACAGTGAGCTGTATTAATTGTTGTTGCACTTGTTACAGTGGTTCTTAGGATTTCCATTTCTGTTGTTGGTGATTACTAAAGCCTTTACAACCGACATCTTTAAAAGTCTTAAATTTGTAATACTTAAGTGTGCTAGGACAGGGGTTTTTGAGGTAAGAGAGTTTCAATTTCCTTTTATTTTTCATATTTATTGTGAAACAAGATTCAAGAAGAAATTATTAAAACAAGAATTTGGAGGAATGATTTAAAGGCTAAAACTTTAACTTAGGATGGATCTTCAGAAGCTATTCTGTTTAATTCTAGTGAGGTGTCAGACCATGAGTGATAAGTCAGTTTGTTAGCAACATAGTCGCGAGTGGTCAGCAGTCTAGAGTTGTAACCGTTTTCCTAATCACGCTTGTCTCTTCACCAGGCCTGAAGGGTGGAGCTGGCGGCACTGACGGACAAGGAGGCACCTTCAGGTACACGTTCCACGGAGATCCGCATGCGACCTTTGCAGCCTTCTTTGGAGGTGCCAACCCCTTTGATATTTTCTTCGGGAGACGGATGGGTGGAGGCCGAGACTCTGAAGAGATGGAGATAGATGGCGACCCCTTCAGTGCCTTTGGCTTTAGCATGAATGGATATCCAAGAGACAGGAATTCCGTGGGGCCCTCCCGTCTCAAACAAGACCCTCCCATTATTCATGAACTCAGAGTCTCGCTTGAAGAAATATACAGTGGCTGCACCAAACGGATGAAGATTTCTCGAAAGAGATTAAACCCTGATGGAAGGAGTTACAGATCTGAGGATAAAATTCTCACCATTGAAATAAAGAAAGGGTGGAAAGAAGGCACCAAAATTACTTTCCCAAGGGAAGGTGATGAAACACCAAATAGCATCCCAGCAGACATTGTTTTTATTATTAAAGACAAAGAACATCCCAAATTTAAGAGAGATGGATCGAATATAGTTTATACTGCTAAAATTAGTTTACGGGAGGTAAGTCGGTAAGATCTGTGACTCTAAGGCCAGAGATGAGCACTGCTGAGTACCTTAGGGGGCTGTGGGCAGGAGCTGCCTTCTGTCCTGCTCTGCATCTTCTTCCTCATAATGACTCCCTAGGAAGAGCTGCTATTACTCTCAAGGATGCCATCAGAGGCTCCAGGTTTAGTTACTGATCTTAACCATTTAAGTGCCAGTTTTTCAGTGCAAGCTTGAGTAGATACTTCATGGCCAGTGTTGGGTTAACTCTAGTTTTAGGTTGTGGTCTGAGATCTGCATTGCTAATCCCCCACTGAAGTCCACTAGTACATTGCTTCTGAAGTGAGTGGTTTGGAGTCCAATTTATATAACAGGCATTAAACCATAGCATGCATGGACTTAGACATGGTGCACACTACCACCCCTTGGTAAAGCTCCTGAGCCCTCTGCACCACTTCTCAAAGGGGTCATGCCCCTGTGTGCATTCTTAACCGTCTCAGTATATCCCTCCCACACAGTCCGAACTGTGTGAAGGTAGAATCGGGCTCTTACCCCAGACACATTTGCCGTTCCCTGAGTTTGCTGTCATTGCTTTGTTTATTTCCTCTGTGTCAGCCACACTGTGTGATGGCTCCTGGCTTTCGCTTTGTCCCAGTGCTGCTACAGAGCGGTCCTTGTTTAGTGTAGGCACTTTGTAGTCCCAGGCGAAGCAGATGATTGCGCCATTTCTGTGACAGCGACCTCTGTCCACCTTCGTGCTCTGCTTTGCTCTGCTCTACCTGCTGATCTCTGTATTTCTGAGTTCCTTGTGCATTTCTGAGCATGAAGTCTTGGCTCATGGTTCCTGTGTGGTTCAGCTGGGACTGTATGGCAGCCAGTAGATAGCCCAAGGTCTTCTGGAATAGGTTTTGCTCCTGCTTTGTTCAGTTTAGTTCTAAAGTCCTCCCGCTCCTCCTGTTCAGTTTTCTGCACCCTGACTATTCCCATCCTAAGCCAGTGTGGAAGATGCCCTTTACTTCTCCTTTTTCCCTCTGTCCTCTCTTGGCTGTCTCTGGTAACATCTCTGATTATGCTCCTCTTGAACAGATTTTTTAGAATAGAAAAGGTTTAATAACTATCGTAATCCTTTTGAAGTTAAAATTTTACCTTCATGGTATTACCCTTTATTACCTAGCACAATCTTATATTTTTTAGTTTGGAAGTTTATTAATAACTTCATTTTATTTGGTCCACTTTAGGCATTGTGTGGCTGCTCAATTAATGTGCCAACAATGGATGGAAGAAACATACCTATGTCAGTCACTGACATCGTGAAACCTGGGATGAGGAGAAGAATTATTGGCTATGGGCTGCCATTTCCAAAAAACCCAGACCAACGTGGCGACCTACTGATAGAATTTGATGTGTCCTTCCCAGACGTCATTTCTGCAGCATCCAAAGAGATCCTTAGGAAACATCTCCCTGCCTCATAGAATGAGAAGAACCTTGCTATCCATATTTTGATAAGACACTGAAAATATAAAAGTACTGGCAGTTTGACTGATGTGAATTCTGTATAAAGATGTGTAAACTCTTCTGAGGGCTCATTAAATTGCATGAATAGAGACGGTTCAAATAGGCAAAAGTGGATTTTTACAGTAGAGATGAAGGTCATTCACTGTATTATATTTCATTTCTCCCAAATCAGAAATTTTCAGTATTTCATTTATAAGTAAAATTTGGTTTTGTGGTCTATAGATACACTTCTAGTAAAGTACTAGATCATCCAAGTTCTCTCTCTCTCTCTCTCTCTCTCTCTCTCTCTCTCTCTCTCTCTCTCTCTGTGTGTGTATCTTTAAATGATCAGTGTGATAGGCTCCCTTAATAGAAATTAAAATCCTTAACTGTATGTGACATATGTGGAGGAGAATAAAAGCCAAAGTCATCAGAAATGCAGTCTGGGTCACATCCAGAACCGCTGTGTTGGGCTGGCACCAGAACGCATTGATGCTTTATTATTGTGACCTCTCAAGGATGCTGTAGCATTTTCTAAGAACATGGTTGTAATGTTCTTAAAGCAGACCTCCTCATAAGAAGAGAATGAATGACATTTTGTCTCCTGTGGACATCCCAATAGTCAGAGTTACTGGTATTTTAGAAACATTGTTTTGAAATGGCCACATGTAATTTTATGCAAGTTGACTATATATCTTGAACTTAATAAGCTCATTTTGTGGTTCATTAGTTTAAGATATTTGTTTACTAATATTTGTTTTTAGAGAAAATACTGTTCCTTGGCATTCATTTCCCATTTGCAGTCTTCTGTGAGTCCCTCATGCTGTATACCTTACATAATTTCCCTGAAGACACTGATCTACCATTACGACGTTAAACCAAAATCTGAACACAATGGACAGCACCGCTGCTTGTGGGCGATGTTGTACTAGCTGTTACCGTATAAATATCTTACCTTTTCATGTATATAGATTGCATTTCTTAGGTGTTTTAATTTTTTAAATATATTTACATTTAAAAAATTACTGTCTTCTGTTTTATGTCTATCAAAAGTGATGTTATAAAACCTTTTTCTATAAAACAGTTTTCAGACTGATGTATATCTATACATAAATATATATGGTATACTGGGCCCTATAAGCTTTTTTTTTTTTTTTTTACTTTATCCACATTTATTTATGCTGAATTATTCCCGTGCCATGAGTTTCTGTTTCTTAGTTTCTTCTGGGATATCTTTTTCTTCTGTGCGGCCTCCTCTTCTGGCTTTGGAACAATCTGTTCCTTCTCAGTGAGGATCATCTCGGTGTGGCAGGGGAGCTCATGGATGGGTTAATCCCGCCACGAGCTCTGGAGGTTCATCTGCGCATCTTAGGAGCCGTGTTCACCTGGATGTGTTCAATGACCAGAGAATCTACATCCAAACCCTTACCCTCAGCATTACTCTCTGCATTTTTAAGTACGTGCAGCAAAAGTTCAGCACTGTCCATACTGTGTCCAGCCCACTGTTTGGCCTGGGCGCACCTACCGACTCCACCATTATACCTCAGGAATGGCACAACTGCTTCTTTAAAGTGACATCCTTCAGATACTTGGTGGCTTTGTGGATATGCATACCCCTGATGGCCTGGGCAGTTTCCCGGGTGTTCTTAAAGTGATCACGAAGGTTTGAGCCTCTTGATTTGCATGATTTTGTGGGGTTTTCTGGGTCAAGGGAGTAGCAAACCATCTTCACAGGTCACCTCTGGCTGCTTACAGGAAGAGCCCTATAAGCTTTTTAATAGAATGTCAAGTGATTTAGAAATTCAGTGTAGGTTGTAGTAAGCATATACCTTGTGGTTTTAACGGGAAGGATTCTATAAGATAAAATCCACACTAACTCCCTCCCCCTTTGTGGTGGTGAGTGGAGCAGAGCTGCCTGACACTAAGAGCCTCTGATCACGGCGTGGTGCCCAGTTCTCTCCTCTTTGTAGTGTACAGTTTTGGATTTAGTGTATTCTTGGTCCTGCACAGTCGCCACCTCTGTCCCAGTCCCATGAAGAGCCTCTGTGGTGCTCCCTTCTCCCCCTTCAGCCGCTCAAACACTGACCCACTTCTCATGATGGAGTTCTCTCTTAGTCTCTCATATCATGGAGTCAGTCAGCATGTGGCTCCCTAATTTGATGTCATTCACCTAGCATTGGGTTCACGGTCCAGTCTGGCCTCAGTATCAGGAACTTCATCCCTTGTTGTGGCAGATCATGTACTTGGGCAGAATGCCACTTGGTTCACCTCTCCATTGGTGCTGTGGGCATCTGGGTTATAGCTACTCAGGGGCTTGGATGAGTAACGCTGCTAGGAGCACTTGTAAACACATTCCTGTGTGGGCAGACCGACTGCTTTCTCTGAGGTACATACTTGAGAGTGGAATTGTTGGGGAAAACTACATACATGAGTTGCAAATAGAACATTTAAAAATGCCAGAGAGGTGAGGTAATCACACCGTGATCTCCTTGGACATCATGGGAATTCTCTCACAAATATAAGGAGCTAAAAAAAGTCCCGGAGTAGCTGTTGCAGTTCGTTTTCGGAACCCACAGTATTCAACTTATGGGTTATTTGGGTTTTGTTTTTTTTTTTTTGCAGGGTAGGGAGGTGTGTGTGTGTGTGTGTGTGTGTGTGTGTGTGTGTGTGTTGTGTTGAGGTTTGGTCTTACTGTGTAGCCCTGGCCAGTCTGTTGCTCCATGTGACTCAGGTTAATGTTAAACTTATGGGAGTTTTTCTTCCTGCCTCATGATTGCTGCATCACCACATGAAGGGATGAAGCTCCTGATGATGAGGCCAGACCGAACTCATGGAAACATTCACACCACGCCTGCCTTAAACCAGCAATTACTATCACAATCTTACTGAATAAACGTTTTCTCTGAGCCAAAATAAAGGCTTTATAAACACGAATAATCTTTCAGTTAATATATTATTGTAACTAAAATAAGTTCACACTACTCAGGGCTGAGGATATGGTTCAGTGACAGTAGTAGAATGGATGTACAAAAGTATATAAATCTAGAGGAAACGTGCTTTGGAGTGTAATAAATGCCCATTTTGTTAAATATTGAATTGATAGTGAAGTATTAAAATTTTTCAGATTTAAATTGTGAGAGTACTTTTGATTTTTTTTTTCTTTTTCTTTTTTTCGGAATTGGGGACCGAACCCAGGGCCTTGTGCCTGCTAGGCAAGCGCTCTACCGCTGAGCTAAATCCCCAACCCCGTACTTTTGATTTTTAAGATGTCCCTTTTAGGGGCTAGGGAGAGGGCTCAGAGGTGAAGAGCACTTGCCTCTCTTACCAGTGGACCTGGGTTCATTTCCCAGCGCTCACTCGCTGGCTCACAACCATCTGTAGTCCCAGTTCCGAGGACACCTCTTCAGTCTTTGTGGGCACCAGGCATGCATGTGGTGCACCTACACACATGCAGGCAAAAGATTTGCAAGACCGTTTTTTAAAAAAATTCTTTTCAAACTTTAACTTACTAGTCCTTGCATAGGTCAAATAAATTTGCAGGAGAATGAATCCAGGAGAGCCACTTATTAAAGATGTTTGCCTTTCCCACAAAAGGACAGTATGTGCCGCTTATGTTAAAAAGAACACATATCCAAGGAGCTCAGAGCCTGCCAGCGCATGTGTTTTGTGGCTCTGTGTTCCGGGAATAGTTCTCTTAGGATGGTTCCAAGCGAGACGCGCTCTTCCATCGCACCTCCCCTCTCCTGCACATGGTGCTCAGTAACCCGTGGCCTTGAAAGCATTTGGGCTTTGACATCCACATTAGCTCGTCTTTCTGGCTGTTACTGGTGCACCTTGGAAGTGAGGAGTTGGACAAGCCTCTTGTTTATTCTCAGGAAACTGTCCTTGGAGTATTTATGGCGGATGACATGAAGTGAGTACAAGAGGTGGACTCAGTCAATCGCCTCGATGCGACTACTCTTCTCACGTTTCAGGAACTGTCTCCTCAGTCTCACAGAGTCAAGGCCAACATGGTTTTCACTTGATAATAATATATAATGTAGTATGGCTGTCTATCTTCACAAACTGTGTGTGTGTATGTGTGTGCGTGTGTGTGTGTGTGTGCGCACGCGCGCGTGTGAGCGCGTGTGCGTGCACGTGTATATACATATGTGCAGGTAAGCACATGTCTTAACACAAAACTAACCATCGGATACTAACAGATTATTATTTATACTTAATAATGAAGGTTTGTACAATTGTTCAGGGAACAAAACTAGAAGGTTACTTTGCCTGTGTTTCCAATACCCTTTCACCTTTCTTGAAACCCTTCTAATTTTTTCTAAAAGTTAAATTTGTCCCTTGACAATATCATGTATATCATGCTTCCTGATTAGTCTGACCCCTATCTTCTCCTATCTCCTACTACTGTCAAGGTTCCTCCCCACGACAGACTCTTTCCCCACATGGCATGTTTCATTTGTGAACCATTCGATTTGACCAGGGCTGTTTGTGTGAGCATGGATTTGGAGCTGTTAGACCCCAGTGTGCACACAACCAAAGACAGTGACTTCCGGGATCTCCCAGAATCTGTTAGCAGCCAAAGGTTCAGCAGCTGGGAGCCCCACCTCTGCCCATGATTGACTGTGGACCGGGCCAATCTTGGGCAGGCTCAGCATGACTCACCGTAGCTGTGAGTTCATGACTGCAATGGCTGTGCCGTGCCCTTTTCCCTGTCGGGCTTCTTAGGTTCTTTCACCTGCTGTGATGTTCACCTAGCCTTAAAGGGGTGCTATAATTGTCCTATTTAGGACTGACTTTCCAGTTGTTAGTTTTCCTGGGCAGCTACACAGTGGCGTTCACTGTGAAGAGGGGCCTCTCCGAAAAAGGCATTCGACTATGGGTCACATGCTCACAAGGCAGTTTGACAATATAATAATTTAGCTAAACAAGTAGCAACTTCTCTCCTTAGGCCTGTGCCTTTCCCAGTCCTGTGTTTCCACTAGGTCTACAGTGCTGGACATCAATTTTTTTTTTCCTTTTCTTTTTTTCGGAGCTGGGGACCGAACCCAGGGCCTTGCGCTTGCTAGGCAAGCGCTCTACCACTGAGCTAAATCCCCAACCCCGACATCGATTTTTTTAGAATTTACTTTTTTGAGACAGGGTCTTACTCTGTAGCCTGGGCTAGCTGTGAACTTATCCTCCAGCCTCTGCCTCAGCCTCCTATATGCTGGGAGAACAGGTGTATGCCCTGTCTAGATTTAGCGACACATTTACTGTTGTGCTGTAAGTGCCTACAGTTTTCAGTGCAGTAACACGCTCTGCAGGGGTGAGTGGAAGCAGTACGTTAGATTGCAGAATGTGCCCGTCTGTCCTAGGTACTTTTCTATGGCTGTGATGAGATAACACGATGAAGGTAACTTGCAGAAGGAAGAGCATATCTGGGGCTAACAGTCTCAGAGTCCGTAGCCATCGCGATGGAACCTGGCAGTGGGGCAGGTGAGCATGGCACTGGAGCAGTAGCTGAAAGTTCACATCTTGAAATACAAGCTTGAGGCAGAGATCTAACTGGGAATGGCTGTTCTTTTGAAACCTCAAAGCCTGACCCCAGTGGCACACCTCCTCCAACAAGGCCACACCTCCTCCAAAAAGGCCACACCTCCTCCAACAAGGCCACACCTCCTCCAACAAAGCCACACCTCCTTCAACAAGGCCACACCTCCAACAACAAGGCCACACCTCCAACAACAAGGCCACACCTCCTAATCCACCCTAAACAGTTTTAGCAACCGGGGACCAAGTAGCCAAACATATGAGTGTGTAGGAGTCATTCTCTTTCAAACCATCATAGAAATCACACACGTGCGCACATGCACACAGACACATGCGTGTGGATTATATAGCATGGCATTCTGAGGGGGTTGGTAGTAAGAATGCAGTTTCATGCTGACGTCTAGTTGCCTTCATGACACTTGGGTATTAGTTTAAATGTTGAGTTGCGGACACACAATTTCTTGTCTATACAAATGGCAATATGCAATTATCTGATACCTCCCCCCCCCCCGTGTTGTGAATTAAAACTCAGGGTCTTTCCCATCCTGAGCAAATGGTATGAATGAACTACATCCAATGCCCACAGTATCTGAGTTTTAGCCCATGAAAATTATTTTCAATTGAGTGATATTTGTGATATTTCTCCTGAAACAGGAAGTAAAGAACTCAAAGTATCCCCAGCAAGTGCCTGAGATGGAGCAGATTCTCTAGGTCCCTCCCTGCCAAAGAAAGTAATAAAAAACCGTGAGTTTTTCTCATAGCGAGCAGAGCCAAGGACTCTAGAATCAGACCAGGCGCCTGGAAGAAGCAGAAACCAGCCAGGCTGCCTGGAGGAGGTTTAGTCGATTGAGGAACCTGGAAAAGACCCTCTCCCATCTGCTGAGCTCCTGCTGGTTGGGCACGCTCCAGGTTCTCAGATTTGTGAGCCGCAACCTGTGCTCGCCTGGGCTTTGTTAATGCAGCTGCACGTGAGTCACTGCTGCTCCTGTAAGTAACCCCTCACCCATATTCCTGCAAGGAACTCCAATAAACGTCACTGGTTCACCAAGTCCGGCTTTGGTGTGTTGTGGGATCTATCAGATGAGTAGATGTGGGTCGCATGCTCCCGGGAAAAGTTGTTGCACAGCATAAAAATATAAGAACATAACATGCAGTACCATGCCTTTAATTTCGGTGCTTGGGAAACAATCAGGCAAATATTCTTAATTTTTTTTTTTTTCTTTTTTTTTCCGAGCTGGGGACCAAACCTGGGCCTTTGCGCCCTAGGCAAGCCGCCACCACTGAGCCAAAATCCCAACCCCAAACATTCTTAATTTTATGGTCCTCATAAATGAGCATAAGCGAGGGGAAAAGCTATGTCTCCTGAAGCTGCTACCTTCGTGGTTTCCTTTACATGTATTTATCTGTGTGTGTGTGTGTGTGTGTGTGTGTGTGTGTGTGTGTGTGTGTGTGTGTGGACATGCGTGTGCCATGGTGATGTGCAGAAGTCTTCTCTCTTTCCACCATGTGGGTTCTGGGGATCAAACTCAGGGTGTCAGGCCTAGCAGCAGGCACACTCAGTGGTAAT
The DNA here is from genome assembly GCF_011064425.1 of Rattus rattus. Lineage (NCBI taxonomy): Eukaryota > Metazoa > Chordata > Mammalia > Rodentia > Muridae > Rattus > Rattus rattus. The sequence continues at coordinate 9,436,874 of NC_046156.1, forward strand.
CATTCCTCCAAATCTTAGTGTTTTGTTTAGTATTTATGTGTTTTGAATTCAGAGATCATTAGGCAAGCGCCTCTTTTATCAATGCTATTTCAGTACAGTTTACTTCTGGCATCTAAATAGATGGGATAAATGCATCTGTCTCTAAGGCAACAGTGAAGAAAATGTCTGATAACGGTTCTCAGAAAAGTGTAAAAATATGGAGCTGGGCTTGATGGTGTATGCTGCTATCTCAGCTCTCTCTCTCTCTCTCTCTCTCTCTCTCTCTCTATGGAGGGAGGGAGGGGAGAGGAGGGAGATTAGGGAGGGGAGAGGAGATGGAGGGGGGAAGAGGGGAGGGGAGGGAGAGGAGAGAGAGAGAGAGAGAGAGAGAGAGAGAGAGAGAGAGAGGAGAGAGAAATGAATGAATCCTGGCTACTCTTCCATTAACTTGATACAGACTAGAGCCCTTTGAGAGATGGGAGCCTCAATTGAGAAAAATGCCTCCATAACACCAGGCTGTTGGCAAGCCTGTAAGGCATTTTCTGGTTGATGAGAGAGGGCCCAGTACGTTGTGGTGGTGCCACCCCTGGGCTGGTAGTCTGGGTTCCACAGGAAAGCAGATGAGCAAGCCAGTAAGGAGCTTTTGTCCGTGGCCTCTGCATCAGCTCCTGCCTCCAGGTACCTGCCCTGTTTAGTTCCTGTCCTGACTTCTCAGATGAACTACTGGGCGGAGCCATCTCACACCCCCTCCCATTAGTTCTTATACAGAATAATTTCTTAATGATTGCTGGGTTAAATTTATGCTGAATAGTTTAGTAAATGTTTTATGAAACTTAATTTGTTGATACATTTAAGAAAGATATCCAAGGAGGAAGATAATGCAAAATGTTTTTGAAACATGCAAAAGAATGTTTTGAAAACAATTTGGGAGAAGATTATTACGAATTTAGGAAATATAAAATATATCATGAAGTTAGACCTATTACTTTCTGAGCAAATTTATAACCTGAAATGCTTATTTTAGGTAAATGTGATTCAGAACTGCATTTAGCTAACCATTAAGAGTGTGGTATCGGGAAGTCCCACACCCGCGGATCCCGGCCCGCAGCAGCTCTCTGCTCCCAAAACCCGTGGGAGAGAGACCTCCGCCTGGTCAGGTGGGCACTCCTGAGGCTGCAGAGCGGAAGAGACCACCAACACTGCCCACCCCTGCCCACATCCCTGACCCAAGAGGAAAACTGTATAAGGCCTCTGGGTTCCTGTGGGGAGGGCCCAGGAGCAGCAGGAGCCTGCCTGAGACACCGCTGGAACCCTGAAGGGAAACAGACCGATAAACAGTTCTCTGCACCCAAATCCTGTGGGAGGGAGAGCTAAACCTTCAGAGAGGCAGACACGCCTGGGAAACCAGAAGAGACTGCTCTCTGCACACATTACTGATTCCAGAGGAAAACACCAGAGGCCATCTGGAACCCTGGTGCACGGAGGCTCCTGGAAGAGGCGGCGCAGATCTTCCCCGGTTGCTGCCACCAAGAGAGAGCCCATGGGCAGCACCCCGTGAGCAAACTTGAGCCTGGGACCACAGGTAAGACCAACTTTCTGCTGCAAGTGACCTGCCTGGAACTCAAGACACAGGCCCACAGGAACAGCTGAAGACCTGTAGAGGAAAAACTACACACACGAAAAGCAGAACACTCTGTCCCTATAACTGGCTGAAAGAAAAACAGGAAAACAGGTCTACAGCACTGACACAGGCTTATAGGACAGTCTAGCCACTGTCAGAAATAGCAGAACAAAGTAACACTAGAGATAATCTGATGGCGAGAGGCAAGCGCAGGAACCCAAGCAACAGAAACTAAGACTACATGGCATCATCGGAGCCCAATTCTCCCACCAAAACAAAACATGGAATATCCAAACACACCAGAAAAGCAAGATCTAGTTTCAAAATCATATTTGATCATGATGCTGGAGGACTTCAAGAAAGACGGAAGAACTCCCTTAGAGAAACACAGGAAAACATTAAATAAACAAGTAGAAGCAGAGAGGAATCACAAAATCCCTGAAAGAATTCCAGGAAAACACAATCAAACAGTTGAAGGAATTAAAATGGAAATAGAAGCAATCAAGAAAGAACACATGGAAATAACCCTGATATAGAAAACCAAAAGAAGAGACAAGGAGCTGTAGATACAAGCTTCACCAACAGAATACAAGAGATGGAAGAGAGAATCTCAGGAGCAGAAGATTCCATAGAAATCATTGACTCAACTGTCAAAGATAATGTAAAGCGAAAAGCTACTGGTCCAAAAACATACAGGAAATCCAGGACTCAATGAGAAGATCAAACCTAAGGATAATAGGTATAGAAGAGAGTGAAGACCCTCAGCTCAAAGGACCAGTAAATATCTTCAACAAAATCATAGAAGAAAACTTCCTAACCTAAAAAAAGAGATACCCATAGGCATACAAGAAGCCTACAGAACTCCAAATAGATTGGACCAGAAAAGAAACACCTCCCATCACATAATAGTCAAAACACCAAACGCAAAAAATAAAGAAAGAATATTAAAAGCAGTAAGGGAAAAAGGTCAAGTAACATATAAAGGCAGACCTATCAGAATCACACCAGACTTTTCGCCAGAAACTATGAAGGCCAGAAGATCCTGGACTGATGTCATACAGACCCTAAGAGAACACAAATGCCAGCCCAGGCTACTGTATCCTGCAAAACTCAATTAATATAGATGGAGAAACCAAGATATTCCATGACAAAACCAAATTTACACAATATCTTTCTACAAATCCAGCACTACAAAGGATAATAAATGGTAAAGCCCAACATAAGGAGGCAAGCTATACCCTAGAAGAGGCAAGAAACTAATCGCCTTGGCAACAAAACAAAGAGAAGAAAAGCACAAAACATAACCTCACATCCAAATATGAATATAACAGGAAGCAATAATCACTATTCCTTAATATCTCTCAACATCAATGGCCTCAACTCCCAATAAAAAGACATAGATTAACAAACTGATACGCAACGAGGACCCTGCATTCTGCTGCCTACAGGAAACACACCTCAGAGACAAAGACAGACACTACCTCAGAGTGAAAGGCTGGAAAACAACTTTCCAAGCAAATGGTCGAAGAAGCAAGCTGAGTAGCCATTCTAATATCAAATAAAAATCAATTTTCAACTAAAAGTCATCAAAAAAGATAAGAAGGACACTTTATATTCATCAAAGGAAAAATCCACCAAGATGAACTCTCAATCCTAAATATCTATGCCCCAAATACAAGGGCACCCCACATATTAAAAAAGAAACCTTACTAAAGCTCAAAACACACATTGCACCTCACACAATAATAGTAGGAGATTTCAACACCCCACCTCATCAATGGACAGATCATGGAAACAGAAATTAAACAGAGACGTAGACAGACTAAGAGAAGTCATGAGCCAAATGGACTTAACGATATTTATAGAACATTCTATCCCAAAGCAAAAGGATATACCTTCTTCAGCTCCTCATGGTATTTTCTCCAAAATTGACCATATAATTGGTCAAAAACGGCCTCAACAGGTACAGAAAGATAGAAATAATCCCATGCGTGCTATCGACCACCACAGGCCTAAAGCTGGTCTTCAATAACAATAAGGGAAGAATGCCCACATATACGTGGAAATTGAACAATGCTCTACTCAATGATAACCTGGTCAAGGAAGAAATAAAGAAAGAAATTAAAAAAACTTTTAGAATTTAATGAAAAATGAAGGTACAACATACCCAAACTTATGGGACACAATGAAAGCTGTGCTAAGAGGAAAACTCATAGCTCTGAGTGCCTGCAGAAAGAAACAGGAAAGAGCATATGTCAGCAGCTTGACAGCACACCTAAAAGCTCTAGAACAAAAAAAGCAAATACACCCAGGAGGAGTAGAAGGCAGGAAATAATCAAACTCAGAGCTGAAATCAACCAAGTAGAAACAAAAAGGACCATAGAAAGAATCAACAGAACCAAAAGTTGGTTCTTTTGAGAAAATCAACAAGATAGATAAACCCTTAGCCAGATTAACGAGAGGACACAGAGAGTGTGTCCAAATTAACAAAATCAGAAATGAAAAGGGGAGACATAACTACAGATTCAGAGGAAATTCAAAAAATCATCAGATCTTTTACTATAAAAGCCTATATTCAACAAACTTGAAAATCTGCAGGAAATGGACAATTTCCTAGACAGATACCAGGTACCAGGTCTCTAAACCAAAAAAGAGCCCAGGGTCCAGACGGGTTTAGTGCAGAATTATCAGACCCTTCATAGAAGACCCTATACCAATATTATCCAAACTATTCCACAAAATTGAAACAGATGAAGCACTTACCAAATTCTTCTATGAAGCCACAATTACTTTTATACCTAAACCACACAAAGACCCAACAAAAAAGAGAACTTCAGACCAATTTCCTTATGAATATCGACGAAGAATACTCAATAAAATTCTGGCAAACCGAATCCAAGAGCACATAAAACAATCATCCACTATGGTCAAGTAGGCTTATCCTAGGTATGTGTTGGTTTAATATAACAAAACCATCAACGTGATCCATTACATAAACAAATTGAAAGAACAAAACCTCATGATCATTTCATTAGATGCTGAGAAAGCATTTGACAAAATTCAACACCCCTTCATGATAAAACTTGGGAAGAATAGGAATTCAAGGCCTATACTCAAACATAGTAGCCATATACAGCAAACCAGTGGCTAACATTAAACTAAATGGAGAGAAACTTGAAGCAATCCCACTAAAATCAGGGACTAGACAAGGCTGCCCACTTCCCCTACTTATTCAATATAGTTCTTGAAGTTCTAGCCAGAGCAATCAGACAACAAAAGGAGGTCAAGGGGATACAGATCGAAAAGAAGAAGTCAAAATATCACTATTTGCAGATGATATGATAGTATATTTAAGATCCCAAAAGTTCCACCAGAGAACTACTAAAGCTGATAAACAACTTCAGCAAAGTGGCTGGGTATAAAATTAACTCAAATAAATCAGTAGCCTTCTCTACAAAAAGAGAAACAAGCCGAGAAAGAAATTAGGGAAACGACACCTTCATAATAGACCCAAATAATATAAAATACCTCGGTGTGACTTTTAACCAAGCAAGTAAAAAGATCTGTACAATAAGAACTTCAAGACACTGAAGAAAGAAATTGAAGAAGACCTCAGAAGGTGGAAAGATCTCCCATGCTCATGGATTGGCAGGATTAATATAGTAAAATGGCCATTATCCCCATCAAAATACCAATCCAATTCTTCAAAGAGTTAGACAGAACAATTTGCAAATTCATCTGGAATAACAAAAAACCCAGGATAGCTAAACTATCCTCAACAATAAAAAAAGACTTCAGGGGAATCACTATCCCTGAACTCAAGCAGTATTACAGAGCAATAGTGATAAAAACTGCATGGTATTGGTATTGGTAGAGACAGACAGATAGACCAATGGAACAGAATTGAAGACCCAGAAATGAACCCACACCTATGGTCACTTGATTTTTTTTTTTGACAAAGGAGCCAAATCCATCCAATGGAAAAATAGCATTTTCAGCAAATGGTGCTGGTTCAACTGGAGGTCAACATGTAGAAGAATGCAGATCGATCCATGCTTATCACCCTGTACAAAGCTTAAGTCCAAGTGGATCAAGGACCTCCACATCAACCAGACACACTCAAACT